>NC_135814.1:99656796-99959923 GCF_964213995.1 Mustelus asterias
CTGTCTCTGTTACTGCAGCTTGTCTGCCCAGAGACTCTGGGTCAATAAATGTGATATGAAAAATATCTCACTCAGCAAGCTGCCTGGCGAGAGGGAGCAGCAAATTGAATTTGAAAAGTGAGTTAACCAGTTTAACGACCTGCTTAAATAAATCTGAATCGTGCAACTATTTTTGCAAAGCCTCTGGTGATAGCTCCACAGCAACAGATTTGTTTATCAGACTTTAAAATACTGCGACAGCCTTACTTCTGAATGAGCCTGGATATAAATATTACCGATATTAAATACAGACATGATGATGCTTCCACACTCACACCGGTCAGAAGCTCAAAACATTTCTGGAAACATAGATAATTGTAGGTTTTTTTTTAATTAAAAGAGAAAGCATTTAATTGTGCTCTGTATGAATGTGGCTGCACTGGCTACCAATGGATAGTTTGGAGGGATGTCAGAAGTTGCAGCGAGACATAGATAGAATGCAAGACTGGGCGGAGAAGTGGCAGATGGACTTCAACCCGGATAAGTGTGTGGTGATCCATTTTGGCAGATCCAATGGGATGAAGCAGCAGTATAATATGAAGGGTACCATTCTTAGCAGTGTAGAGGATCAGAAGGACCTTGGGGTCCGGGTCCATAGGACTCTTAAATCGGCCTCGCAGGTGGAGGATGCGGTCAAGAAGGCGTACGGCGTACTGGCCTTCATTAATCGAGGGATTGAGTTTAGGAGTCGGGAGATAATGCTGCAGCTTTATAGGACCCTGGTTAGACCCCACTTGGAGTACTGCGCGCAGTTCTGGTCACCTCATTACAGGAAAGATGTTGAAGCCATTGAAAGGGTGCAGAGGAGATTTACAAGGATGTTGCCTGGATTGGGGGGCATGCCTTATGAGGATAGGTTGAGGGAGCTTGGTCTCTTCTCCCTGGAGAGACGAAGGATGAGAGGTGACCTGATAGAGGTTTACAAGATGTTGAGAGGTCTGGATAGGGTAGACTCTCAGAGGCTATTTCCAAGGGCTGAAATGGTTGCTACGAGAGGACACAGGTTTAAGGTGCTGGGGGGTAGGTACAGAGGAGATGTCAGGGGTAAGTTTTTCACTCAGAGGGTGGTGGGTGAGTGGAATCGGCTGACGTCGGTGGTGGTGGAGGCAAACTCGTTGGGGTCTTTTAAGAGACTTCTGGATGAGTACATGGGATTTAATGGGATTGAGGGCTATAGATAGGCCTAGAGGTGGGGATGTGATCGGCGCAACTTGTGGGCCGAAGGGCCTGTTTGTGCTGTGGCTTTCTATGTTCTATGTTCTATGATATGCCTGTTATTTAGTAACAATGACACAACACGCACAAGAATTAGAAGCAGGAGAAGGCCTTTTGGCCCCTTGAGCCTGCCCTGCTATCCAGGAAGATCGTGGTTGATCAGAATGTGACCTGAACTCCACTTTCCTTTGTCCCTAAATTTGTTGCCCCCGAGCCCTCTGGGGGAACTATCTGGGCGCCAGCCAAATTCACCGAACCCCGGATCAGATGCGCACTAATTGTTATGCTTCAGGTGAGGAGAGATGAATTGGCTCCATTTCTTCATTCAACTCCCTCGGTTAGAATCATAGAAGAATCATAGAATCCATACAGTGCAGAAGGAGGCCATTCGGCCCATCGAGTCTATACTGACCACAATCCCACCCAGGCCTTATTCCCACAACCCCTCACATTTACTCTACTAATCCCCTGACCACTAGGGTCAATTTATCATGGCCAATCAACCTAACCCACACATCTTTGGACTGTGGGAGGAAACTGGAGCACCCGGAGGAAACCCACGCAGACACAGGGAGAATGTGCAAACTCCACACAGACAGTGACCCAAGGCTGGAGTTGAACCCGGGTCCCTGGCACTGAGTGGCAGCAGTGCTAACCACTATGTCACAGTGCCATTGTTGACAAGGCTACTTCAGAAAGAATCCCTTCCCTTATGGATGCCTTTTCCCAGTTCCAATATATTTATCTTTTAAAAGGAGCCAATTTAACCAAGTTTTGAGTTAAAGAAAGACTGAGTTTATTAACTGCTAAACTCGAGGAATATAATAAATTACATGCACTTAAATTCACGCAGGTTTGAAATGAGGATTCAGTCCAAAAATTAGTTTTAAAAAGGTATCAGTCTTTCACTTGTCTCTGAGGAGTAGACAGTGAACTGTTGTAGACGTTTGAGATTTGTGATTCCAGTCGCACTGACTCCAGCAGTTGAATAGTTGGTTTCAAGATTCCCAGGGTCCTGCAGTTTGAGAAGTTGTCATGTTCCCTTTTAGCTGTGGCTTTGCTTACTCAACTTCCTTCAACAGTCAGAGAGAGAGAGAGAGAGACTGATATTTTTACCTGCCAGAGCAAGAGGGACTCTGCTGTCTTTCTGTTTCTGTGACACACATTCTGACACACCCAGCACTAGTCCACCCTTGACCAGGTTTTGCCACTGACTTTTATCCCATTCCCTTGTACATTTCAGGAAGGCAAAAATCCACAAATCGGTCTAGGACATAACTTAAAGGATATAATTCCAACTGAGATGATAATCAGCTTCCATTATCTCCACAGGAGATGGCAGTTCACATTTCCATGGCTTTTTCCTTTCCAATGTCCATCTGAGACAGGGTGTGACATTCCATTGTCTCTCTCTCTGAGTATCACCCACACTGGACTGAACTCATATTCCCAGAATTTACATCCTCAGTCATATCTGACATGTATGTTCATTTGTTTAAAAATATGTCTTATTTAAAAGTTCAATATGTCTGTACGTAATTCAGGGCTTTTCTCCATCAACATGACACCTGTCTGCCCCCTATAACCCTTGACTCTCCCTTGCCTATCAATAATCTGTCTAACTCAGCCTTGAATAAATTTATTGACCCATGACCTCCGCTCTCTGGGGAAGAGAAATCCACAGACTAACCACCCTTTGAAAGAAAAAAATTCTCCAGCGTCAGGGTCTTGGGTTCAATTCCGGCCTTGGCTGGCTGTCTGTGTGGAGTTTGCACCTTTGTTTTATTCATTCGCAGGACATGGGCGTCGCTGGCTGACCAGCATTTATTGCCCATCCATAGTTGCCCTTGTTCAGAGGGCAGTTGAGAGTCCACATTGTTGTGGTTCTGAAGTTACATGTAGGCCAGACCAGGTAAGGATGGCAGATTTCCTTCCCTAAAAGACATTAGTGAACCAGATGGGTTTTTCTGACAATCGACAAAGCTTTCATGGTCATCAGTAGATTCTTAATTCCAGATTTTTTTTATTATTGAACTCAAATTCCACCATCTGCCGTGGCGGGATTCGAACCCAGTCCCCAGAACATTAGCTGAATTTCTAGATTAATAATCTAGCATTAATATCACTCGGCCATCACCTTCTCCCCGTATCTCCTTGGGTTTCTTCCGGATGCTTCAGTTTTCTCCCACACTCCAAAGGTGTGTTGGTTCGATGGGTTAGCCATGGGAAATGTGTGGGGTTACAGGGATAGGGCCGGGGAGAGGGCATGGGTATGATACTCTGTCAGAGGGTCGGTGCAGACTCGATGGGCCGAATGGCCACTTCTGTACCGTAGGGATTCTATGATTCTATGAAAAAAGCAAATTACTGCAGATACTGGAATCTGAAACCAAAAGAGAAAATGCTGGAAAATCTCAGCAGGTCTGGCAGCATCTGTAAGGAGAGAAAAGAGCTGACATTTCCAGTCCAGGTGACCCTTTGTCAAAGCTAAAAGGCACAGAAAGTGGAAGATGTTTATACTGCAGGGTGAGAGAATGAAAGATGGTTCTGAAGACTGTGGAGGAACAGAGAGATCTTGGGGTCCATATCCACAGATCTCTAAAGGTTGCCACTCAAGTGGATAGAGCTGAGAAGAAGGCCTATAGTGTGTTAGCTTTTATTAACAGGGGGTTGGAGTTTAAGAGCCGTGGGGTTATGCTTCAACTGTAC
This sequence comes from Mustelus asterias, assembly GCF_964213995.1. Classification (NCBI taxonomy): domain Eukaryota; kingdom Metazoa; phylum Chordata; class Chondrichthyes; order Carcharhiniformes; family Triakidae; genus Mustelus; species Mustelus asterias. The sequence continues at coordinate 99,660,760 of NC_135814.1, forward strand.
AGGACCTTAGTGAGACCACACTTGGAATATTGTGTGCAGTTCTGGTCACCTCACTATAAGAAGGATGTGGAAGCGCTGGAAAGAGTGCAGAGGAGATTTACCAGGATGCTGCCTGGTTTGGAGGGTAGGTCTTATGAGGAAAGGTTGAGGGAGCTAGGGCTGTTCTCTCTGGAGCGGAGGAGGCTGAGGGGAGACTTAATAGAGGTTTATAAAATGATGAAGGGGATAGATAGAGTGAATGTTCAAAGACGATTTCCTCGGGTGGATGGAGCTATTACAAGGGGGCATAACCATAGGGTTTGTGGTGGGAGATATAGGAAGGATATCAGAGGTAGGTTCTTTACGCAGAGAGTGGTTGGGGTGTGGAATGGACTGCCTGCAGTGATAGTGGAGTCAGACACTTTAGGAACATTTAAGCGGTTATTGGATAGGCACATGGAGCACACCAGGATGATAGGGAGTGGGATAGCTTGATCTTGGTTTCAGATAAAGCTCGGCACAACATCGTGGGCTGAAGGGCCTGTTCTGTGCTGTACTGTTCTATGTTCTATGTTCTATAGCCACAGAAACCAGGGGAAAGGCTGCTAATGGCAGCCCTCAGAGAGAATAGAAGGTGTGAATGGCCAAACGGCGGAGAAACTGAAATCAGAGGGTAAACTGTGACAGATGAAGATGTGGGGGGAGGGGGGTGGGAATAGGTGGGACAGAGGTAAAATTAGAAAAAGGGGGAAAAGGGAAAGCAGAGGGGGAGAAAAGGTAAGGAAAAGGGGGATCAAGTAGGGGAAAGGGTGGGGGGGAAGAAAAATGAAGAAAGACAATAAAGAAATAAAAGGTAGAGAACAGTAAAAATTAAATGAAATGAAAACAAAGGGGTGGAGGTGGAGCTAATCATCTGAAGTTGTTGAATTTGATGTTGAGACCGGAAGGCTGTAAAGTGCCCAGCCGGGTGATGAGATGCTGTTCCTCCAGTTTGCGTCGAGCTTCACTGGAACATTGCAGCAGGCCAAGGACAGACATCTGGGCATGGGAGTAGGATCATGTGTTAAAATGGCAGCAACCGGAAGGTCAGGGTCCTGATTGCGCACAGACCGAAGGTGCTCAGCAAAGCGATCACCCAGTCTACACTTGGTCTCTCCGATATAGAGGAGACCACATTGGGAGCAGCGAATGCAGTACATCAAATTGAAAGATGTGCAACTGAAAAACTGCTTGAACTGGAATGAGTGTTTGGGACCTTTATTTTCTCTATGGACTGCCATTAGCAGCCCTTTACCCTGGTTTCTGTGGCTATGACTCATCTTTCATTCCCTCACCCTGCAGTATAAATATCTCCCACTTTCTATGCCATTTAGCTTTGACAAAGGGTCATCGGGACTCAAAACATCAGCTCTTTTCTCTCCTTATAGATGCTGCCAGGCCTGCTGAGATTTTCCAGTATTTTCTCTTTTGGTCTATGATCCTGCGGTTGGTCTGGTGTCAGTGCTTTGTGAGCTCAAAAAGTATAAGGGGGCGGCACGGTGGCACAGTGGTTAGCGCTGCTGCCTCACAGCACCAGGGATCTGGGTTCGATTCCTGTCTTGGGTCACTGTCTGTGTGGAGTCTGCACATTCTCCCCATGTCTGTGTGGGTTTCCTCCGGGTGCTCCAATTTCCTCCCACATTCTGACAGACGTGCTGGTTAGGTGCGTTGACCCAAAAAGATGCCAGACTGTCGTGACTAGGGGAATTTCACAGTAACTTCATTGCAGTATTAACGTAAGCCTTAGTTGTGACTAATAAATAAACTTTACTTTAAGTAGGCTGGCGAATCCATTACCGTCAACTCTCCACCCATTTACAGGTCTCAACTGTAAGTTGTCCAAAGCACCTGCCTTATTTTCTTTTGTTCTTGGGATATGGTCTTGCCGTCTCGGCCAGCGTTTGTTGCCCATTCCTAATTGCCCCTTGAGTGGGTGGTGGGGAGCCACCTTCTTGAACCACTGCAGCCCGTGTGCTGCGCGTACCCCCAACTGCAGTAAGGGAGGGAGTTCCAGGATTTTGACCCAGCGACAGTGAAAGGGCAGCGATATATGCCCAAGTCGGGATGGTGAGTGGCTTGGAGGGGGACGTGCAGGTAGTGGTGTTTCTGTGGGCGGGAGTTTCCGGCCTCACTCACCCCGAAACCAGAAAATCCTTCCCAAGGTCAACGGATCTTTCCATGGTCCACCCCTCGCCCACTCCAATTCCCGTGGTGGTCAGGACGGTAAAATTCATCCCTATTTGTCTGCTGCCCCTGCCTTCTAGATGGCAAAGGCCACAGGTTTGGAAGGTGCTATCGAAGGACCCTTGGGTGAGTGGCTGCTGGCTCTGTTGATATACAAAACCAGGTCCTCAGTTACCACTTTAGGACAGAAATGATTGGATCGCCACAGAAAATTTTCTTTTCCCTCTGTGCATGCTGATTTCAAATCATCCACTAGAGGGCAGCATGGGCCACCAACCCTGATGTTCTTCACCTCCAGTATACACAGTAAGAGACCAGGAAACCATGGCCACCTTGCCAAGTCCCATCCTCAGCCCCATTATGGTCTATCAGTCGGTTTCAGGGCAGCAGAAAGAAGATCATAAAATAAACTTTAACTGTTCCCTCTCCAATACTTTCAAGCAAGCACTCCTCAATCACAAGCCTAATCTTCCAATGTTGATCAAACAGTGCTTTTCAAATTGTCTTGCGATGGGGAACCACCGGCAAATACTGATCCTTGTTTAAACTATCGTAACATAGTTAACAGCAGAAGCTTTTTTTTCAAAATTTGGGCATCGCTGGCAAGGCCAACATGTATTGCCCATCCCTAATTGCCCTCGTACTGAGTGGCGTGCTTGGCCATTTCAGACAGCAGGTGAGAATCGGATCTGGAGTCATGTGTAGGCCAGGCTGGGTAAGGATGGCAGATTTCCTTCTCTAAAGGCCATTAGTGAAGCCGATGGTTGATGGTAGTTTCCCGGATCTCCGATATTGAGACTCACTTCAATCCCAGGGCAGCACGGTGGCACAGTGGTTAGCCCTGCTGTCTCACAGCACCAGGGACCCAGGTTCGATTCCCGGCTTGTGCGGAGTCTGCATGTTTTCCCCGCGTCTGCGTGGGTTTCTTCCGGGTGCTCCGGTTTCCTCCCACAGTCTGAAAATGTGCTGGTTAGGTGCATTGGCCATGCTAAATTCTCCCTCAGTGTAGCCCGAACAGGCGCCAGAGTGTGGCGACTAGGGGATTTTCACAGTAACTTCATTGCAGTGTTAATGTAAGCCTACTTGTGACAATAACAAATAAACCTTATTCATTGAATTTAAATTCCACCAGCTGCCGTGGTGGGATTTGAACCCTTGTTCCCAGAGTATTAACCTGGGCCTCTAGATTACTAGTCTAGTGACATTATTACCACACCACCATCTCCCTGTAATATCCAAGCAACAGAAGAGTTAAAGCAAGGTTGGATACCATGAGGGACTTATTAACTATGGGATTACCTCCTGCATTCAGATATCTACTCCTGGGCAAAACAATTTTCAGTGGGGCTTCCGCTGTAGAATTTGGGAAAAAAGTTGGAGGCACAATGGTGTGAAGTGACAGGACTGGAATGTCTTTCCGTCATTCGTGCTTTGTTTGTCACAGAGACACTCCTAGGTCAGCTATCATGAGAGTACAAACCGGACAATGGGTAGGGAACTCTCACTTCTGTTTCAACGTATCTAAACAGAGGGTGATAACTTGTGGCACGAACTATCAGGAAGGCAGTGGAAAAATGTCTGGGAGAGTTAGATCGATATTTGAGTGAGCTGAAGGGTGGCATTTCGGATTTAAAAAGGTATTCGGACACAGCGTTCGCAAGTGATGGATCCTTTATTGCCTTCTTATTGATAAAGAGAGAAGAACTGAAGAATTCTTAAGGCTTCTTCTGTCTGCTCTGCCCAATTGTGTACATGATGTGGAGATGCCAGCGTTGGACTGGGGTAAGCACAGTAAGAAGTCTCACAACACCAGGTTAAAGTCCAACAGGTTTATTTGGTAGCAAATACCATAAGCTTTCGGAGCTTGCTGCTCCTTCGTCAGATGGAGTGGTCTCTGTTCTCCAACAGTGCACAGACACAGAAATCAAGTTACAGAATACTAATTAGAATGCAAATCTCTACAGCCAGCCAGGTCTTAAAAGGTACAGATAATGTGGTTGGAGGGAACATTAAACACAGGTTAAAGAGATGTGTATTGTCTCCAGACAGAACAGCTGGTGAGATTATGCAAGACCAGGGGCGAGCTGTGGGGGTTACTGATAATGTGACATAAATCCAACATCCCGGTTTAGGCCGTCCTCATGTGTGCGGAACTTGGCTATCAGTTTCTGAAACTGGCAGAAACTGATAGCCAAGTTCCGCACACATGAGGACGGCCTAAACCGGGATGTTGGATTTATGTCACATTATCAGTAACCCCCACAGCTCGCCCCTGGTCTTGCATAATCTCACCAGCTGTTCTGTCTGGAGACAATACACATCTCTTTAACCTGTGTTTAATGTTCCCTCCAACCACATTATCTGTACCTTTTAAGACCTGGCTGGCTGTAGAGATTTGCATTCTAATTAGTATTCTGTAACTTGATTTCTGTGTCTGTGCACTGTTGGAGAACAGAGACCACTCCATCTGACGAAGGAGCAGCAAGCTCCGAAAGCTTATGGTATTTGCTACCAAATAAACCTGTTGGACTTTAACCTGGTGTTGTGAGACTTCTTACAATTGTGTACAGTCAGCTTTTTTATAGGGCACAACTTCTAGTAAAGATAATTGTTTCCAGTCACGCACACCGGTAAATTATTTACATATGATACAAGGAGATAGGCCCAAGACAATAACTGTTTAATCTCGTCCCATCAGTAATGTGGCTACCAGTCTTTAGTGGTAGATGGATGGAATGTCCGTTCAGACAATGGTCACTTAATCATGTCTTAATTACAGTTTTGGTGCTGTTAGCAAGGATATTCAGCTGTGTGCTGTTGATAGATATAGTAAAACGTCCACCTTTTGTCTGGGCTATCTATTTCATATATATGCAGAGACAGCCAGTCTACAGTGAGGGTGCTGCCAATTTTCCTGACCCCCTGGCCAACCCCCTGCTGAGCTCAGTTCTTCTCTCCCACAGGCAGCTTTTAATTTCTGGGCTATTATCCTGAGTGATGGTGGTGGGTTACTCAGGGTGTGGCAACATACACTTTTACATGCATGTTGTAGTCTGGAACTATGGATAGTAATGGTCGAGCCTCCAACTTCTTTTCCACCATGAGGTTGAACAGGAATCGATCCTGATTCTTACCAGCTGTCATTGGCGTGTGCTGGAAGGATTTGCAGGTTCCGCCATCCCTTGGCCATCCACTCCTGGGGTGAGACTTGAACCTGGAGCCTCTGACCCAGAGGCAGGGGGCACTACCCACGGCCCCACAAGACCTCCACTATCTCGTGGCATGGCTTGCTATGAAATTTTGTTTGATAGCACTCCTCTTTTTTTGTATTGATTCATGGGATCTGAACATTGCTACAAGGTCAGCATTTATTGCCCATCCTTATTTGTCCTTGTTCAGTTTGTGATGTTTTTATAGCTGATTGGTTGCTTTTGATATCTATCCACATTATCGATTGCATTCCATTTTAGACAATGCAACATTTAGACCAATCAATATGTCAACAGGACAGTTGAATAAATCAATATCTTGTGCCTTGCCTTCACTTTGAGGTATAACCTTCAATATTATTTTTATTCATTCTTGGAATGTAGACATCAGTTTATTTGAAAGCTTATCTTTTATTGTCACAAGTAAATCTTATATTAACACTGCAATGAAGTTACTGTGAAAATCCCCAAGTCGCCACACTCTGGCGCCTGTTCGGGTACACTGAGGGAGAATTTAGCATAGCCAATGCACCCTAACCAGCACTGGAACACCCGAAGGAAACCCACGCAGACACGGGGAGAATGTACAGACAGCAACCCAAGCCGGGAATCAAACCCGGGTCCCTGGCGCTGTGAGGCAGCAGTGCTAACCACTGTGTCACTGTGCCGCCACTGGCAAGGCCGGCAATTATTGTCCATCCCTGGATTACCCACAGCAATTGTGGGAGCTTGCTGTGCACAAAATGGCTGCCGCGTTCCCTACATTAAAACAGTGACGACACCTCAACAGTACGTCATTGGCTGGGAAATACTTTGGGACAAGCTGGGGTCATGAAAGGTGCCACATAAATTCAAGCTTTTTGGAGAATTTGGTGCTCAGCGATGGCAAAAGCTTGATCTAAAGAATAGCTGTCCCCGACTTACAGAGATCTTTCAGCTCATTGCCGCAGTGTGAGGTTTGCTGGTTTCCTGCTGTGTCCCAGCCAAACTATAACCATCCCACAGCTGTGAAAATTGCAGCTATTGTTCAGGAACCTCCAGCTGACATCATTTCTTGTAAGACGCTGTAGTTTAATATAAACAATATCATTGAGACCAGGCCCTACCTTGGAATGTTTTTTTCAAATTCCAGTTCCTCATCAGTTTGCTGATGCTTGCTACGTTGTACATGGAATCTATTATTCTGAACAAATTGATTCAAATGTTATGGCCATTCACCCCGATGGGATTTTCCCATCCCGCTGCAGTGGACGGAGTTTTGGCTGGGTGCCAAATTCTCCGACCTCGCTGGAGCGGAAGCGTGGCATGAATGGCTGGTAAAATCACACTCTTAGTGTTGGGACTGGGTTCCTCCAATCCAAGTCATAGAATCCTACAGTGCAGAAAGAGGCCATTCGGCCCATCGAGTCTGCACGGACTCTGGCAGAGTATCTTATCCACTCTACCCTCATAATTCCACATGTTTACCATGACTAATCCATCTAATCTGCACATGTGTGGACTAAGGGGCAATTTAGCATGGCCAATCCACCTAACCTGCACATCTTTGGACACTAAGGGGCAATTTAACATGGCCAATCCCCCTATCTACATATCTTTGGAAACTAAAGGACAATTTAGCATGGCCAATCCACCTAACCTATACATCTTTGGATACAAAGGGGCAATTTAGCATGGCCAATCCACCTAACCTGCACATCTTTGGACACTAAGGGGCAATTTAGCATGGCCAATCCACCTAACCTGCACATCTTTGGACACTAAGGGGCAATTTAGCATGGCCAATCCACCTAATCTGCACATCTTTGGACACTAAAAGGCAATTTAGCACGGCCAATCCCCCTATCTACATATCTTTGGAAACTAAAGGACAATTTAGCATGGCCAATCCACCTAACCTACACATCTTTGGACACTAAGGGGAAATTTAGCATGGCCTAACATACACATCTTTGGAGTGTGGAAGGAAACCAGAGCACCCGGAGGAAACCCATGCAGATATGGGGAGAAGGTGCAGACTCCACACAGACAGTGACCCAAGGCCGGAATTGAACCTGGGTCCCTGGCACTGTGAGGCAGCACTGTGTCACCGTGCTTCCTGTACCCTTTTTCTATTCCCTCTTATAGTTTCAGGTGAGCAGACCTCAGCCCTGCAGGGATTGAATGTCCCAGACATACCATAAACATTTGATAAAACACAGACACCGGGCTGCTAAGTAAGTCTTTTCAGGATTAATGAGTTGCTTCTTACGTTTGATTGTGAACGGACGGAGGTGAGGTACAATCAGTGGTGTCTCTGTGTATCCCGACGCTCCCCAGACTGGCCTCGCATCTTCCACCCTCCATAGTCTTGAGCTCATTGGAAAGACAGCACCTCCAACAGTGGAATGTTCCCCCAATACTGTACTGGAGTACCAACCTGACCAATTATGCTCAAAACTTTGGGAACCACACTTAATCACATAAGAAATTGGAGCAGGTATAGAAATCCTGTTGAGCATGCTCCGCCCTTCAATAGGATTTTCTTTCTCAACTTCACTTTCCCCTCAACCCCACACCGCAATCGCCACCGCCCCAACACCAGTGTAAATAGCTTCTTTCTATTTACCCAATCAAATTTCTCAGTCAAATTATTCCATAATACTGTAAACTCAAGGGACTATATTTAAAGCTTATTTATTCATTAGTGTCACAAGTAGGCTTATATGGGGAGGTAATGGCCTAGTGGTACTATCACCAGGCTATTAATCTAGAAACTCAGCTAATGTTCTGGGGAGCCTCGTTCGAATCCTGCCACTGCAGCTGGTGGAATTTGAATTCAATAAAAGATACCTGGAATTAGGAATCTACTGATGACCATGACACTATTGTCGATTGTTGGAAAAACCCATCTGGTTCACTAATGTCCTTTAGGGAAGGAAATCTGCCGTCCTTACCTGGTCTGGCCTACATGTGACTCCAGACTCATAGCAATGTGGTTGACTCTCAACTGCCCTCTGAACAAGGGCAACCAGGGATGGGCAATAAATGCTGGCCACCATAAATGCAGTCCCACAAATGAATAAAAGAAAACTTAACACTGCAATGAAGTTACGATGAAAATTCCCTAGTCGCCACATTCCGGCACCTGTTCGGGTACACTGAGGGAGCACCTAACCAGCATGTCTTTCGGACTGTGGGAGGAAACTGGAATACCCAGAGGAAACCCACGCAGACACGGAGAGAACATGCAAACTCCATACAGACAGTGACCCAAGCCGGGAATCGAACCCAGGTCCCTGTGAGACAGCAGTGCTAACCATTGTGCCACCATGCCAAGCCTGTTCTGTGCAACCTATCCTCATCATTTAACTTTTGCAACCTGAAATTGTTCTGGTGAAATTGACCTGTACATGCCCCCCTCACCCCGCGCTGCCCCCCCCCGCCCCCCCTCACCCCGCCCCCCTCTCCCCACCCCCCCACCCCCTCCTCAATTTCCAAGGACTTCCTGAGGTTCAATGCCCAGGACCGAGTACAGTGCACCAAATAGGATATTAATCAGAGCTTTAAAAACCTGCATCGTAACTTCCACACCTTTTGTATTCCAGTCTTCAACAGATACAGACTAATATCCCATTCGCTCTTTTAATTATATTTTGTATCTGCCTCCCAGTTTCTAGTGATTTCTAGACAGCTCGGTTCACGAATCTCTCCGATCCGAGCTTCCCACTGCTTGGAAACTATTCTGATCAATCTTTCTTCAGACCAGAGTGGAGGATCTCACATCTCCCTGCACACTGACCTCCATCTGCCAGTCTTGTTCGCTCACTTCCACTATCGAGGTCCCTTTGCAAATTTCCTCCCCCCCCCCATGCTTTTCAGTCAGGGAAGCAGTTCGCTGAGGTGGCTAAAAGCCTAACGTGTGGTTCTGCATAACACCAGCAGCATGGGCTCCATTTCCCAATCCGACTGAGGTAGCCTTGGGCACTGACTTTGTCACCCGAGCCATGGGGGTAGAAGGCCATGGCAAACCACCACTGACCAGAAAATGGCCAAGGTAATAGGATAGAACATAGAACAGTACAGCACAGAACAGGCCCTTCGGCCCACGATGTTGTGCCGAGCTTTATCTGAAACCAAGATCAAGCTGTCCCGCTCCCTATCATCCTGGTGTGCTCCATGTGCCTATCCAATAACTGCTTAAGTGTTCCTAAAGTGTCTGACTCCACTATCACTGCAGGCAGTCCATTCCACACCCCAACCACTCTCTGCGTAAAGAACCTACCTCTGATATCCTTCCTATATCTCCCACCATGAACCCTATAGTTATGCCCCCTTGTAATAGCTCCATCCACCCGAGGAAATAGTCTTTGAACGTTCACTCGATCTATCCCCTTCCTCATTTTATAAACCTCTATTAAGTCTCCCCTCAGCCTCCTCCGCTCCAGAGAGAACAGCCCGAGCTCCCTCAACCTTTCCTCATAAGACCGACACTCCAAACCAGGCAGCATCCTGGTAAATCTCCTCTGCACTCTTTCCAGCACTTCCACATCCTTCTTATAGTGAGGTGACCAGAACTGCACACAATATTCCAAATGTGGTCTCACCAAGGTCCTGTACAGTTGCAGCATAACCCCACAGCTCTTAAACTCCAACCCCCTGTTAATAAAAGCTAACACACTATAGGCCTTCTTCACAGCTCTATACACTTGAGATATGGACCCCAAGATCTCTCTGTTCCTCCACAGTCTTCAGAACCCTACCTTTGACCCTGTAATCCACATTTAAATTAGTCCTACCAAAATGAATCACCTCACATTTATCAGGGTTAAACTCCATTTGCCATTTTTCAGCCCAGCTTTGCATCCTATCTATGTCTCTTTGCAGCCTACAACAGCCCTCCACCTCATCCACTACTCCACCAATCTTGGTGTCATCAGCAAATTTACTGATCCACCCTTCAGCCCCCTCCTCTAAGTCATTAATAAAAATCACAAAGAGCAGAGGACCAAGCACTGATCCCTGTGGCACTCTGCTAGCGACCTGCCTCCAGTCCGAAAATTTTCCATCCACCACCACCCTCTGTCTTCGATCAGACAGCCAGTTACCTATCCAATCGGCCAACTTTCCCTCTATCCCACACCTCCTTACTTTCATCATAAGCCGACTATGGGGGACCTTATCAAACACCTTACTAGGAGCCCTACAGTGCAGAAGGAGGCCATTCGGCCCATCAAGTCTGCACTGACCACATTCCCACCCAGGCCCTATTCCCATAACCCCACATATTTATCCTGCTAATCCCCCTGACACGAATGTCAATTTAGCATGGCCAATCAACTTAACCCTCACATCTATGGACTGTGGAGGAAACCAGAGAACCCCGAGGAAACCCACGCAGACACAGGGAGAACGTGCAAACTCCACACAGACAGTGACCCGAGGCTGGAATTGAACCCGGGTCCCTGGCGCTGTGAGGCAGCAGTGCTAACCACTGTGCCACCGTGCCACCTTGAAGTTGTTCAGGATGAAGCATCAGCAGACCAATTAGCCAAAGACCTGCCTTTAGACAGAACACAGATACCATATGTTACTGTATCATACCGTACCCTATCAGACAATATTGTACCTTACCTTACCATACTGTTCTATGCCATACCACACTGTACCTTACAATACCATACTGTGCCTTACCATACCGCACCATACCGCATTATACCGCACCATACCGCACCATACCGCACCATACCGCACCATAACGCACCATACCACACCATAACGCACCATACCACACCATACCGCACCATACCGCATTATACCGCACCATACCGCACCATACCGCACCATACCACACCATAACGCACCATACCACACCATAACGCACCATACCACACCATACCGCACCATACCGCATTATACCGCACCATACCGCACCATACCACACCATACCGCACCATACCGCATTATACCGCACCATACCGCACCATACCGCACCATACCGCATTATACCGCACCATACCGCACCATACCACACCATAACGCACCATACCACACCATAACGCACCATACCACACCATACCGCACCATACCACACCATACCGCACCATACCGCACCATACCGCATTATACCGCACCATACCGCACCATACCGCATTATACCGCACCATACCGCACCATACCGCACCATACCACACCATACCGCACCATACCGCATTATACCGCACCATACCGCACCATACCGCATTATACCGCACCATACCGCACCATATCACACCATAACGCACCATACCACACCATACGTCACCATACCACACCATACGTCACCATACCACACCATATGTCACCATACCACACCATATGTCACCATACCACACCATATGTCACCATACCACACCATATGTCAACATACCACACCATACCGCCCCATATCATAATATTCAATGTCCCTCCCAATTTTGAGCATTATCATCACTGCTGTCTGATACAGCCTCTTCTATTCTGGAGTTTGTAACAGATCATTACTCATCTAATACATGTGCCATACATCTCCAGGTGTGATTGGACTATTAGCTTTAAGCTAAAGTAATGAAATCTACAATAAATTGACAGTGACTCTACACACCGATATATCACAGCGGGGAAGGATTATAAACTGCAGCATTATATCTGGAACTGACGAGATTGACTCCACAAGTAGTGTGTCAATTAGCAACAGACGTGGTTGATTTTTTTTCAACGTGAGCATGCAGATGGGAAGCTCTCTGTGTCTGCCTGGGTATTTCAGGAAAGAGCATGGGGCATTTAATGAGTTTCAGTGGTTTTCCTGTGTCAAGTATTTCCTCTTTCTCACAAGTAATTGCAGTTTAACCACAAGTCTTCCAGAAGTTACTGAGGGACATTCAGCCATCAATAGGAACGAGCTTTTCTTCAGATTTTCCTTTGATTTCTCCCAGAAGGTACCAACTGTCGCTGGGGGCATCAGGGTTGGAGGAAGTGGCAATCCTTCAGGACCTCACACAAGTGATTGTTCTAAACCTGCCAGTCAGGGCAGGTAATTGTGGGCATTCGCAGTTAAATATACTCATGCCCCTGAGTAACAACATGTTCACTGGATAATGACATGCAGTGGTTCACTGGATAACAACATGCAGTGGTTCACTGGATAACGACATGCAATGGTTCACTGGATAACGACATGCAGTGGTTCACTGGATAACAACATGCAGTGGTTCACTGGATAACAACATGCAGTGGTTCACTGGATAACGACATGCAGTGGTTCACTGGATAACGACATGCAGTGGTTCACTGGATAACGACATGCAGTGGTTCACTGGATACCAACATACTGTGGTTCACTGGATAACAACTTGTAGTGGTTCATTGGAGACAGCATGCAGTGATTCACTGGGTAATGAAACAATCAAGAACAAGAAGGAACTGCCTTATGATGATTAGCAAAAGAAGTAACAGCGACTTGAGGAAAAGAAATGCAGTGAGTGGTTAGCATCGGAATACATGGCAGGACTACCAGAGCCTGGGAAAGGAGGTACAAACAGACCCAACACTAGGGCTAAGTGTTGAAATGACTTTGAAAGTGAAGACCTGAAAGGCTGTTCTTTATTCAATGATCAGAACTATCAGCCCTGGAAGTTCTGATTTATTTTAAAGCCAGTATGTCAGCTTAGTTTAACTGAGATGCTGTATTGCAACCACTGACCTCTGATTTTGAAAAGCCTGCAAAAAATCCACCAAGTGCCCAAAAGGCTAAAAGCAGCAGGCGAGAGTCTTCTTTATTGAATATCCGATTGAAAACTGTTAAATCCCTTCAGCACTTCACAGCTCATTGGATGCTGGAGGTTGGGTGAGGTGAAAGAGTGAGGGGAGGTGTTGGGGTGAGTGGTTGAGGTGAGGGGTTGAGGAGGTGGGGGTGTGTATAGAGTTGCATGGCAGTGAGGTGACGGGGTTGGGTTGGGGGAGTGAGGTGTTTGGTTAGGAGTGTGGGGGGTTAGGTGAGAGAGTGGGGGTGTGAGGATGAGGTGAGGGGTGGGATGAGGGGGTGAGGCGATGGGGTTGGAGGTATGGGGGGGCGAAGTGAGGGGGTGGAGGTATATGGGGGGAGGAGTGGGGGTGCATGAGGGGATGTGTGAAATGAAGGGATGGGGTGAGGGGAAGGTGGGGCTGTGAGGGGTTGGGTGAGGGGGTAAGGTGGTGGGATTGGGGGTGTATGGGAGTGAGATGAGGGGGTGGGTGTGCATGTGTGGAGCAGGGTAGGTGTGAGGGGTGGGCAGTGAGGATTTGGGGGTCAAATATTAAATATCTTTGCTTTTGAATTCAATGCAGCATAGAAATACCAGTCTGGATGTTCATTATGCCCAAAAATAGACACAATTCTGATGACATGTTCGCCGGAATCTTCCAGTCGTTCACACCAGCAGGATTATCCAGTCCCGCTGCAGGGAATGGAGATTTAGCTGAGTGCCAAATTCTCTGTCCTCACTGGCAACAGCCAGAAAGTTGCAGCCGTTGTGTTGACGTACCAGAGGCTTGAGAATCTTGCGCCTCATCAAAATGTAGAAATCTAAAAAAAACAAGATTTATGCAGAATGCGGATTCGCTATTGCTAGTTTTATTACTCTTCCAAAGTCTGGGAATGCAATCCCTTATTTTTTCAGTAAGAAATTGTATAAAGAAAGGTTTTGCAAATCTCTACTCTGTCTGACAGTGCAGAATGTGGCCATTCAGCCCATAGAGTCTACACTAACCACAATCCCACCCAGGCCCTATCCCCATAACCCCATGCATTTACCATAGCTAGACGCCTGACACTAGGGTCAATTTAGCAGAGCCAATCCATCTAACCCGCACATCTTTGGAGTGTTGGAGGAAACCAGAGCACCCAGAGGAGAAGAATGTACAAACTCAACACAGACAGTGACCCAAACTGGGAATCGAACCCAGGTCCCTGGCGGTCCCTGGCACTGTGAGGCAGCAGTGCTAACCACTGTGCAACTGTGCCGCCCATTCATAGAGTACAACATAATTTGTATGACAGCTTCTGGAGGAAGGAGACACAACCCAGTTGTTGATTTAGAGCTGCACTGAGTTCTTGCCCATAGATCATTCATCTCTGAAAAATTAAGATCAATGTATGTTAATTCAATGTATGTTTTTCCTGAGCTGTGTTACCTTACAATCCCTACAGTGCAGAAATAGGTCATCTGGTCCATTGAGTCTGCATCAACCCTCCAAAAGAGCATTCCACCCAGACCCTCCCTCCCAGACTATCCCCGCAACCCCGTGTATTTAGCATGGCTAATTCACCTAACCTACACACCTTTGGACACTAATGGGCAATTTAGCACGGCCAATCCACCTAACCTGCACATTTCAGGACTGTGGGAGGTAACTGGAGTACCTGAAGGAAACCCACGCAGACACGGGGAGAATGTGCAAACTCCACACAGACAGTGACCCAAGGCCGCCTGGCACTGTGAGGCAACAGTGCTAACCACTGTGTCACCCATGAAAAGATGAACCATATTGCATTACTCCTTCACCCACAACTATACTTTTACAGGGATATACAGATTCATAGGAGAACAAAAGTTAGGAAATCTATCTTATACTCTAATGCTCACAATAAGTACACAGCCCATGTAAACCAATAGGTGATCTGTGATCAGGCACACCACACTCTGAAATCAAGTTACAGATGCCTTCATAAACAGTGCTATGGATCTCTCATCAACTGCCCCCTCCCCAAGACACTTGCCACACTGTGAGCCAACTGGTCTCACAGGAACTTTGTCTTTCACACGAAGTTTGCCAATCTCAACACTCAAGATACTCACTTTGGAATCACTCCCACACAAGACTTTCTCTTGGATGCCTTCCACAAGTGTCCACTTCCAGGATTTTGATCTCTCCTTCCAATGTTCCTGGCAACTTGGTATCTCCCCTGAGATCATTGTTACCCTTAACTTTAGAACAATTCATCTGAGATCACTACACAAACTAACACTGCCCTTATATCATTGTTGCTCTTAATATTAATGACCCCTACTGCATATGTATTGGGCGATATTTGTAAGTAGATGCCAATAATGTGAGTTATCATTTTCCTCGGAGCTTTCTGTGATTGCATTCTGAATCAATTGAATCTGGAAAGGGGAAAAAATATCAAACATGATTGAGGGGGAGGATTGGGGGGAGGGGGGGGTGGAAGAAATAAAAGGCCTGGAAACAGGAGAGGCAGCGGAACCTGACTTCTCTCCCTGGCCCTGCTGAACACTTGATAGAATCATAAAATCCCCACAGTGCAGAAGGAGGGCATTCAGCCCATCAAGCCTATACCAACAACAATCCCACCCAGCCCCTATCCCCATAACCCCACATATTTAACCTGCTAATCCCCCTAACCTACACATCTTGGGACACTAAGGGTCAATTTACCATGGCCAATTAACCTAACCCGCACATCTTTTGACTGTGGGAGGAAACCGGAGCACCCGCAGGAAACCCACGCAGACACGGGGAGAATGTGCAAACTCCGCACAGCCAGTCACCCGAGGCTGGAATTGAATCTGGGTCCCTGGCGCTGTGAGGCAACAGTGCTAACCACTGTGCCACCGTGCCGCCCCCACTTCTGCAAAAAAGCTTCTCCTGTGAGATTGTGTTCGAGCTGAGCTAAGGAACAAAAAGAAACAGGAAAACCTCCAGTTCAACGATGAATAGTTTGAAAGTAACACAGCGAGCATCTCTTGAGACTTTATCAGGTGGTGCTGGTAGACAGAGAGACTCCAAAAAAAACAGGTTGCGTGGCGTCATTATTTCACTGAGACTGATATTAGATAGCTTGCGTAGACAGACAGTTTATACTTAGGTAGACAGAGGTTTCAGTATGGCATATCCAGAAAAACATTCAAAATGCGTTAAGCAGTTTTACTGATGTCAATTGAAAAATGATGCCAAGAATGGAATTCTGGCATAAAAATTGACAGGTGCCTTGCAGCACCTGGAACCCATCCCACGTTGAGCCTTGAGAGAGTACTGAACGCCCTTTGTAAGCTTTCAAAACGCGGACAGGTGACATACGCCGATAACATTCTGTAGATTGTGAATATAAATGTTAGGCAGGATTTTACAAGGAATAATCAGAGAAATGCGCGTGTGATGAAATATTTATGAAACTAATTTAAATTATTCACGGGGGTAATCTTTTACCATTCCAGATCTCTGATACAATCAAACAACCCAATACGCATTGCCCTGCTGAAAAAGGCAGGGAAAGCTCTGACTGGACTTTTCTAGAAGATTCTTGATTACCACCCTCCACCCACACCCCCTCCTCCCTCCACCCTCATTATCACTATCTTTTGCCAAGACCACAGGAAAGAAACCATGCAATGGAATTAAGGCCACCGTTCTGTGATAAGAAATAAACTGAATGGACCAAGAGACAGCCCAATCCCCTATTTTATAAAACTCTTAAATAGCATTTAAATGGTTGCAAATTAAATGAATGCTACCCAACAACACACGATCATGGGCTTCAATACAAAATGCAGTGTTGTCAACTTCTCATTTTTATTCTGTAAGGAGACTTGCATTTTGCACCATATTGTAATTATTTGTATAGCAAAATGGTCATAATTGAGCAATTATTCACTTTTTATATTTCAATTATCTATAACTATGTTATGAATTATAATTACTTGTTTTATTTGTTTTGTCATCACAATTCGGCACCTGCCTCCATGATAATTTTTCAATAACCCAATTATCTATCCATTTAACATCTTTCTTATCACAGAACGGTGGCCTTAATTCCATTGCATGGTTTCTTTCCTGTGGTCTTGGCAAAAGACATAGTAGCATTCACTGCGTTAAAATCCAGAAAACTCAGGGGTTAATTTCCATGGGGATTCTTCCCGTCGCCGCTGCAATGTTGATGGAACAGCCGTGAGAAACCCAGGAAATGCTGTAAATACTGTTCATGCCATTACTCCTGGGATTTTGCTGCTGCTGTTCTGCTTGAATGGCATCTGGAGCGTGCTGTTCAAATCAGGGCACTGCACTTCAGCAAGGAAATGTTGGTCTTGAAGGGGCTGCAGCATATATTCAGCAATATTAAACCAGGGATAAAAGGGTTAAATCTTGAAAACAGGTTGCATAAACTGGAGGGGGCGCATGGTGGCACAGTGGTTAGCACTGCTGCCTCACAGCACCAGGGACCCGGGTTCAATTCCCGACTTGGGTCACTGTCTGTGCAGAGTCTGCATGTTCTCCCCGTGTCCGCGTGGGTTCCCTCTGGGTGCTCTGGTTTCCTCCCACAGTCCGAAAGACGTGCTGGTTAGGTGCATTGGCCGTGCTAAATTCTCCCTCAGTGTTACCCGAACAGGCACCGGAGTGTGGCAACTAGAGGATTTTCAGTGTGGTGAACCATAGATGGTTACCACTATGGGTACTTGTACATATGTTACTCTTGTTACTGTTAGGGTTGGGGTGTTCCACCTGTTAGCATTGTTCTGTGGTACACTCCGTTTGGCTCCGCCTTCTTACAGGAGTATAAAGGTCACTGCTACTTCCTAGTGGCCCTTAGTCTGGGATAGTATTGTTAAGCAGTATGCTCTATTCTTGTTGTGAATAAAAGCCTTTATTCTCGGGTACGTCCTAGCCTCCCGAGTGAATTAATCACACATCACACAGTAACTTTATTGCAGTTTTAATTTGAGCATACTTGTGACACTAATAAATAAACTTTAAACTTTAGGCTTGTATTCCCTTAAGTGTAGAAGATTAAGTGGCGAATCTAACTGAGGTGTTAAAAATGATGAAAGGACTTGCTTGGTCAAATAGAGAGTGGGAAACTATGTAGTGAGGGAGTCCAGAACCAGGTGGGGGCGGGGGGGGGGGGGGGGGGGGGGGGGGTGGTAGAACTTTAAAATGAGAGCTAGGCCATTCAGGGGTGATGTCAGGAAGCTTCTTCACACCAAGGATATGGGAATCTGGAACTTCCAACTGTGCAAAAACATTGTAAACTACATTGGCAATTAAAAGTATCAAAACTGATCGATAAGTGTTTTTTGGTTGTGTTAAGAGATATGGAATCAAGGCAGATAATCCCCGACCCACCACAATCCCACCCAATAAGCCCTGTCAATCAAGCTCAGAGAGCTCAAACAACTCAGCCCTATCTACGCTTGGATTTCTTATTCACCTGCTTACGTTTTCCAGAACTGGAGTTTTGGCAAGTGTTGTCCGTTACACGCCAGGTTGAACGATTGTAAATCAGAACATCACAATCTACTGGTACCTGCACCTTGAAATGGATGAAACCTAATGGAAACTCCCTATTGTGTTATGAGACTGCCCATTGGTATCAGCCAATGGCGACACACAGTGCCGGATTTAGACTTGGTGAGACCCCAAGCTATATAAAGCTTGGAGGCCCCTTGTTAAAAAGTTACACCAAAAGGTCTCACAAAGGTGCATACCAAAACAGGACCTTAGGTCGCCACAAAAAAATTGAAAACATAATTATGCCTTTTAATTATTTAATAGTAAGGTATTTAAAGTGAAAAATACAAATTATTTTCAAATGAATGCATTTACTGATTACGTATTTATCATTTGGCTGGCTTGATCTCTCTCATAGATTTTGGTAATTTTTTGAGTTGTTCTTCAAGCTGGTGCTTTCTTTTCCTTTTCTGGTATCCGCTCTTAAATGTTCTCTTCATTGTAAACCTTCCGAAATTTTGTGAGGCCCCTGCGGATTGTGAGGCCCTCAGCTGTAGCTTGTTTAGCTTATGCCTAAATCCAGCAC
Source organism: Mustelus asterias (assembly GCF_964213995.1). Classification (NCBI taxonomy): domain Eukaryota; kingdom Metazoa; phylum Chordata; class Chondrichthyes; order Carcharhiniformes; family Triakidae; genus Mustelus; species Mustelus asterias. Next base: position 99,679,978 of record NC_135814.1, read on the forward strand.
TGGCGACGCAGTATAGGAAAGAGATAGCGAATCCGGTGGAATGGTGCGATGACAATAATCTCTCTCTCAAATGTCAGTAAAACCTAATCGACTTCAGAAAGCGTAGTGGAGAACATGCCCCTGTCTACATAGAATCATAGAGGTCCACAGCATGGAAACAGGCCCTTCGGCCCAACCTGTCCATGCCAACCTGTTTTTACCACTAAGCTAGTCCCACTTGCCTGCATTTGGCCCCACTATACCAATCTGACCCATGTAACTGTCTAAATGTTTTTTAAAAAGACAAAATTGTACCTGCCTCTACTGCTACCTCCAGTAGTTTGTTCCAGACACTCACCACCCTCTGTTTGAAAGAAATTGCCTCGCTGGACCCTTTTGTATCTCTCCCCTCTCACCTTAAACCTATGCCCTCTAGTTTTAGACTCCCCTACTTTTGGGAAAAGATGTTGACTATCTAGCTGATCTATGCCCCTCATTATTTTATAGACCTCTGTGAGATCACCCCTTAGCTTCCTACGCTCCAGGGAAAGAACTCCCAGTCTATCCAGCTTCTCCTTATAAATCAAACCATCAAGCCCTGGTAGCATGCGAGTAAATCTTTTCTGCACTCTTTCTAGTTTAATAATATGCTTTCTATAATAGGGTGACCAGAACTGTACACAGTATTCCATGTGTGGCCTTATCAATATCTTGTACAACTTCAACAAGATGTCCCAACTCCTGTATTCAATGTTCTGACCAATGAAACCAAACGTGCCGAATGCCTTCTTCACCACCCTGTCCATCTATGACTCCACTTTCAAAGCAATTTGAACCTGTACCCCTAGATCTTTTTGTTCTGTAACTCTCCCCAACGCCCTACCATTAATTGAGTAGGTCCTGCCTTGGTTCAATCTATCAAAATGCATCACCTCGCATTTATCTAAATTAAACTCCATCTGCCATTCATCAACGCACTGGCCCAACTGATCAAGATTCCGTTGCAATCCTAGATAACCTTCTTCACTGTCCACTATGCCACCAATCTTGGTGTCATCTGCAAACGTACAAAGCATGCCTCCTAAATTCTCATCCAAATCATTAATATAAATGACAAGTAACAGTGGACCCAGCACAGATCCCTGAGGCACACCGCTGGTCGCAGGCCTCCAGTTTGAAAAACAACCCTCTACAACCATTTTCTGTCTTCTGTCATCAAGCCAATTTTGTATCCAATTGGCTACCTCACACTAGATTCTTTGAGATTTAACCTTATGCAACAACTTACTATGTGGGTATCTCTTCAAAGGCCTTGCTAAAGTCCATGTAGACAATGTCGACTGCACTGCCCTAATCTACCTTCTTGGCTACCCCTTCAAAAAACTCAATAAAATTCACGAGACATGATTTTCCACTCACAAAGCCATGCTGACTGCCCCTAATGCCTCTCTAAATGCCTGTAGATCCTGTCTCTCAGAAGACCTTCTAACAACTTACCCACCATAGACATTGGGCTCACTAGCCTGTAGTTCCCAGGCTTTTCCCTGCAGCCCTTCTTAAACAAAGGCACAACATTTGCCACCCTCCAATCTTCAGGCACCTCACTTGTGGCTGTTGATGATTCAAATATTTCTGCTAGGGGACCCACAATTTTCTCCCTAGCCTCCCATAACGTCCTGGGATACACTTCACCGGGTCCCAGGGATTTATCTACCTTTATGCTCTTTAAGACTTCCAGCACCTCCTCAATGCATCACTATTTATTTCTCCAAGTTCCCTAACTGCCATGCCTTTCTCAACAGTAAATATTGATGAGAAATATTCATTTAGGATCTCACCCATTTCTTGTGGATCTGTACATAGATGATTCTGTTGATCCTTAAGAGGCCCTATTCTCTCCCAAGTTACTCTTTTGCCCTTTATGTATTTGTAGAAGTTCTTTGGATTCTCCTTTGCCTTCCCTGTCAAAGCAATCTCGTGTCCCCTTTTTGTCCTCCTGATTTCTCTCTTAACTCTACTCTGACGCCCTCTGTACTCTTCAAGGGATCCACCTGATCCCAGCTGCCTATGCATGTCATATGCCTCTTTCTTCTTCTTGACCAGGGCCTCAATATCCCGAGTCATCCAGGATTCCCTACTTCTACCAGCCTTGCCCTTCGCTCTAAAAAGAATGCACTTACCCTGAACCCTGGTTAACACACTTTTGAAAGCCTCCCACTGACCAGATGTCCCTTTGCCTGCCAACAGGCTCCCCCAATCAACTTTTGAAAGTTCATGTTTAATACCATCAAAATTGGCCTTGCCCCAATTTAGAATTTTAACTTTTGGGTTAGACCTATCATTCTCCATAGCTATCGTAAAACTAATGGAATTATGGTCACTGGTCCCAGAGTGATCCCTCACAAACACTTCTGTCATCTGCCCTTCCTTATTTCTCAACAGAAGGTCAAGTTTCATCCCTCTCTAGTCGGGCAATCCACATACTGAATAAGAAATTCCTCCTGAATAAAGTTAAAAGTTTATTTATTAGTCACAAGTAAACCTACACTGCAATGAAGTTATTGTGAAAATTCCCTCGTTGCCACACTCAACTGTTTGGGTACACTGAGGGAGAATTTAGCATGGCCAATGCACGTAACCAGCACATCTTTCGGACTGTGGGAGGAAACCGGAGCATCCGGAGGAAACCCACACAGACACGAGGGGAATGTGCAGACTCCGCACAGACAATGTCCCAAGCCGGGAATCAAACCCGAGCCCCTAGCGCTGTGAGGCAGCACTGCTAACTCATCAAATTTCTCTCGATCCAAACCCCTAACACTATGGCTTTCCCAGTCAATGTTAGGAAAGTCAAAATCCCCTACTATTACCACCCTATTTTTCTTGGAGCATTCTGTAATCTCCTTATATATTTGCTCCTCAATTTCCCACTATTTGGGACCTATAGTTCTACCCCTATAGACTCAGTGGACAAACCCTCAGAAATATCCCCTCTCAGTACTGCCACAATGTTCTCCCTAATCAAAAACGCAACTCCACCTCCTCTCTTACCTCCTGTTCTATCCTTCCTATAGCATCTGTACCCTGGAACACTGAGCTGCCAGTTCTGTCCCTCCCTTAGCCATGTTTCAGTAATAGCTATAATATCCCATTCCCATCTACCCATCCATGCCCTGAGTTCATCTGCCTTGCCCATCAGACCTCTTGCATTGAAATAAATGCAGTTTAATCTGGACTTCCCTTGCTCTCTGCCCTGTTCTTGCCTGACCTGTCTAGTACTAGCACTACTGACATTGCCTTTACTATTTAATGAGCTCTCTTTAACTTCTGTGCTGTCCTCAACCTTCTCTTCTGTCTCCCTGCTGCTTTGGGTCCCACCCCACTGCCAAACTAGTTTAAACCCTCCCGAGTGGCTCTTGCAAATCTCCCCACCAGTATTTCGTCCCCCTCCAGTTCAGCTACAACCCATCCCTCTTGAACAAGTCACCCCTGCCACAGAAGAGATCCCAATGATCCACAAATCTAAATCCCTGTCCCCTGCACAAGCTATCAAGCCATGCCTTCATCTGCCTAAGCTTTCTATTCCAACTCTCACTAGCACCAGCAGTAGTCCAGAAATTACTACCCTTGAGGTCCTGCACTTTAGCTTTCTGCCGAACTCTCAATATTCACACATTAGGACTTCATCCCTTTTCCTACCTATGTCGTTGGTTCCAATGTGTACAATGATCTCTGGCTTCTCACCCTCCCCCTTATAAATGTCTTGCAACCTCTCAGTGACATCCTTGGCCCTGGCACCAGGGAGACAACACACCATACTGGAGTCTCGATTGCAGCCACAGAAACGCCTGTCTGTGCTTCTAACGAGTGAGTCCCCTATCACTACTGCTCGCTTGCTCTTTGCCCGATCCTGTTCTACAGTAGAACCAGGTGTGGTGTCATAGGCCTGGATGCTGTTGGTATTTTCCCCTGGGAGGGGGAAATTGTGGTGAAGGGGAAATGTCAAGAGCTTCATGTTTCTCGGTGTCCAGATCGCAAACAACGTGTCCTGGTCCCTCCACGCTGAAGCTATAGTTAAGAAAGCCCACCCATGCCTCTATTTTCTCAGGAGACTGAGGAAATTTAGCAAGTCCACTATGACTCTCACCAATTTTTACAGATGCACCATAGAAACTATCCTTTTCAGATGTATCACAGCTTGGTAAGGCTTCTGCCCTGACCAAGACAGCAAGAAACTACAAAGGGTTGTGAACATAACCCAGTCCATCACGCAAACCAGTCTCCATTCCATTGACTCCATCTAAACTTCCCGCTGCCTTGGGAAAGCAGCCAGCATAATCAAGAACCCCAAGCACCCCAGACATATTCTCTTCCACCTTCTCCCATCGGGAAAAAGATATAAAAGTCTGAGATCACATACCAACCAACTAATTAAGAACAGCTTTTTCCCTGCTGCCATCAAACTTTATACGGACCTACCATATGTTGAGTTGATCTTTCTCTACACCCTAGCTGTGACTGTAACACTGCATTCGCACTCTCTCCTTTCCCTCTCCCCTATGTACTTTATAAACGCTATGTTTTGTCTGTATAGTGCGCAAGAAACAATACTTTTCACTGCATCCCAATACATGTGACAAAAATCAAATCATATCAAATCGATAATGGCTGCAGGAATTAAGAGCTGGGACACTTCTGACTGATATTCATGTGTGAGTGGAAAGTGGTTGAATTGGGTGTGTAATGAGTTATCCTTTCACCTCATGGATCTGAGTTCAAATGCATTCCAAGCTGATGAGCTGAAAGTCTAATTGATGCCCCAGTGAAGTGATTTTTACAGTTTCTGGCCTGAGTAAGTCCACAGCACATTCCAATGTAGAATCTGGCACCGACTCTCACTCACTGAGGCTGCACGCGTTCCAATTGGAAAGTAGGGGACTGGTGCAATAGGGAGGACTGGCCTTTTGAGTTTTGGATGGAGGTGAGTTGTTGGGTGACTGTAGAGGGAGCTTTTACTCACTCGTCCTGTGACTGACCCAGCAAAGTTCGATCGAGTGTGAATTTAACATTTCACCTGACCTGCGCTATACCTGATCTGAGAATACTTATGCCGTCACTGGGCACAGAAGTTTGGAAAGTGCTTCATTCCCCACTGTTGACATCTTTCACTTCGATGCCACGTGGAAATTTGCCAACAACAGTTCACAGCCCAAGACTTGGAGCAGGAGAAATTGACTCCAGATGCTACAATTGAGTGAAGAACTCATGTCAGCCAAACTTCTGTCAGCTGTTTAAATTGGCATGTTCCACTGTGCAGACCAGCGAGAAAAGCCATGCAGGTGTTGAATTTAGCCAACATTTTTTGACTTCATGTGCAATTATTCAGAAAAGAATGGGAATTTTAACGAAAGACATGGGCTTTACTAAATCCAAATCCTTTCCCAAACCAAAAGCAAATACTGCGGGTGATTTTTAATTACTAATTTTACCATGTGAGGAAGCTGAGATCTTCCATACCCACATCTTTCAAAGTAAGAAGTCACACAACACCAGGTTAAAGTCCAACAGATTTATTTGAAATCACAAGCTTTTGGAGTGCAGCTCCTTCATCAGGTGCCCACTCACCTGATGAAGGAGCAGCGCTCTGAAAGCTCGTGATTCCAAATAAACCTGTTGGACTTTAATCTGGTTTTAGAATCATCATCGAACAAAGAACAATGTTGTGAGACTTCTTACTGTGCCAACCCCAGTCCAACACCGACATCTCCACATCATGACATCTTTCAAAGCCTTCTTGATATATTTTTCTTTATCTCCTCAGACTTGACCTGAACAAGTTCTAATGAAAGGTGCACGTTAATTCTTCTGTTCTCTCTCCACAGATGTGTTTTTACCTGATGCATATTTGCAGCATTTCATTTGATTTGATATGATTTATTATTATCACATGTATTGCGATACAGTGAAAAGTGTTATTTCATGCGCGCTATGCAGCCAAAGGATACCATTCATAGAGTACATAGGAGAGACGAAAAGGAGTGGGTGTAGAATGTAGCGTTACAGTCATAGCTAGGATGTTGAGAAAGATCAACGTAATGTATGGTAGGTCCATTCAAAAGTCTGATGGCAGCAGGGAAGAAGCTGTTCTTGAGTACGTGATACATGATCTCAGACTTCTGGATGCTTATCCCGATGGCAGAAGGTGGAAGAGAGAATGTCCGGGGTGAGTGGGGATCCTTGATTATGCTGGCTGTTTCCTGAGACAGCGGGAAGTATAGACGGAGTCAATGGATGGGAGGCTGGTTTGCATGATGGACTGGGCTACGTTTACAACCAAGAACAAAGAACAAAGAACAATACAGCACAGGAACAGGCCCTTTGGCCCTCCAAGCCCATGCCGCTCCCTGGTCCAAACTAGACCATTCTTTTGTATCCCTCCATTCCCACTCCGTTCATATGGCTATCTAGATAAGTCTTAAACGTTCCCAGTGTGTCCGCCTCCACCACCTTGCCTGGCAGTGCATTCCAGGCCCCCCCCACCCTCTGTGTAAAATATGTCCTTCTGATATCTGTGCTAAACCTCCCCCCCTTCACCTTGAACCTATGACCCCTCGTGAACCCTTTGTAGTTTCTTGCGGTCTTGGACAGAGCAGGAGCCATACCAAGCTGTGATATATCCAAAAATGATGCTTTCTGTGGTGCATCTGTGAATATTGGTGAGAGTTGTAGCGGACATACAAATTTCCTTAGCCGCCTGAGAAAGGCAAGGGGTTGGTAGGCTGTCTTAACTGTAGCGTTAGCATGGAGGGACCAGGACAGGTTATTGGTGATGTGGGTCTCTGGAAACCTGAAGCTCTTAACCATTTCCACTTCATCACTGTTGATGTAGACAGAAATGTTCTTTTGTGTCAAGCTCCTGGATTGTCTCTTTATAATTTTTGTTCTTTCTGTTGCTTTGTATCGATTGTATTAATGAGTCTGTGCACTGTGTCACTGCGGTAAATTCCTCAAATAATCAATTATTGGCAATCTCAATGGTAAAATCTACAACACTAAAGCACAATGACCAGGAAGGTTCCAGTTCAATCTCTGGTGCGGGATATGCAAGTTCAGGTTGGTTGTTAGGATATTACAATTGGATTAGGGACAGGGAAATTGTCTTGGTTTCCACTCCTGATTGCCATTCAGTGACTGCCTCCACCCACTTCATCCTTAAAGTTACAAAGCCAATGCTCAGAGTGGACCAGGCAGACCCGAATCCATTCCTTGCTTGTTCCAAAAACCAAATTCCAATTGAATCCAATTCATGGTCAAGAGAGACAAACAAGATCCAAGTTGACAAGATAAGGCACTGCACGCCATCTTGGGCTTGATCTGACGCTTAATATCAGCCAAAAGGCCAAGAAGCAAGTGGCCAGTCATTTTGGCCCGAAAGGTGCCGTTTTTGTGCCAAAATAGTGTCTGCACCGCTTCCAATCATTTCCAGTGTGGTCTGTGCCGAACCGACCAACTTGGTGAGGTGATTGTGTCATTGGTCAGCATTTAATGTATTGCACTGTAAACTGGAGTCATGTGCCTTCAATTATTCATTGATGTTGGAGGTTTTAAAATCAAATAAAATTATTAAAACTTTTCCTGTCAATCTCCTCTTAATCCAATCTTTCTTTTCCTCTCTTTCGATCTTGCATCTGATTTGACATTTGAATTCACCCACTTTTAGTTTACACTTCCTTCTCAGTCCTTGTACCATTAATTTCACAGCCCTTCACCCTGTTAGAATTTGGGCAGGTAATGAAGTTTTTACACATGAGTTTCTAGGTGCAGGCTGCTGTAAATGTGTGTCTCTCTGTCTGTCCTAGCTCCTCAAAGCAAGAACACTTGCCAGAGAGCCCAGTGGAGTCTTTTACTGTGAATCTGCTGCTACCCCACAGTTCTGGCTGATTAGGAAACTCCTGCTCTAACCTCCTGCCTGCAGGTATATTGGAAAGATTTATAGGTTGACAACTAATCTGCCTGACCACACTACAAGCACACCTTCCATAGCCATCAAGTCCTGGAGTGGGACTCTTTTTTTAATTCATTCGCGGGACATGGGCGTCACTGGCTGGCCAACATTTATTGCCCATCCCTAGTTGCCCGAGGGCAATTGAGGGTCAACTACATTGCTGTGGCTCTGGAATGACATGTGGGCCAGACCGGGTAAGGATGGCAGATTTCCTTCCCTAAAGGACATTAGTGAACCAGATCGGTTTTGCCGACAATCGACAGTGGTCATCAGTGGATTCTTAATTCCAGATATATTTTTCTTATTGAATTTAAATTCCACCATCTGCCGTGGTGGGATTCAAACCCTGGTCCCCAGAACATTAGCTGAGTTTCTGGATTAATCGTCCAGCGATAATACTACGGGGCCTCAAAACAGGAACTTCTGGCCACTGGGCCAAAAGACTTTCTTTGCTCTGTATGAGGTATTCCGATGAATGTTATGAAATGAATGCAGTTAATTTCAACTGTGTTCAGCTTCCGAGAAACTATTATTGACAGACAGGGGAGGTGGTGACGCAGTGGTATTATCACAGAACTAGTAGTCATGAAACCCACGGAAATGTTCTGAGGGCCTGGTTTCGAATTTGAATTCCATAAAAATCTGAAATTAAATGTCCAATGATGACCATGAAACCATTGTCGATTGTCGTATAAATTCATCTGATTCACTAATGTCCTTTAGGGAAGGAAATCTGCCGTCCTTACCTGGTCTGGCCTACATGTGACTCCAGACCCTCAGCAATGTGGTTGACTCTTAAATGCCCTCTGAAATGGCCCAGCAAGCCATGTGGTTCAGGGGCAATTAGGGATGGGCAGCAAATATTGGCCCAGCCAGCAATGCCCACATCCCAGGAATTAATTAAAATGAAAGAACTATCCAACACAAACCTGGGTTGTATTGTTTGGAGTTCAGAAGCTTAAGAGCTGAGTTTTCAGGAGATAGGGAACAGATAGGGCAGACAGGAGAAATATTTTCAGCTGGGTTTGGGGAGTCTAGGACTATGAGAGTCTAAAAATTGGAGCTAGTTCGGTCAGAAGTCAAATTAGGAAACCTTTCACACACTGATGGAAACTCTCCTCCTCAGATGGTAATTGATGCTAGATCAACTGCAAATTTTCAATCTGAGATTGATCAGATTTTTGTGAACCAAAGGTGTTAAGAGATATGGGACAAAGGCAGGTATATGAGATGAGGTTGCAGGCCTACCATGATCTGACTCAATGGCACAGCAGGCTTGAAGGCCTAAGTGTTCCTATGTTTCAAGGGATTGGGGAGAAAACTGCAGAAGAGGAGACAAATATCAAGGCCCTGAGATTCTGCCATGGGCCTCCTGGCTTTGCCCTAACTCCAAGATACTTTTCTAATTTTCACACTTAAAACAGGAGTATCGAGTTCTGGACATCATTTCAAACTGTGAAGAGGTTAAAATAGAAGGGGCATGAGGGCCTCCTTAGCAATACTGAAGATTGCCTGGGATCAAGAATTATATCTTACAAATCACTTCACTCACTATCTCACACTGGAATAGTTGCACCAGGAATGTATCAGGGCCTTCTCCAAAATGTTAAGAGGTTGGCCTAAAATACCATGCCTGATTTTCAATGAAAATACATTCATGCCATCAAGAGACATCCAATCATCTGCAACAACAACATGGGCTTGGAGAGTGTTTCTATGGAAACGGTGCTATGGAGTGAAATTTGTTTCTTTGGTGTGTTTTGACATTAATTATTAAATGATGGCCTCACGCGGGTGAAGTTTAACTAGACGTTGTGTATTTGGAAAGGTAAAAGATTTCTAAATATTTGAAATTCACCAGATGCCATTAGTTTGTAAACCATATTTAAATGTCAGATTTGGATAGCTTTGGGTTTGGTTGGTGAGCTTTGCACAATGGGCACATTGATTGCTTGAATCTCCCACTGTTATTGCTCAGAAGGTATGCTGTTTGACATTAGGATATATAACACACAGTGCTCGTATAATAAGGACAGTGTGAGAGAGTTTTCCTGATAGGACCTTCAGAAAACCCATCTGTCTGATTGTAAGCTCAAGCTCCATTTGTTCAACGTGGTCATTTAAGGTCAGAAAATAACCTCCAAAGGTGGAAATAGGTAGATCCAGAGTTCTTTTACAAATCAATTTGCTCTTTGTGAGAAAGAATGTCTGTGGTCGGGCAATGGTTTGTAACTACCGGCTCCTCCCTTTGGAGAGATGCCAAATTATCACGTCAGGTGGCTCATAGCATTCTCACCTCTGAGCCAGACAATGGTGGATTCAAGCCCCACCCCAAGTCTTGAGCACATAATCCAAGGTGACACTCCCAGTGTAGTACTAAAGGAGTGCCGCAGTGTCAGAGGATGAGCTTAATGTCTCATCCTCCGACACTGCGGCACTCCTTCAGTATCTCATGGTGCCATTCAAAGTGCAGGAGAAGCCCTCCTCAATGTCCTGTGCCAATGCTACATAGCCAAATTCTTTTACATTGGTGATTAGGTAGATGGAACTTCAGTTTAAATCTTAATCCAAAGGACGGCACCTCCAACAATACAGCATTCCCTCTGTAACACAGAGCTAGATTTTCTGTTTAAATCCTGTGGTCCAAATTAGGTACGTAGTCCACGACATACAAACCACTCTCCCATTAAGTGAGTGACTGCATCAGGCCCATTCATTCATAAAAATCTCCCCTGCTCATTAAGCTTTAACTCTGCATATATTTCTGTAGTTCTAACAGGACGTGACTAGATCAGATTCTCAGGTTTTTAAACATTGCTGCTTGGGAAAATCTGTTGCGTACAAACAGCTTGTGTTTCAGATTGATGACTTTTCATCAGCACAGGGAAAGGTTAGAGATGTAACAAGTTTCGAGGACATACAGAGGCAAGGGGAAGTGGAGGGAAGAACAAAAATAGGGAAGATCTGTAATCTTCCTGGGTGGAGGGCAGGAGAGATTATAACAAAAAAAGGATGATGGTGGAATGCAAGAGGAGATAGTAAATAGGACATGTAAATACACAAAAGATAAGTCTAGGGGATGTGTAAATGGCAATAGCAGAATTTATAAAGGAAAAATACTGCAGATGCCGGAATCTGAAACAAAAACAGAAAATGCTGGAAAATCTCAACAGGTCTGACAACATCTGTGGAGAGAGAAAAGAGCCAACATTTCGAGTCTGGATGACCCTTCGTCAGAGCTCTCTCTCCACAGATGCTGTCAGACCTGCTGAGATTTTCCAGCACTTTCTGTTTTGTAATAGCAGAATTGATATTGGCTTCTGTCTTAAAGAAATGGGATCTGAAATTGTAGATCATAGAATCATAGAATCCCTACAGTGCATAAGGAGGCCATTCAACCCATCGAGTCTGCACCGACCACAATCCCACTCAGGCTCTATCCCCGTAACCCCACATATTTACCCTGCTAATCCCCCTGACACTAGGGTCAATGTAGCATGGCCAATCAGTCTAACCCGCACATCTTTGGACTGTGGGAAGAAACCAGAGCACTCGGAGGAAACTCACGGGGGGAAATGTGCAAACTCCACACAGACAGTGACCCAAGGCCGGAATTGAACCCTGAGTCCCTGGCGCTGTGATGCAGCGGTGCTAACCACTGTGCCGCTGAGCCGATCGCGACATTGAGTCCAGAAAATTGTAAAGCACCAATCGAAGCTTCCCATTTTAAAACCATGAGCTTTCTTTGTGGTCTGCTTGAGATGCTGCTTTTAGCGTCCTATGAACATGAAACTCCAAATGCCTCTGCTTTCTGTCATCGCACAGCTTCCTCCTATTCAAAACTTAATTACTGCTTTCCATAACCAACACAGCAAGGGGAACAGGTTGTACCTTTCTTTGTTCAGGCAGTGTATCTTGTACAGTAACTGCATCCTTACCTCTGGGAACAGCTTGATATTCAGGCAAAGCCTTTGTTTTTCACTGAACATTAAACTGTAGCCCTGGTACACCATCTGTATTTTTCTAGTAGACTCGCATGGTGATTATAAATACTTCCACTTAGGCTGATCCTAGACAGAATGAGAATGAGACTGAACTCACTGAGGCCAAGACACGAGAGACCAAATGCGTTTCTAGAACTGATGTACTCCAAAGGGTCAGTCTTTGGACGTACAACTGGCATTGTGGAACAAACTGTTCTGGCAAGCTCCATGGACTGGTGTTCTGAGGACCCGAGGGAGTTCTCAGTAATGACATCTCAGAGCCTTAAGCAGAATGGTAGCTGGTTTCTAACTATTGTTGTCAGCAGATTAACTGGAAAGTCCAGCTGCTGCACCACCTGTTCCCAGGCAAGCTGCATGACATTGCACTATTGGTGCTGCTGTGTGTGTAGGCCGGACTGCACAATATTAACTTTCTGAAATATCAGGCCAAGCAGCCTTCCTCCTTTAAATCAGAAAGGTGTGGCTTCAATCTCCACTCCAGAGGCTGGCGCACATAGGCTGAAACTCCCAGCTTCATACTGAGGGAGTGCAATGTTGTCGGAGGTGCTGTCTTTCAGATGAGACATTAAACTGGGGTCCTCTCATCATAGAATCCCTACAGTGCAGAAGGAAGCTATTTGGCCTATCAATTCTGCACTGACTCTCCGAAAGAACATCTTACCCAGGCCCACACTCCACTATTCCCATAACCCTGCACGTTTTAGTCCTTTAGTGTCTGCATCTTTGGACACTAAAGGACAATTTAGCATGGTCAATCCACCTAACCTGCACATCTTAGGACAATAATGATCAATTTAGCATGGCCAATCCACCTAACCTGCACATCTTTGGAGTGTGGGAGGAAACCAGAGCACCCGGAGGAAACCCATGGGGAGAGTGTACAATCCCCACACAGACAGTCACACAAGGTTGGAATCGAACCCGGGTCTCTGGTGTTGTGAAGCAGCAGTGCTAACCATTGTGCCACTGTGCCGCCCCAAGAGAACATAAATCTTTCTCATCACTGTTATGAGAAAATGGACTTTTCCTCAATGTCCTGGCCAACATTTGTCCCTCAATCAACATCACTCAATCATCCTGATGTTGCTCTTTGTGGGATCTTGCTGTGAACTGTGTTTCCTGTGATGACACTTAAAAATACTTGATTGGCTGTAAAACACTCTGGACATTCTGCGGCTGTGAAAGGCACTATATAAATGCAAATATTTCTCTTTCTTTCTCTTCATTCTGCCTTGCACATTTAATGAGTGCTGCCACCAACTGTAATTCTGACTAGCATTCATATACAGTAAGAAGTTTAACAACACCAGGTTAAAGTCCAACAGGTTTATTTGGTAGCAAAAGCCACACAAGCTTTCGGAGCTCCAAGCCCCTTCTTCAGGTGAGTGGGAATTCTGTTCACAAACAGTGGGAACAGAATTCCCACTCACCTGAAGAAGGGGCTTGGAGCTCCGAAAGCTTGTGTGGCTTTTGCTACCAAATAAACCTGTTGGACTTTAACCTGGTGTTGTTAAACTTCTTACTGTGTTTACCCCAGTCCAATGCCGGCATCTCCACATCATAGCATTCATATAAACAGGGCGGAGCTGGAGAAGTAAGAAAGAAAGACTTACATTTCTATAGTGCTTTCCCTGAACACCGGACCTTTCAAAGCACTTTACAGCCAATGAGGTACCTCATGATGTAGGAAATATGGCAGTCAATTTGTGCACAGCAAGATCGCAAAAACAGAATTTGATTCGATTTGATTTATTATTGTCACATGTATCAGCATACAGTGAAAAGTATTGTTGGCTGCTTTGCTGAGACAGCGGGAAGTGTAGACAGAGTCAATGGATGGGAGGCTGGTTTGCATGATGGATTGGGCTACATTCATGAACTTTTGTGGTTTCCTGCAGTCTTGGGCAGAGCAGGAGCCATACCAAGCTGTGATACAACCAGAAATAATGTTTTCTATGGTGCATCTGCAAATATTGGTGAGAGTCGTAGCTGACATGCCAACTTTCCATAGAACCATAGAAAATTACAGCTCAGAAACAGGCCTTTTGGCCCTTCTTGTCTGTGCCGAACCATTTTATGCCTAGTCCCACTGACCTGCACTTGGACCATATCCCTCCACACCCCTCTCATCCATGAACCCGTCCAAGTTTTTCTTCAATGTTAAAAGTGACCCCGCATTTACCACTTTATCCGGCAGCTCATTCCACACTCCCACCACTCTCTGCGTGAAGAAGCCCCCCCTAATATTCCCTTTAAACTTTTCTCCTTTCACCCTTAACCCATGCCCTCTGGTTTTTTTCTCCCCTAGCCTCAGCGGAAAAAGCCTGCTCGCATTCACTCTATCTATACCCATCAAAATCTTATACACCTCTATCAAATCTCCCCTCAATCTTCTACGCTCCAGGGAATAAAGTCCCAACCTATTCAATCTCTCTCTGTAACTCAGCTTCTCAAGTCCCGGCAACATCCTTGTGAACCTTCTCTGCACTCTTTCAATCTTATTTATATCCTTCCTGTAACTAGGTGACCTTAGTCTTCTGAGAAAGTAGAGGCGTTGGTGGGCTTTCTTAACTATAGTGTCGGCATGGGGGGACCAGGACAGGGGTTATTGGTGATCTGGACACCTAAAAACTTGAAGCTTATGACCATTTCTACTTTGTCCCCATTGATGTAGATACGGGCATGTTCTCCTCTGCGCTTCCTGAAGTCGATGACTATCTCCTTCGTATTGTTGACATTGAGGGAGAGATTATTGTCATTGCACCAGTTCACCAGATCCTCTATCTCATTCCTGTACTCTGTCTCATCATTGTTTGAGATCTGACCCACTGCAGTGATGTCATCAGCAAACTTGAAAATCGAGTTGGAGGGGAATTTGGTCACACAGTCATAGGTGTATAAGGAGTATCGTAGGGGGCTGAGAACATGGCTTTGTGCGGCACCGGTGTTGAGGATGATCGTGGAGGTGTTGTTGTTGCCTATCCTTACTGATTGCGGTCTCTGGGTTATGAAGTCAAGGATCCAGTCATAGAGGGAGAATCTGAGCCTCAGGCCAGAGAGATTGGAGATGAGTTTCATAGGAATAATGTGTTGAAGGCTGAGCAGTAGTCAATAAATAGGAGTCTGACATAGGTGTCTTTGTTATTTAGGTGATGTGATATTGATCAGATAATCTGTTTCTCTAATGTCAATTGAGTGATAAATATTGCCAAGGAGACCAGGATAACTCCCTCGCTTTTCTTCAAAATAATGCTGCTGTGTCTTTCACACCCACCCAAACGAGTAGATGGGATCTCCATTTAACATCTCTTCCGAAAGAGAGTTCCGCCAATAGTACGACATTCCCTCAGTACTGCACTGAAGTGCTTTGATTTTTGGGTTCAAGGAGTTTGAACCTGTAGTAAAAAGCCTTGAAAAATTTAAATGTAATCAGCCTTACAGAAACTTCCATCCCTGCCATCTGTTTAAGTCAGCCACCAGAAATAAGAGTCAAAATTCCAACAGCTGAATAAGTACTGGAAATTGTAAATATGTGGCTGGGATGATCATGCTGGGCCCTACAATCAGATACCTGAGCAACACTCACTGATAAAGTTAACAATTAAAGAAAACTCTCAGTTCCCGCATAATAATCCCCCAGCGTGATGGGCCTATACCAAACTAGGTCAGCAAGTTTCTTTTTCTTAAGTGCAGACTCAGCTATTTGTTAACATGGTCTGAAAAGGCTTTTGGAAGCAGTGTTGGCAACTTGGGCAAATAGAAATGAAGAGGATTGCAAATTAAATGAATTCTACATTGAGAACTTCGCAAAGGACTGGTGTAGTTTTTTAAATAACGTGATAGATTTGGGCAACGCTGCGATCCCAATTTTAGCCCAATCAAATAGTCTCCCAACAATTCATGTCCCAACAGTCCCTGTCCTCTTCATCATTTCTGCTGGGCGGCACGGTGGTTAGCACTGCTGCCTCACAGCGCCAGGGACCCGGGTTCGATTCTCAGCATCGGACTTTGCGGAGTCTGCACATTCTCCTCGTGTCTGCGTGGGTTTCCTCCAGGTGCTCCAGTTTCCTCCCACAGTCCAAAAGACGTGCTGGTTAGGTGCATTGGCCATGCTAAATTCTCCCTCAGTGTGCCCGAACAGGTGCTGGAGTTAGGTGACTAGGGGATTTTCACAGTAGCTTCATTGCAGTGTTAATGTAAGCCTACTTGTGATACTAACAAATAAACTTTAAAACTTTAACTTTATCCCAACAATCCTTTTGCCAACAATTTTTGCAAATGGTTAGAATATAAAAGTCTTGTTACCCTGTACAGGGCATTGATGAAACCACACCTAGAGTACTGCGCACAATTTCAGCCTTGTTATTCAGGGAGGGATTTATTTGCAGTGGAAGCAGTTCAGAGAAGGTTCACTGGGTTGATTCCTGGGATGAAGGGGTTTGTTTTATGAGGAAAGTTTTGAGCAGGTTGGGCCTTTACTCATTGGAGTTTAGAAGAATGAAAGGTGATCTTCTTGAAACATAAGATTCTGAGGGGTCTGGACAGGGTAGATGCTGAGATGGTGTTTCCCCTTGTGGGCCAATCCAGAACCAGAGGGTACTAGGTTAGTACCAGAGGTTTGAAAATATGGGATCTCCCATGTAAGGTGGAGATGAGGAGGAATTTCTTCACTTAGCCAATAATCGTTGGAATTCTCTATCCCAGAGAGATGGCTGGTCATTGGATATATTCATTGCTGATTTAGATTGATTTTTGATCTACGAGGGAGTCCAGAATTATGGCAGAAAAGTGGAGTTCAGAGTTGGACTACAATATGGGCGGCACAGTGGCACAGTGGTTAGAACTGCTGCCTCATAGTGCCAGGGTCCCAGGTTCAATTCTGGCCTCGGGTTGCTGTCTGTTTGGAGTTTGCACTTTGTGGCTGTGTGGATTTCCTCCGGGTGCTTCGGTTTCCTCCCACAGTCCAAAGATGTGCGGGTTAGGTTGATTGGCCATGCTACATTGACCCTAGTGTCAGGGGGATTAGAGGGTAAATGAGTTGGGTTACGGGAATAGGGTGGGATTGTGGTCGGTACAGACTTGATGGGCCAAATGGTCTCCTTCTGTACTGTAGGGATTCTATGAATCAGATCAGCCATGATCTTATTGAATGGTGAAGCAGGCTTGAGGAGCCGAGTGGCCTACTCCTGCCACTATTTCTCTCTGTTCCAACAATCCCCGTTCTGTCCCAATAATTCCTGGCAACCAAGCCCTGTTCTGACCACAGCGCTCATGGAGTCATACTGTCTGCTGGACAGAAAGCTGGGGGGAAGTAATATCATGGGGAGATGAACAAAATATATGAGAAACTGGTGATAAAGGTAAGCAGGAGGTTGGTGTTAAGATTTCCATTAGTTTATTAAAAAATTGAGGAAAAGTAATGCGACAGATTTTGGGTATCAGCAGATGACCCTGTGTAAGATGATACTCTTCCAATTTAGACATAAGCCTTCAGTGAGATATGCAGGATCCCATTACCAATGAACTTTTAGCTGATAGCCATTAGATCAATTCTGTAAAGTAGCACAGAGTATTAGCATCACTATAGCAAAGTTAAGTGGTTTGGATCTTTTTTTTCAGCTTAAACAGATTTAGCATTTCTTTAAAATAATAATAACATTGTAATGTGAACTTAACCTTCAGGAAGTCCTGCTTTCATTGACTTGAATGGCTTCTAATTGTCGACTATTAAAAAGCTTAACTGAAAGTCGGGGCGGCTGCAAGGTATTTATCCACTGCACATATTCTGAGCAGTTATGTCACCAGCAGCAGTGCTATGTTACTGAGAGAGGTTGTAGATTCCTCAATGGAATTGAGGCCTCTTTAATTCGTTGTAATTTCTACCTGAAGGGAGTTTATATGAATCAAATTGACCCGCAGTCACTTTACTTGCCGGTAATGAATGTGGTTTTGCGGGATCCTTTGAGTCATTTTTCATAAGTTGTGCTCGGATCTTCTCAATTTGCTCTATGACTCATTCACATACAGAACAATAGCTTGCCCTATTCATCCTCCTTAGCTTTGTCACTTTGAAATCTGAAGATGCACAGGGTTAGTAGGACACGGCTCAAATCAATTGTATATTTCTCAATAATCGTTTTTTTATGCATTCAGCTCTGTTGCAGACGCCTTCAGGGCCATTCAGTAACTTTACTTTGAATTTATATTGTCCTCCACCTTTGAACATGAAGCGGTTCTCCAAGAAAACGCTGTCAATCTGGGCAGAGGAATCGCAATAGAACAGAGAATTACTGTTTTCTTGAAGTCTCTCTCACAAGCTGCAGAGAATACGGCCACCATTCATAAATTCTAACCAACCCTTTTATTTCAGGAGAAACAATGCTGTATTCAATCACAGCTTCAGTTAATTTTTCTTCTCTCTTTTTTTCTTCCTGGGTTTGATTCCTCCACAGTGCTGGTTACAGCCTGGGTGCTGGTTACAACTGGCCTCGGCAGTCCTGGTTCAAGAAGGGTCTCAAACAGCCAAAAGAGAGATAGCATGTATCTATGTGTGTGTGAGTGCGTGCATGCGTGTGAGACAGTGTGCGAGAGTGTGTGTGTGTGTGTGCACGTGAGTGTGTGAGACAGTTGTGTGTGAGCATGCATGTTAGTGTGTGTATGTGATTGAGTGTGTGTGTATGTGTCTGTTTGTATGCATGTGTTAGTGTGTGAGACAGGATGTGTGTGAGAGTGTGTGTGTGTTAGTGTGTGTGTGTCAGTGTATGTCACTGTGTGAGAGAAAGTGTATGGTTGGGATTTTCCAATCTGCATCACGGCAGGCAGAAGCAGAAAATATTGGAAAGAGCCAAAAATCGGTCTAACATAGAAGAGTACAGCACGAGGAACAAGCCCTTCGGCCCATGATGTTGTGTCGAACATAATGCCAAATTAAGCTAATCCCTTCTGCCTGCCCTTGGTCGATATCCCTCTGTTCCTTGCATATTCATGTGCTTATCTAAAAGCCCCTTATATCGTATCTGCCTGCACCACCACCTCTGGCACCGCATTCCAGACACCTACCACCTCTGTGTAAAAAAACTTGACTTCACATCTCCTTTGAGCTTTCCCCCCTCACCTAAAGTGCATGCCCGCCAGTATTCGAAATTTCAACGTCATTGTAAAACCAGTTTCTGATTATCTTCAGCACATTGGGAACATCATTTTAATACATTTGCTTATCAATGGAAAGCTAGCTCACTGGGATCAAACCGCCCCCATGTTAGATTGTCAGGCCATGTCAGCACGACTACAAGGTTCGTTCAGCTACCTTGCACCGCGCAGTGCTCGTGGCAACTCAGAACTCAGTGCCAGGTTTCTCAGTCAGCACCATATCACTTTCAGGGCACTGTCAGAGGCAAAGTCTCTGCTTTGCATGACTGGGTGGGGTATGGAGTGAGAGGGTAGCAGAGTCTCCTCTGTGCCAAGGTAGGGATGATGTGGATGATGTGAGACAGTACATTGCAGAATATGATAAGCAAATTGGGGTCAGAATGGGAGGAGCGATGATTGAAGAAGTGCTTCAGTTTACATTGTTGACCTTGCAAAGACTGTCCTGTCCCAGTCCAGAAGGGGGAGGGGATGTCAGTCCAGCTTCTGTTGCGCCAAGCATGCCGTGCGGAGGGCTTGGTCATAACATCACACGCAACGGTCGAACATTCAGCATTATTTTGAAGCAGAGCAGGAGAGTTCTGCCCAGCCGCTAGACCAATTTTAATAGATTATCATTAAAGCAGATTATCTGGTCATTATCACATTGCTGTTGTGGAAATTTGCTATTCCCAAAGCTAGCTGTCATGTTTCCTTCATTACAACAGTGACGAGATGTCAAATAGTACTTGATTAACTGTAAAATGTTTTGGGGAGGGCTGATGTCATGAAAGGCACTACATAAATGCAGCTGTCTCTTTTTATCCATGATGTGGAGATGCCGACGTTGGACTGGGGTAAACACAGTAAGAAGTCTCACAACACCAGGTTAAAGTCCAATAGGTTTATTTGGTAGCAAAAGCCACTAGCTTTCGGAGCGCTGCCCCTTCATCAGGTAAATGGGAGTTCTGTTCACAAACAGGGCACATAAAAACACAAACTCAATTTACAAAATAATGGTTGGAATGCGAGTCTTTACAGGTAATCAAGCCTTAAAGGTACAGACAATGTGAGTGGAGACAGGGTTAAACACAGGTTAAAGAGATGTGTATTGTCTCCAGCCAGGACAGTTAGTGAGATTTTGCAAGCCAGGCAAGTTGTGGGGGTTACAGATAGTGTGACATGAATCCAAGATCCCGGTTGAGGCTGTCCTCGTGTGTGCAGAACTTGGTTATCAGTCTCTGCCCAGAGACTTGGTTATCAGTCTCTGCTCAGCAACTCTGCGTTGTCGTGTGTCGGGAAGGCCGCCTTGGAGAACGCTTACCCGAAGATCAGAGGCTGAATGCCCGGACTTTCAGCTGGTTAAAGTCCAGGCATTTGGCCTCTGATCTTCGGGTAAGTGTTCTCCAAGGCAGCCTTCACGACACACGACAACGCAGAGTTGCTGAGCAGAGACTGATAACCAAGTTCCGCACACATGAGGACGGCCTCAACCAGGATCTTGGGTTCATGTCACACTATCTGTAACCCCCACGACTTGCCTGGGCTTGCAAAATCTCACTAACTGTCCTGGCTGGAGACAATACACATCTCTTTAACCTGTGTTTAACCCTCTCTCCACTCACATTGTCTATACCTTTAAGATTTGATTATCTGCAAAGACTCGCATTCCAACCATTATTTTGTAGATTGAGTTTGTGTCTTTATGTGCCCTGTTTGTGAAGAGAACTCCCACTCACCTGACGAAGGGGCAGCGCTCCGAAAGCTAGTGGCTTTTGCTACCAAATAAACCTGTTGGACTTTAACCTGGTGTTGTGAGTCTTCTTACTATCTTTTTATCCATACAGGATATATATATTGGATTCAGTACTCCGAACACAAGAATATAAGAAATAGAAGGAGGAGTAGGCCATTCAGCCTTTTGAGATCTGCTTCCTATTTAATAAGATCATGGCTTTAAAAGAATGACCAGGGTGAGGTTAGGGCCGGTCAAGGACAGTAGTGGGAACTTGTGTATGGAGTCAGTAGAGATAGGCGAGGTGATGAATGAATACTTTTCTTCAGTGTTCACCAAGGAGAGGGGCCATGTTTTTGAGGAAGAGAAGGTGTTACAGGCTAATAGGCTGGAGGAAATAGATGTTCGGAGGGAGGATGTCCTGGCAGTTTTGAATAAACTGAAGGTCGATAAGTCCCCTGGGCCTGATGAAATGTATCCTAGGATTCTTTGGGAGGCAAGGGATGAGATTGCAGAGCCTTTGGTTTTGATCTTTGGGTCCTTGCTGTCCACGGGGATGGTGCCAGAAGACTGGAGAATGGCGAATGTTGTTCCTCTGTTTAAGAAAGGGAATAGAAATGACCCTGGTAATTATAGACCGGTTAGTCTTACTTCGGTGGTTGGTAAATTGATGGAAAAGGTCCTTAGGGATGGTATTTACGACCATTTAGAAAGATGCGGATTAATCCGGGATAGTCAGCACGGATTCGTGAAGGGCAAGTCGTGCCTCACAAATTTGATAGAATTTTTTGAGGAGGTAACGAAGTGTGTTGATGAAGGTGGGGCAGTTGATCTCATATACATGGATTTTAGTAAGGCGTTTGATAAGGTCCCCCACGGTCGGCTTATGATGAAAGTGAGGAGGTGTGGGATAGAGGGAAAGTTGGCCGATTGGATAGGTAACTGGCTGTCTGATCGAATGATGTGGAGATGCCGGCGTTGGACTGGGGTAAACACAGTAAGAAGTTTAACAATACCAGGTTAAAGTCCAACAGGTTTATTTGGTAGCAAAAGCCACACAAGCTTTCGGAGCTCTAAGCCCCTTCTTCAGGTGAAACTTGTTAAACTTGTTGTTAAACTTCTTACTGTGTCTGATCGAAGACAGAGGGTGGTGGTGGATGGAAAATTTTCGTATTGGAGGCAGGTTGCTAGCGGAGTGCCACAGGGATCAGTACTTGGTCCTCTGCTCTTTGTGATTTTTATTAATGACTTAGAGGAGGGGGCTGAAGGGTGGATCAGTAAATTTGCTGATGACACCAAGATTGGTGGAGTAGTGGATGAGGTGGAGGGCTGTTGCAGGCTGCAAAGAGACATAGATAGGATGCAAAGCTGGGCTGAAAAATGGCAAATGGAGTTTAACCCTGATAAATGTGAGGTGATTCATTTTGGTAGGACTAATTTAAATGTGGATTACAGGGTCAAAGGTAGGGTTCTGAAGACTGTGGAGGAACAGAGAGATCTTGGGGTCCATATCCACAGATCTCTAAAGGTTGCCACTCAAGTGGATAGAGCTGTGAAGAAGGCCTATAGTGTGTCAGCTTTTATTAACAGGGGGTTGGAGTTTATGCTGCAACTGTACAGGACCTTGGTGAGACTACATTTGGAATATTGTGTGCAGTTCTGGTCACCTCACTATAAGAAGGATGTGGAAGCGCTGGAAAGAGTGCAGAGGAGATTTACCAGGATGCTGCCTGGTTTGGAGGGTAGGTCTTATGAGGAAAGGTTGAGGGAGCTCGGGCTGTTCTCTCTGGAGCGGAGGAGGCTGAGGGGAGACTTAATAGAGGTTTATAAAATGATGAAGGGGATAGATAGAGAGAACGTTCAAAGACTATTTCCTCGGGTGGATGGAGCTATTACAAGGGGGCATAACTATAGGGTTCGTGGTGGGAGATATAGGAAGGATATCAGAGGTAGGTTCTTTACGCAGAGAGTGGTTGGGGTGTGGAATGGACTGCCTGCAGTGATAGTGGAGTCAGACACTTTAGGAACATTTAAGCGGTTATTGGATAGGCACATGGAGCACACCAGGATGATAGGGAGTGGGATAGCTTGATCTTGGTTTCAGATAAAGCTCGGCACAACATCGTGGGCCGAAGGGCCTGTTCTGTGCTGTACTGTTGTATGTTCTATGTTCTATGGCTGACCTTCTACCTCAACTCCACCTTCCCACACTATCCCCATATCCTTGGACTCCCAGATATTCAAACATCTATCAATATCTATCTTGTGTATGTGGCTCAGCATTAACAACTCTATGGGATACAGGACTCCAAAGGTTCACAGATCTTTGAGCCAAAAGAATTCTCATCTCAGTCAGAAATGACCAACAACTTATTCTTAGAGGGTGACCCAGTGTTTTAGCCCCCTAGCCAGGGGAAACTTACTCTCAGCACATACCTCAGCTCTGATGTGTGCTGGACATTTCATAGAGTGTCTCCCCAGCTATTCCGTCCAGACACTTCATGATTTTGAACACCTAGAATCCCTACAATGCAGAAGGAGGCTATTCAGCCTATGAGCCAACAACAATCCCAGGCCCTATCCCGTAACACCATGTATTTACCCTGATAATCCCCGCACATCTTTGGAGTGTGGGAGGAAACCCAAGCAGACACAGGGAGAACGTGCAAACTCCACACAGACAGTGACCCAAGCCAGGATCGAACCCAGGTCTCTGACGCTGTGAGGCAGCAGTGCTAACTACTGTGGGCGGCACATGTGGCTCCAATTTCCTCCCAATCTGAAAGACGTGCTGGTTAGATGCATTGACCTGGACTATGGCGACTAGGGGAATTTCACAGTAACTTCATTGCAGTGTTAATGTAAGCCTTACTTGTTTCTCATAAATAAAGTTTAACTTTGTGCCACCGTGCCTCTTAACCTTCCCTTCTCCGAGGAGAACCCCCCCAGTTTCTCCATTCCATCCACATAACTGGAGCTCCAGATCCCAGAAACCAATCTCACGAATCTCTTCTGTGCCCTCTCAATGCCTTCACGTTGTGGTATCACATTTCCAAACCTGAACTTCAATCTCGAAATAACATACTTAACATACTTGAGGCTGGTGTAAATAATCATTAATTCGCAACAGTGACAGACCAATGATTGTCAACAGTGATAATCATCAGTCACAAACAGTGGCACTGGGCAAAGTGCAAGTCCTGGAGCTGTAGTGCAATGTTGATATAAGTTTCAAATGAGTCGATTAATCTGCTGATCCAGTTATATTATTCCTTTCATTTCATTTCAACATGAACTGGTAAACACGTTGCTCAAATTGTCCTCTGCTCAAATTTCAATAATTATACCAGTCAAATCATATTTTTTCAACACCCACTGAAGTAAATCACACAAAACTACTCACCAAGATTACACTTAATTCCAGCTAGATTGGGGGGGGGGGGGGGGGGGGGGAGGTGCGGGGAGGGGAGGGGAATCAATGGTCACTTTTGAATAGTTTGGCTTTAAGTATGTTTTTGTACAATGGGCCTCAAACTGATAAATAGACTGACAGCCAGAACAAATTTAAAAGGCATTGTTGCCCTAGTAAATTGTCTCGGCTGCTATGTCATTATGCTTAGGAACATTAGCAAATTTTGTGCCTCACATTAATTCCATTTCCACTCCTTTAATTGAAGCTGGGATAAAAATAGCAAAGGACAGAATTTTATGGCAACCACCCCATCCCCACCTCCTGGGAGCAAACTGGTGGAAGGGAGGGGGGTAAAATCAGGTGGCATGACAGCAATACCGTACCCACTGCCTACCCATCTCCACTGATATCTAACCAGTGGTGGAGGAGGCATTGGCCGAGGTGCCCACTCTTGGACCAAATGAGCCCCTTAAATGACCATTCAATGGTGTTTTTTTTTGTGAGATGATGGTGTGTGGTCCCTTGTGTTTGGGTACACTGTGCCTGGGCTATATTTCTCCCCCCTGCCACCCCTGCCACGTTGTCTAACGTGGTTTTCACATCTGCGTGGGGTGGGATGTAAACTGCAATCAGGATAACAGAGGTGAACTCCTGCGGAACGTAGTAGGGGCGGCATTTTAGCGTCAGGTATTCTCAGTCAGGGGAGCAGAAACTCGTCAGTGTAGCTACGTCTGGGCACCACGAGATGTTGATTAGAAGGCAGACACCATCTCTCCTAGTCTTGCCTGAGGCCGCTGTACAGTCCAATCGGTGGATTGAGAAGTTCTTTGGGTGTAGGGCACAGTCCGGTGAAGCAGGAGTGAGCCATGTCTCTGTGAAACAGAGCACACAGCAGTCCCTCAGTTCTCTTTGGAAGGTGCACGACCTAGCACCCATCAGCAGCATGTAGAGCACACATGTTGTGATGTCAATCAATGTTTGATGATGACTTGACCACTCATTCTCCACTCTAACTATCCTTGCACATCTTTCAACATAATGAAGGATCCCCCACGAGTGCTATTTAAAGCAGTCATGAACTATCTACAGTTCAGCTGCTAGTGCAATCGTATGCGTGTTTAGAGCTGTCTTAGACTGGGCGACTTGGGTTATCAATTCATTGACATAGAATCATAAAATCCCTACGTATAGAAGGAGACCATTTGGCCCATCAAACCTGAACCGACAATAATCCCATCCATGCTCTATCCCCGTAACTCTGCGTATTTATCCTGTTAACCGTCCCCCCCACCCCCACCCTCCCCACCCCTCCCACCCCCCTTGTTAACCGCCCCCCCACCCTCCACCGCCCCCCCACCCCCCTTGTTAACCGCCCCCCACCCCCCCACCCTCCACCCCCACCCCCCCTTGTTAACCTCCCCCCCACCCCACCCACCCCCACCCCCCCTTGTTAACCACCCCCCCACCCCCCCCACCCATCCACCACCCCACCCTCCCCCACCCCCCCTTGTTAACCGCCCCCAACCCCCCCACCCCAACCCCCCACTGCCCCCCTCACAGCCCCCACCCCACCCCACGCCCCCACCATCCCCCCACCACCCCCTGTGTGGAGTTTGCACATTCTCCCTATGTCTGGTTTCCTCCAGGTGCTCTGGATTCTTCCCACAGTGCAGAGGTAGGTTAGGTTGATTGGCCATACTAAATTGCCCCATAGTGTCAAGGGGACTAGCAGGGTAAGTAAATGGGGTTACGGGGGATAGGGCCTGGGTGGAATTATGGTTGGTGCAGACTTGAAGGGCCAAATGGCCTCCTTCTGCAGTGTAGGAATTCTGTGATTAAAAGAGCAGGCAGCACAATTTTAATGTGTGGCTCAGATCACAACAGGCGCAGGTTAAATGTGTACGGGCAATCCCATGATTACTTTCGAGGTTAGTTATTTCTCCACCCAAATCTCTCTCAGAGACTGGCTTGAAGAAAGAAAAGAATTTGCATTTATATAGTGCCATTCACAACCTTAGTATGTCCCAAAGCACTTCTACAGCCAATAATGCACTTTGAAATGTGGTCACTGTTGTAAAATAGCAAACGCGGTTGCCAAATCGAGTAGAGCAAGGTCCCACAGCAAAGTGATAATGACAAGATAATATTTACAGGGCTAATCTATGGACTCCTGTGTGCTGTATTTATTTTGTTTAAGCAGTCAAATGGTCACATTGAGAGGATATCAGCCTGGCACGCAATAGTGCCTGAATTCATAAGATAGCGTGCCAATGTCTGTTTCTAGGTGAACTGATTACATTGACACCAGTGTTACTGAATCAAAGGGAACGCTTCAGAAGATGCCAAGCTGCTGCGTCTGTCCTTATATTCACACAGTGAAGGTAATGTTATAGCATTTGTGACAATAAAAGTAATCTAAATAAAGACAGAGAAGAAACACAACGAATGTGGAAGTGCTTACCGGTAATAGCACTCCGTGGTGAAGTAACGGATCTATTACCTCACTGCAGAAGTAGTCCAAAGTCAGAGAGCAGTCAGTACAAGGTTGAGCATTTAGTGAAACTGATAGCCTCACTTCACAGGGACCAATGAATCAATGTCACTTAATTTTCTTTTATTCTTTCTCCTTGCCAAATCCTTGTTGGTGTTTAGCTGCTTAAGCATCAGACAAGTATCACACTTAAAGAATGGACTTGTTCTCTCCCTGATATACAAACTTTTTTTCATAGAATTCCTATAGTGCAGTAGAGACCATTCAGCCCATTGAGTCTGCACTGATTCTCTAAACGAATATCTTACCCAGGCCCTCTCCACCGCCCTAGCCCCGTAACCTCACTCATTTACCATGGCTAATCCATCTATCCTATATATCTTGGGATACTAAGGGGCAATTTAGCATGGTCAATCCATCTAATCTGCACATCTTTGGACTGTGGGAGTAAACCGGAGCATCCGGAGGAAACCCACACAGACATGGGGAGATAGTGGGTGGCACGGTGGCACAATGGTTAGCACTACTGCCTCACAACAACAAATTGAATTTTAATAGCACCTTTACCATAATAAGATATCCCAAGGGATTTCGCAGGAATGTCAGCAGAAACAATATGGCACCGAGCCACATAAGGACATAACAGGGCAGATGACCAAAAGTGTGGTCAAAGTGGTAGGTGTTATGGAGCAACCGAAAGGATGCGTGAAATGAGCA
The DNA here is from genome assembly GCF_964213995.1 of Mustelus asterias. Lineage (NCBI taxonomy): Eukaryota > Metazoa > Chordata > Chondrichthyes > Carcharhiniformes > Triakidae > Mustelus > Mustelus asterias. The sequence continues at coordinate 99,707,446 of NC_135814.1, forward strand.
GAGGCAGAACAGGTTTCGGGAAGGAATTCCAGAACTTAGGAACTAGCTTTGGAAAGCAGAGCCACCAATATTGGAATGAAGTTTTAAGTTTATTCATTAGTGTCACAAGTAGGCTTACATTTACACTGCAATGAAGTTACTGTGAAAATCCCCCTAGTCGCCACACTCCGATGCTTGTTCGGGTACACTGAGGGAGAACTTAGCACGGCCAATGCACCTAACCAGCACGTCTTTCAGACTGTGGGAGGAAACCGGAGCACCGGAGTAGCAGAGGCACTAAAGGCCAGAATGCATAAGTCTCAGACGGTTGTAGGGTTAGAGGATTATATTAGAAGATTTCTGTTCACTACATTACAGGAAGGACATAATTTCTCTGGAGAGAGTACAGAGGAGATTTGCACAAATGTTACCAGGGCTTGAAAATTGCAGTTTTGAGGAAAGATTGTATAGGTTGGGGTTATTTTCCTGAGAACAGAAGGGGCTGAGAGGTGACTTAATTGAGGTATATAAAATTATGAGGTGCCTAGAGAGCGTAGACAGACTTGTTTCCCCTAGCTGAGGGGTCAACTACCAGGGGGCATAGATTAGAGGTGATTGGTAGAAAGATCAGAGGTGACATGAGGAAAAGTCTTTTCATGCAGAGATTGGTGGGCATCTGGAATTCACTGCCTGAATTGGTGATTGAGGCTGAAACACTCAACTCATTTAAAAGATACCTGAATCCGCACCTGAAGTGTTGTAACCAGCAAGTCTATGGATCAGGTTCTGGAAAGTGAGATTAAAATGAGCGACTGGTTTCTTTTTTCTTCTCTTTTATGGATGGAGCATTTGACATGAGGGCTGGATAGATTTTTTTTACTGTAACTTTTCTATGGTTCTGGAAGATTACAGAGAAAGGGAGGGGTGAGGGCATGGAGGGATTAGGAAATAAGGATTAGAATTTGAAAATCAAGGCATTGCTGGTCAGGGAGCTAATGTAGGTTGGTGAGCTACAGAGGTTTTTGGATGAATGGGATTTGGTGTAATTTCAGAAATGGGCAACAGAGTTTTGGATGAGCTCAAAGCCAGGATTTCGTGGCCCCACCATGGCGTGTCTCTCCCCAGTGTCTCTCCCCAGTAGGAGCAGAAGTAGGCAATTCAGCCCTTGAAGCCTCTTCCGCCATTCAATCAGATCTGGTCTCAAATCCACTTCCCTACTTGGTCCCCATATCTCTTTAACCTGTTTCCTTTATCAGAAATATATCTGTCTCCTTCTTGAAACCATTTAATGTTTCAGACTAAACCTCACTATGAGGCAGCGAGTTACGCAAATTCACCACCCTCTGCAAGAAGTAGTTCCTCCTCACCTCAATTTTAAATCTACCGCCTCTCAACCTACACCTGTGACCTCTTGTTCTGGATTGCCCCTCAAGGGGAAACATTTGGTCTATATTTATCAGTCCTTTTTAGTATTTTATATACCTCAATCAGATCCCCTCTCATCCTTCTAAACTCCAGAGAGTATAAACCCAAACTGTTAAATCTCTCCCCCACCGCATCTTAAATACAGTGGGCCATTAAAATTGCTGTTTACTTCAGCAGGACCATAATGTCCTGCTGGGCAGAAGGAGCTGTTAAATCCTGGCGCAAGTTTATAGGAGGCGACAAATGGTTGGACAGCCAAGAAAGTATGGGAAAAGTAAATTTAGAAGTAATGAAAGTATGGATTAGGATTAAAACAACTGAGGGGCTGAGGCAGGGAGGTGGGTGAGGTTACTGAGGTGAAAGTAGGCTGATGGAGAGATATGTGTTTGGAAGCTCAGCTTTGGGTCAAGCAGGATGCCAAGGGTGAAACAGCCTTGGACATGTGGGGGAGGAGGAGAGAATGGGCAGTGAAGGAATGGAGTTTATGACAGGCCCCAAAGACTATGATCAGAATGTTCCTACCGTTCATGCCAGCAGAATTTTCCCATCCCGCTGCATTGAACGGAGATTTGGCTTGTCACCAAATTCTCCGGCTTTGCTGCAGCAGGAACGTGGTGTGAACGGGCAGTAAGATCACGCCCCGTAACTTCAACATCACATCATTTTTAATGCAGCATCATTAGCGTACAAATAAACAAAGACTTTTTCACCAGTCATAGACAAAATAATGATTTGATGAGTTTGCTTTTCTAAAAATATTTCCTTTAATGTGTATGAAGTTCAGTCCTGCCTCATTAATGCATCATTCAACCAACAAAGACTATTTCTTATATGCATATTGCATAAAGTCTGACATGTAAATTGGATGAGTAATTGGTTCCTGTGCCTTTGGCAGAGACAGATTCATTTTCTTACAGATATTCTTGTTATTCCTGAAATAAAATTGAATTTACAGGTCACCTGTTCCAACATCACCTTCTGTCAATTTTATTTGAATGTGTTCCTGTGAAAATCCTTGAGATATTTTGCGACATTAATAGGTGCTGTATAAATGAAAATAGTAATTGTTCTCGAATGTCTGAGGAATATATTTTTATTCACAATATTGAACGGCAATCACTCTTGCTTGGTATTAAGTCATTTAAATTATTTGATCATCTCATCTTGCTCAGGGGTCGCATAACTATTTAGCATGAAGAAGTCGGATTCGTCATCGGAATTGACCAGACATCCAATAATGCAATGAAACCAATATTTCTTATCCATGATGCATTTTTCACATTTTCCACAATCATTGGGAGAACCAGTGACACAGCACAGACCCAGTGGGCAGCACAACGGCTAGCACTGCTGCCTCACAGCATCAAGGACCTGGGTTTGATTCCAGCCTTGGGTGATGTGTGGCGTTTGGAGCTTGCACATTCTCCTCATGTCTGCGTGGGTTTCCTCCGGATGCTCTGGATTCCTCCCATGCTCCAAAGATGTGCAGGTTAGGTGGATTGGCCATGCTAAATTGCCCCCTAGTGTCCTGTCCCAGGATCTGTAGATTAGATGAATTAACCATGGAAAATGTGTGGGGTCATGGGGAGATGGCCCGGGTAAGATGCTCTGTTGGAGAGTTGGTGCACACTCTGTGGGCCGAATGGCCTCTTCTGCACTGTAGGGATTCTATGACACGCCCCTTTTTACAGCACTAGTGGGGGTCGGGAGTGTAGATGGTATGGAGGTGGCGTCTGTGTCTTTAAATAGGTACTCTGAAGTTAGAAGTGTTTATTTTCCTTCTAACACTCTCAGAGTAACTATGTGTGTAAAAGTGGCAGAAGCATCCAAAGTTAGCGATTTAAATTGCTTTGTTGGATGGTTCCCAGTCCAGCACAATTGTCCAGGGGAAGTTAGCCTTCCTGGACAGTTGCTAGGCAAACCCTTATGTGGGAGCCTCCTAAAGGGCTTCGCCAGCACCCGTTTTAAAGTTTAAAGTTTATTTATTAATGTCACAAATAGGCTTACACTAACACTGCAATGAAGTTACTGTGAAAATCCCCAAGTCGCCACACTCTGGCGTTGATTCAGGTACACTGAGGGAGAATTAAGCATGGCTAATGCACCTAACCAGCACGTCTTTCGGACTGTGGGAGGAAACCGGAGCACCCGGAGAAAACCCATGCAGACACGGAGAGAACGTACAAACTCCACACAGACAGTGACCCAAGCCAGGAATCAAACCCAGATTCCTGACTCTGTGAGGCAGCAGTGCTACCCACTGTGCTACTGTGCCGCCATTTATTTGTATTTTATATATTTTATATATTTTATATATCTCAGGTATCAACCTGAGAAGGTTCACCAGGTTGATACCTGAGATGAGGGGTTTGGATTATGAGGAGAGGCTGAGGAGATTGGGTTTGTACTCGTTGGAGTTTAGAAGGATGAGGGGGGATCTTATGGAGACTTATAAGATAATGCGGGGGCTGGATAGGGTGGAGGCGGAGAGATTCTTTCCACTTAGTAAGGAAGTTAAAACTAGAGGACACAGCCTCAAAATAAAGGGGGGTCGGTTTAAGACAGAGTTGAGGAGGAACTTCTTCTCCCAGAGGGTGGTGAATCTCTGGAATTCTCTGCCCACTGAGGTGGTGGAGGCTACCTCGCTGAATATGTTTAAAGCGCGGATGGATGGATTCCTGATTGGTAAGGGAATTAAGGGTTATGGGGATCAGGCGGGTAAGTGGTACTGATCCACGTCAGATCAGCCATGATCTTATTGAATGGCGGGGCAGGCTCGAGGGGCTAGATGGCCTACTCCTGCTCCTATTTCTTATGTTCTTATGTTCTTATGTATTTTAGAGTATACACCCCCAAATCCGACGCTGGGGAGCCAGGAGGTTTTGGTCCAATGTTCGGAAGTAAAGTAAGTTGTGCAAATGGAGGCAGAAAGTTACACAGGGGACAAAGATAGACAAAGTTAATGGGCAAAATGGTGGCAGAGGAGGGAACCATGAGATCATTCACCTTATTCCATGAAAGATAAATTAGAATATAGATAATTTATAACTGGAAGAGCAAGTGAAACCGAGTGTTCATGGAGCGAAATCATTAAAATTCAGTCTTCCACCTTCTTCTGTCGGGAAAAAGATACAAAAGCCTGAAGTCAAGTCCCAACCGACTGAAGTACAGCTTCTTCCCTGCTGCTGTCAGACTGTTGAATGGACTTACCTTGCATTAAGTTGCTCTTTCTCTACACCCTAGCTATGACTGTAACACTACATTCTGCACTCTCTCGTTTCCTTCTCTATGAATGGTATGTTTCGTCTGTATGGCGTGCAAGGAACAATACTTTTCACTGTATGTTAATACATGTGACAATAATAAATCAAACCAAATCAAAAAGGCTTATGGAATGTTGGCCTTCATTTCAAAAGGAGTGACATACAGAAGGGATGAAGTCAAACTTTAGTTATACTCAGCTTTGTTCGGATTCATTTAGATGATGGCATTCATTTTGGTGCATCACACCACAGGACAGATAATTTTAGCTCAGAGGTTATAAGGCATAGATTTATCAGAATGCTACCAAAGCTAAAAGGGTTAAACGATGAGGGCAGTTCCATAAACCTCTTTTTTATTTTCTGGTGTTTCAAAGGATAAAGGATGATCAAATCGAGATTTTTGAAATGATAAAGGGATTTGATAGGATACATTAGGGGCTTCTTCACACAAAGGGTAGCAGAAATCTGCAAAACTCTGCCCAAAAGGCTGAAGATTCTGGGTCAGCTAAAAATTTCAACATTGAGATCAGTTTGTTAGAAAAAGATATTAGGGGGGTCTTGTGGTGCCCACTACCTCTGAGCCAGAAACTTTGGGTTTGATCCCACTCCAGAATTTGATGGCAATGGAGGGTACATTCATAACGTGGTTCATCCAGAGGTAGTTCTGCCATATTCATGTGCATAGCTAACAACTGATCCACGTGTCATCTCCACACCAGTTCATCTTCAGTTTGTACTGTATAGGAGATTGGGTCAGTTTGAGCCATTCCAGTGGCAGAAATGCACTTTCACTAGTAGTATAGCAACACACCAAAATTTACTCTCCTTGTTGAAACAAGCATCTTTTGGAATTACCTTCTCAATATTTGCGGCTGCCGATTGTGTGCTACTATCTCGGACATCTCCTGCAGTGAGAGTAGATCAAAGGTAGTTCACAGCTTCCTCTTCAGTAGTAGTATGACTGGGAAACTCTGAGTGGTCACTTGTATGGTTTTGCAATAGGTCGCAAAGAAGTGGTTTAGATGATGACTTAATGAACTTGGTCCTTCGAGGCTTTTAGTGAGGCTGCCAAACAAATCCTTAATCAAAGGTAGCGCAGATCCACGCGCAGAACTGGATTGTTGTATTGAAACCCCCACAAATACGAATAGTCTCACCCTGCTTCATTACAGGCACTAGAGGGGTTGTGACAGATAGTCACTTGTAGTGAACGGTTCTAAGACTCCTGTATTTACAATTCTCATTAATTTAGATTCTACCTTTGGACATGTGGCTTAGGGTACTGTTCTTGCCTTCAGACACTTTGGCTGACTGTTTTGTTTGATCTTAAGTGCTACGATACTCCTTTCATGGAACCTAGGATGTCCTCAAGCACACTACTATATTTCTCTAAGATGCTCCATAGATCTCATAGAAATCATAGAAACCCTACAGTACAAAAAGAGGCCATTCGGCCCATCAAGTCTGCACCGACCACAATCCCACCCAGGCCCTACCCCCATATCCCTATCTATTTACCCACTAATCCCTCTAACCGACACATCTCAGGACACTAAAGTCAATTTTTAGCATGACCAATCAACCTAACCCGCACATCTTTGGACCACTAGTTTGGACCATCTGTTTTAGCATCACCGCACTCCACTTAAACATTATCTTCTATCGCCAAAGAGAGCTGGAAAACTTCCTCGGACAACATGAGGTGGCAATTCTGCTGTTTGCCCATTTAACTCTGTTTTGACTACAATGTATTCTCTTAGAGGCACTATTTCCTGCTCTGTCCAAGACTGCAAGAAATTACAAAGGATCGTGAACGAAGCCCAGTCCATCACTGAAACCAGCCTCCCACCTTTGACACTGTCTACACTTCCCGCTGCTTTGGAAAAGCAGCCAGCATAATTAAGGACTCCCCGCACCCTGGACATTCTCTCTCCCATCTTCTTCTGTCGGGAAAAAGATGCAAAAGTCTGAGGACACGTACCAACCAACTCAAGAACAGCTTCTTCCCTGCTGCCATCAGACTTTTAAATGGACTTACCGCGCATTAAGTTGATCTTTCTTTACACCCTAGCTATGACTGTAACACTACATTCTGCACTCCTTTCCTTTCCTATGAACGGTATGCTTTGTCCCTATAGTGCGCAAGAAACAATACTTTTCACTGTATACTAATACTTGTGACAATAAATCAAATTAAATCCTTAGTGTAGTGTCATCTGGCTTTAATGGTAGGTGATTCAACTTTTGCACAGAGGTGGTCTCAGGAATTAAGGAGACGGCAGCCCCCATGTTGACCTCCATTCTGATTGGTTGTCCATTTAATTTTGCAACTACCCATAACTTATGTGATTCGCCTTGAACTGAAAGTACACTCAATTTCAATTCCTCGTCAGAATTATGTGCTCTGTCCTCATTGTTCTTATCATTTTCCTCTACTACATTGTAAATCCTTCTTGTAAAAGTATTTTATTCTTCCTTTTTGATTTGTCCTGTTTCCTTCTTTGGACATTCTGTTCTGGAGAAACTGGTTTCTGTCAGCAATCTTGGGCTATGTGACCAATTTTGCCATTTTTGTATCGACTATCTTTGTTCTGAACTCTGCAGCCTGAAATTCTCAGGGTGCTGGTTTTAATTTTCGGTATGGACCTGTTTCTCTTTTTCTGTCCAACAACCTTACCAGTCTGATACTGGTTGCAATAGGCTGACTTGCTGTTGATTCTGCCCCAATGTCGACAGTTGGTAAGTGCTGGTGAGGGAGGTGAGGAGGTTGGGGGCTGGCGAGGGAGGGGAGGAGAGGGGTTGTGGGAGCTGGGGAGGGGGTGTGGGAGCTGGCGAGGGAGAGGAGAGGGATGTCTGGCAAGGGAGGGGAGGGGGGTGGAGGCTTGTGAGGGAGGGGTGGGGAGGGGAGGCTGGTGAGGGAGGGGAGGCGGGGTGGGGGCTGGCAAGGGAAGGGAGGGGCGGGGATGGGGGCTGGTGAGGGAGGGGAGGGAGGGTGGGAGCTGGCGAGGGAGGGGAGGGGGATGGGAACTGGTGAGGGAAGTGTGGAGGCTGGCGAGGGAGGGGAGGAGGGGGAGTGTGGGCTGGCGAGGGAGGGGAGGATGAGGGGTGGGGGCTGGCGAGGGAGGGGAGTGGAGGGAGGGGAGAGAGGTGGGGTGGGCAGCACGGTGACACAGTGGTTAGCACTGCTGCTTCACAGCACCAGGGACCCGGATTTGATTCCAGGCTTGGGTGACTGTCCGGAGTTTGCACATTCTCCCCGTGTCTGTGTGGGTTTCCTCCACGTGCTCCGGTTTCCTCCCACAGTCCAAAGATGTGGGGGTTAGGTTGATTGGCCATAGTAAATTGACCTTCGTGTAGGGGATAGCAGGGTAAATATGTGGGGTTACAGGAATAACAGGTTGGGTGGGATTGTGATCAGTGCAGACTCGATGGGTCAAATGGCCTCCTACTGTACTGTGGGGATCCTATGGAGAGAGGGAGATGTGGCACAGTGGTAAGCACTGCTGCCTCACAGCGCCAGGGACTCGTGTTCAATTCCAGCCTTGCGTCACTGTCTGTGTGGAGTTTGCACGTTCTCCCCATGTCTGCGTGGGTTTCCTCCGGGTGCTTCAATTTCCTCCCACAGAACGAAAGACGTGCGGGTTAGGTGGATTGGCCATGGTAAAATTGCCCCTTAGTGTCAGAGGGATTAGCAGGGTCAGTTAGTGGGGTTACAGAGATGGGGAGGGGGGAATTGAGATGGGGGGATATTGAGATGAGAGGGCGATTGAGATGGGGGAGGATTGAGATGGGGTGGAGATTGAGATGGGGGGTTTGAGATGGGGGTTTGAAACGGGGGGATTGAGATGGGGGGTTTGAGATGGGGAGGACTGAGATGGGGAGGACTGAGATGGGGGGGATTGAATGGGGGGGATTGAATGGGGGGGATTGAGACGGGGGGATTGAGACGGGGGGATTGAGACGGGGGGATTGAGACGGGGGGTTGAGATGGGGGGGCTGAAACGGGGGGTGGTTGAGACGGGGGTGGTTGAGATGGGGGCATTGAGATGGGGGCATTGAGATGGGGGGGGTTGAGATGGGGATGGGGGCGGGTTGAGCCTGGGTAAAATGCACTATTGATGGGTCAGTGCAGACTCGATGGGCCGAATGTGCTGTAGGGATTGTGAGGGGGAAGGATGTGAGGCAGAGCGAGAGAGAGAAAGTGAGAGTTAGAGAGAGAGAGAGAGAGCTGGGACCAGGAGAGGGAGAGAGAGAGCCGCGCGCTCACTCCGGCCTCCGCGGCGGTTGAACCGACACCAACGGCCGCTTCGCGCCCCTCCCCCCGCCCCGCGCGAGCTGAGCACAGAGCCTGCCCGCCTCCCCTCACACACACCGGCCCGCGCGGGCCGCCACCGCCAGCAACCGCCCTTAACGCGCACACACACCCCGGCGGCTTATGGAGCGGCTCCTCGCCGTGTCTGTGGCACTTTGGTCGGGGGAGAGAGTGTTGTCGAGGCGGAGGATGCTGCAGGGCTGCCGGGGGGAGGTTGTCCTGCTCTAGTCCGGCCTTCCCTACCCCCCCTTGTCAGTCCAAACCCCCCCCTCCCCGCCTTCTCAAAAAATCCTCCTCTCTGTGGAGGAGTTGGGGGGGTTTGGTTTTTCCTTTTCGGGTTTGGAAATGATGAATTACCAGCAGCAGTTGGCCAACTCGGCGGCCATCCGAGCTGAGATCCAGCGCTTCGAGAGCGTCCACCCCAACATCTACTCCATCTACGACCTGCTGGAGAGAATTGAGGAGCCCATCCTGCAGAACCAGATCAGGGAACATGTCATCAGCATTGAGGGTAAGCAGCCAAACATTGAGGGGAGAGAGAGCACAAATATTGAGAGTAAGCAGCCAAACATTGAAGGGAGAGCGTGCAAACATTGAGGGTACACATCCAAACATTGAGGGGAAAGAGCACAAACATTGAGGGTACACTGCCAACATTGAGAAGAAGGAACACAAACATTGAGGGTACACAGTGCGAACATTGAGGGGAAGGAACACAAACATTGAGGGTACACAGTGCGATCACTGAAGGGAAAGAACACACATTGAGGGTACAGAGTGTGAACATTGAGGGGAAGGAACAGAAACATTGAGGGTACACATCCAAACATTGAGGGGAAAGAACACAAACACTGAGGGTATACATCCAAACATTGAGGGGAAGGAACACAAACATTGAGGGTGCACAGTGCGAACATTGCGGGGAAAGAACACAAACATTGAGGGTACACAGTGCAAACATTGTGGGGAAAGAACACAAACATTGAGGGTACACAGTGCAAACATTGTGGGGAAAGAACACACATTGAGTGTACACAGTGCGAACATTGAAGGGAAAGAACACAAATATTGAGGGTACACAGTGCGAACATTGAAGGGAAAGAACACAAATATTGAGGGTACACAGTGCGAACTTTGAGGGGAAGGAACACAAACATTGAGGGTACACAGTGCGAACACTGAGGGTATGCAGCCTAACATTAAGGATATGCAGCCAAACACTGAAGGGAAAGAGCGCAAACATTAGCCAGCAAAAACCAAAACGGGTTCTAGGGACACACAACAGAAACAATGGTTTTTGCGTATATACACACACTACAAAAATAACAAATGTTTTAAAAAACCTATTTAAAAACGTTTTTAAAAATTTAATGTACCCAAACAAGTTTTTGAATACAAGTGTGCATACATTTATAACAGTATAGAAAATACATGACACACAAATGAGTTGTTGGTAAAGCAGGCCAGGAGAAAGAAAAACTACTGCCAAGGTGAGAATTGAAGAGAAAATGGGTGGCTGTCAATTTTTAAAGTATTTTTAAAATATAAACTTGTCTCTTGTGTGACCGAGAACTTTGACAAATTGGTTTTGAGATTGAATGCAAATATCCACCTGTGAAGCAAATGAGCTTTAGTCAGGGTGGCATTATTGGTCGGATTTGATTCAGTCTTTCAGGTGGCCTTGCATAAATGAAGATGGTTGGACCTCATACCTTGGGGCCTGTTACAGCAAGGATTTCGAAGTCATTGCATGTTGTGGTTATGCTTTTGTAAATTTAAGATTTCTCTTCCAAGAATATTTTAAAATCCTGCCAGTGTGCCAGGATCCTTGTTAATGGTAGCTCTTGTCAAATCTATTTGATAGTGAGTGGCTTGTTGCCGAATGAGCCAGGTTTTTTTAAAGGGCATGGTCAGAATTGTACCAATTTAAGGTCAAACATTGCTGTTTACCGAAGGAAGCTGTGTCACTTAAGACCATGTGTTGCTGATTTATTGTGTGTCAAATCTTTTATTTTTCTGACAGCCGTTTATTGTATAATGCTGTTCTTTTAGTTTAAGTGACATCAGTGTAAGAATAAACATTTGTTGCTTACAAATAATAAACACCTGAGAATGAAACCAATTAAAGAAATAACAGCATCTTCTGCGGTAGTGAGGATCAAAGTGGTTTTGTTTAATGATTTTCTTTATCGCATATCTATAAAATGTTAATTGCAAAAAGGATTGATTTGACCAAGTGAAATTAATTGGTTAAAAATGTAACACATTATTGCATACAGTAAAGACCGGGTGAATGTTACATTGAAAATTTATTTCCATGGAGTTCTTAAACTAAGTGTTGTAGGATGGCTTATATCATTGATTTTAGTCAGAATGATAATGTGTTGATGGCAAGGGGGCCAAATTCAAGAGGATGTGTAACAAACTGTGTCAGAGACCCAATAGTTACTCCCTGCCTGACATGTTATTTATTCTGAGGACTTGTAACTTTTAGTGTGAGGTTCATTTTTGGAGCCTTTTTTAATGGGGCTATTTATGTTCCAACTTTAATGTTGTGCTGAAGCACTTTCATTGCACTGGTGAAGATTTGAAGTATGTACAGTGAGCCAGAGCAGTAATCAACTCTTTGGGGGTGTGAAAGTGTAACCCCAGCAGCTTGGGGTGTTTCACAGCAGAAGCGCCATTTCCTTTGCCCAGTTAAAATGCGGTCTGTGGGAATTCAACTCCCTCCCCAGCTGAAAGTTGCTTGAAGCCGCAGTTATGATGTCAGCTAATATCAGGAAATGAGTGAAGCTGAAAAGCAGCTTCAGAATTATGGACTGAGTGCAACCTTGGTGTATTGGCATAAATTATCTCTTTATGGCTACATATAATTTTGGAGTGTTATATCCCTTTGTGCTTTATAACTGTATTCCAAGTCAGCTGTTTGAACTTGTGGCTTCCATTTCATTCTTGCATCAGTCAGTATGTGATCCAGACATAATTTAAATGTGTAAGCCGCTTTGATATATTATCATTATATTATTGTTTTATTGTTATTGTGGCTTTAGTTTTAATGTCTGCTTTGAGTTGTACATATGGAATGATGCTTTTGTTGGTCTTTTTAATCTTAATGTCTCTGGACTGCAAATATGAATACTTCCCACGTGCAAAGCACCTGGGATAAGGCTCGTACCGACTTTTCAAGCAGGGTTCTACACAGCTAGAAGGCCACCATTCTGCCTATGTTGAGTGCTTATAGGCAATTCAAAGCTTGCAGAGTTGTAAATCACTTTTTTGCTTAAATTTGAATTGTTCAATAATGTAATCTTGTTAAATAACAGCAAAGTAGGGATCCAGTGCTTAAAATCGGATTGAGATAGTTTGAAATAAGTAGACTTTGAGTTAAGAGAAGAGTGTACAGCCACGTTGTTGTGTGGGTTTGCATGGTGTTTTGGATTTTGGTGGGTGGTGCGGGACACGGTGGTTAGTTACAATCCAAAGGTATGTACACTGATCATGAAAAAATGTCAAGCTCACCAATAACTGTTGTACAGTTTCAGGTGACTCTTGCTCTTTGTGACTTGCTGATGTATTTTCACTGATATATGAAGCTTTCAAATGAATGATTTGTAAGTTCCATCTGGAAAGAGATTTATCACCTTATGCTTTCTGTTCTCAATAGACTTAAGGGCTGTATGTCATCCATAAATCTGGAATATTGCTTAGGAACTGTTTATTTTTAACCATAATCGTTCTATATCACGTGTTTGTTAATAGTGGGTGCTAGGCTTACAAATAAACTTGAAAGTAGTTGACTAGATTCTTGAATTTGAGATAGTCTATCAGGGAAAACATGATTCTGTCTTGCTGAAGGAATAACTGTATTGCCCCCCCGCCCCTCTTCAGGCTTCTTGGTATTTTCCGTCACTCTTTGACTCTGCTGTTGGCCTCTTGTAAAACCTTGAAACTAGCCACCAGAGATGCACTTAGTGTTTTGCCCTTGACAGCCTAGGAGATTCATAATCCAGTTTGTGGGGAAACACATGCACACACTTTTCCCTATTAACAAGATCCAAAAATACTTTGTGTCCACAGTTGCCCCTCTGACAGTATCTTTGAATACTGTGTTCATGTTTGATGATACTGTAATCAGGATAAACAGTACCTACATTCACAAGGGTACTAATTAAATAAAGCAGCAATACTGATTCCAAAGTAAAGAGGGTGACGCAAGATTAAGCCAGCTCAGAATTTACTGTCTGAAAAGGTGGCTAGAGGTGACCTTGTTGAAGTATTGAAGTTGTAAACAAGGTAAACTCAGATTCAAAATACACCAACAAAATAGCGCCAGAGGATATAAATAGAAATGATAGTAAAATATTTTTGGGACATAGATTGTTTTACTTATGGACTTGGAGATATGTGAAGCAAGGCAAAAACATTGAAGTGAATTGAAATGGACAGCATTTTGGGAGAGTGGGTGTGAAGGAAGAATGAACTTTTGATGGGGCAAATAGTTGGTTTTCATTTTCCACCACTCATTTTTAGTAGTAATGAACACCAGTGAAAGACAAATCTGAATGTTTTCTTAATGGCGAGTAATTTGGGAGCCATGGAGGATCAAATACTTTTAGAGATCCATGTGTGCGGAACTGAAAGTTAGTATGCAGTTGCAAAAAGTAATCAAAAAGGCAAATAACATATTGGATTCTATCTTAAGGGGATTGGAATGCAAAAGTAAGGGAGGCATGCTTCAGTTGTACAAAGCTTTATCTAACCTCATCAGAAGCATTGTGTTTAGTTTTGAGTACCAAAGCTCAGGAAAGATACATTGACTGGCATGACTATAGGGTTCGTGGTGGGAGATATAGGAAGGATATCAGAGGTAGGTTCTTTACGCAGAGAGTGGTTGGGGTCTGGAATGGACTGCCTGCAGTGATAGTGGAGTCAGACACTTTAGGAACATTTAAGCGGTTATTGGATAGGCACATGGAGCACACCAGGATGATAGGGAGTGGGATAGCTTGATCTTGGTTTCAGATAAAGCTCGGCACAACATCGTGGGCCGAAGGGCCTGTTCTGTGCTGTACTGTTCTATGTTCTATGACTGTGGAAGTGGTGCAACCCAGATTTGTCAGAATGATATTCAGGCTTAAGGGTTAAATTATAAAGACAGGATGCATAAACCAGGCTTGCATTCTCTTGAACTCTGAAGGGTGATCAAGTTGAGGTGTTTGAAATGTCGAAGAGATTCAGTGGGGTAGTTAGAGAGAAGCATTTTCCTCTAATGGAGGAATCCAGAACAAGTGGCATAGAAAATAGGACATTCAGCTCCTTGAGCCTTCACCACCATTCAACAGGATCATGCTGATCCTCTATCTCAATGCTATACTCCCACTCTCTCCCCATACTCCTTGACGCCTTTATTGTTTAGAAATCTATCTATTTCCTTCCTTAATATATTCAGTGACTTAACCCCAGAGCCTTTTGTGGTAGAGAATTCCACAGATTCTCTACTCTGAATGAAGAAGTTTCTCCTAATTTCAGCCCTAAATGGCCTACCCCATATTCTGAGACTGTGACCCCTTGTTTTAGACTTTCCAGCCAGATGTAACATCATCCCGACATTCAGTCTGTCCAGCCCTGTCATAATTTTATATGTTTCAATGAGTTCCTCTCTCATTCTTCAAAACTCCGGTGAGTCCAGGCCCAGTCAACCCAATTTCTCCTTGTACGCCAATCCTGTCATCCCAGGAATCAGTCTGCAGAACCTTCGCAGCACATGACAAGTATATCCTTTTTTGGGTAAGGCGACCAAAACTGCATACAATGCTCCAGTTGTGGCCTTACCAAAGCCCTGTACAGCTGCAATAAGGCATCCTTGCTCCTATACTCAAGTCATTTTGCAATGAAGGCCAACATACTATTTGCCTTCCTAACTGCTTGCTGCACTTGCATGCTTGCTTTCAGTAACTGGTATACAAGGACACCTAAGTCCCTTTGCACGTCAGCATTTCCCAATCCTTCACCCATTAAATAATACTCTGCCATTCTGTTTTTCCTACTGAAGTGGATAATTTCACGCTTATCCACGTTATACTGCATCTGTCATGTATTTGTCCAATCACTCAACTTGTATAAATTGCCTTGAAGCCTCTCTACATTCTTCTCACCATTCACATTCCCACCTAATTTTGTGTCATCAGCAAACTTGGAAATTTTACATTTGGTTCCCTCACCCAAATCATCAGTAAATGTTGTGATTAACTGAGGTCCCAGCGGTACCCCAATAGTGACTGATTGCCACTACAAAAAGACCCATTTATTCCTACTCTGTTTTCTGCCTGCTAACTAATTCTCAATCCATGCCAAGATATAACCCCAGTCCCATATGTTTTAATTTTGCACACTAACCTCTTATGTGGGACTTTATCAAAAGCTTTCTGCACTCTCTCTCTCTCTCTTCCCCCCCCCCCCCCCACCCCGGTTCTTCCATATCTATTCTATTAGTTACTTCTTTAAAAAACTCCAGTAAATTTGTCAAACATGATTTCCCTTTCATAAATCCATGTTGACTTTGACTAATCTGGGTGATATTTTCTAAGTGTCTTGTTATCACATTCTTCATAATAGACTAGTATTTTCCCTACTATTGATGTTAGAACCTACACGTCCACTATTGCCATGGTCACTATCTTCCTGGGCAGTGGATTATCAGGCCATGGGGATTCATCGGCTTTCAGCCCCATTAATTTCTCCGCCCCTTTTTTTTTAACTAACATTAATTTCCTTCAATTCCTCCTTCTCACTAGACCCTTGGTTCCCTAGTATTTCTGGGAAATTATTTGAGTCTTCTGTGAAGTCAGATCTAAAGTAATTGTTGAATAGCTAAGCCATTTCTTTGTTCTCCATTATAAATTCTCCAGTTTCAAACTGTAAAAGACCTACATTTGTCTTCACTAATCCTTTACTTTTAATATACTATAGAAGCTTTTACAGTCCCCTTTTGTGTTCCTTACAAGTTTATTGTTGTACTCTATTTTTTCCCTCTTAATCAATCTCTTGGTCCTTCTGAAATCAAGGAATTAGAGCTGGGCCATTTAATGGGGAAAGCAGGAAGCACTGAAATCAGTGGAATAGTGGAAAGCTGAAATTTGGGTCCCCAGAAGGCTGTGCTAAGATTTTTAGAGCTTGGATGATATCAAGAGAAACGGAGCAATAGAGTTAAGGTGCAGATGAACCATGATCTAACAGAATATGGGGACAGGCTAATCCTACTCCTCCGCTCCAAAGCCAATAACTTGCTTATGAGAACTGTGTGTTTTCGGAGATCTGAAGGAAGATGTAGACATGATTTTTTTTCTCTGTTGTTTAGAGACCCTTAGCAGTGGGGTCAGTAACTAGGGGGCATAGATTTAAAGTGATCGGTAGAAGGATTAAGAGGGAATTGAGTAATTCTTTCATCTAGAGGGTGCTGAGGGATTGGAACTTGATGCCTGAAAGGGTGGTAGAGGCAGAAACACTCATCACATTTTTAGATACTTGGATGTGCTTGTTGCCATAACCTACAGGGCTCAGCACTCAGGACTAAGAGCTGGAATGTGGAATTAGGTTGGATAGCACTTTTCAGTAAGAAGTCTCACAACACCAGGTTAAAGTCCAACAGGTTTATTTGGCAGCACTAGCTTTCAGAGCCTCAAGCTCCTTCTTCAGGTGAGTGAGGACTTGTGTTCACAAACAGGACATATAAAGACACAAACTCAATTTACAAGATAATGGTTGGAATGCGAGTCTTTACAGGTAATCAAGTCTTAAAGGTACAGACAATGCGAGTGGAGAAAGGGTTAAGCACAGGTTAAAGAGATGTGTATTGTCTCCAGCCAGGACAGTTAGTGAGATTTTGCAAGCTCAGGCAAGTCGTGGGGGTTACAGATAGTGTGACATGAACCCAAGATCCCGGTTGAGGCTGAATTCATGTGTGCGGAACTTGGCTATCAGTTTCTGCTCAGCGATTCTGCGTTGTCGTCATGTGTCGTGAAGGCCGCCTTGGAGAACGCTT
This sequence comes from Mustelus asterias, assembly GCF_964213995.1. Classification (NCBI taxonomy): domain Eukaryota; kingdom Metazoa; phylum Chordata; class Chondrichthyes; order Carcharhiniformes; family Triakidae; genus Mustelus; species Mustelus asterias. The sequence continues at coordinate 99,724,466 of NC_135814.1, forward strand.
ACCCGTGACTACTGAAGTGTTCCCCGACTGGAAGGGAACACTCCTGCCTGGTGATTGTTGAGCGGTGTTCATTCATTCATTGTTGTAGCGTCTGCATGGTCTCCCCAATGTACCATGCCTCGGGACATCCTTTCCTGCAGCGTATCAGGTAGACAACGTTGGCCGAGTCGCAAGAGTATGTACCGTGTACCTGGTGGATGGTGTTCTTGCGTGAGACGATGGCATCCGTGTCGATGATCCGGCACGTCTTGCAGAGGTTGCTGTGGCAGGATTGTGTGATGTCATGGTCACTGTTCTCCTGAAGGCTGGGTAGTTTGCTGCGGACAATGGTCTGTTTGAGGTTGTACCCAGCCTGCAGGAGAACAGTGACCACGACATCACACAACCCTGCCACAGCAACCTCTGCAAGACGTGCTGGATCATCGACATGGATGCCATCATCTCACATGAGAACACCATCCACCAGATACACGGTACATACTCTTGCGACTCGGCCAACGTTGTCTACCTGATAAGCTGCAGGAAAGGATGTTCCGAGGCATGGTACCTTGGGGAGACCGTGCAGACGCTACGACAACGAATGAATGCACACCGCTCAACAATCACCAGGCAGGAGTGTTCCCTTCCAGTCGGGGAACACTTCAGCAGTCAAGGGCATTCAGCCTCTGATCTTCGGGTAAGCGTTCTCCAAGGCGGCCTTCATGACACACGACGACAATGCAGAATCGCTGAGCAGAAACTGATAACCAAGTTCCGCACACATGAGGATGGCCTCAACCGGGATCTTGGGTTCATGTCACACTATCTGTAACCCCCACGACTTGCCTGGGCTTGCAAAATCTCACTAACTGTCCTGGCTGAAGACAATACACATCTTTCTAACCTGTGCTTAACCCTCTCTCCACTCACATTGTCTGTACCTTTAAGACTTGATTACTTGTAAAGACTTGCATTCCAACCATTATCTTGTAAATTGAGTTTGTGTCTTTATATGTCCTGTTTGTGAACACAAGTCCTCACTCACCTGAAGAAGGAGCTTGAGGCTCCAAAAGCTAGTGCTGCCAAATAAACTTGTTGGACTTTAACCTGGTGTTGTGAGACTTCTTACTGTGTTTACCCCAGTCCAACGCCGGTATCTCCACATCATAGCACTGATATGGTGGGCTTTGGCAAAAGGCTGGGTGCCAACGTTTTGGATCTTTGCTATATTTTTCTGGACTTTTAAAGTTTCAGTAGTATCAACAATTCTAATCTTTCATTAGGGTATTTTATATTATTGTTACTTTGATAGTTTTGCTAAGTAAAACTATATATGTTAGGAAATGCTGGAAACTGCACCTGAAATGTTCTTGATTGCAGGGTGAAGAAATACATTGTGTTAACATATGGCTGTGAGGATTTTCAATTTTTCTTTTATGTGACTGGACAGAATAAATTGGCAAGCTACTCAAGTTTCTCATCTAAACTTTTGAAAAACAATGTCATCTAAGTGAAAACTGTACTTTCAGTGTCGAAGACTTGTTTGAAATTAGGATATTAATAATCAAATATAGAAAGCTGTTGATCTCACCAATGCTGGTGAGCTCCAGTGAAAAATTAGCCTAAAGGTAGCCCAGTGGACCAGACTAACAGGTAATTATGCACTCTGCTGTTACAGTAATAACCTAAACTTCGTTTTGTCTGAGCCTCAAAGACCTTGATTGCAAAAGTACAGCTTGTAACTGCTATTGGGACTTCACTTTGGCTAATAAAAATTACTGACTTAGTGGTACATTTTAGGGCCATCTCTGGCCGTGGGTTAATTCCCATCCAGGTAAACGTTCAGATTTGTCATGATTAAGTATATTAAGTATTAGGATATATAAAATCAGAACGTACACAAACATCATCTGGACAAAATGGAACCTGTTTTTAAAAAAAGTCCTTCCATGTCTGCAACTTATAATGAACTTCATTTGTTGCTATTTGTTATGCTTTTCCTACTTCAGTCTTAATTCCAAACTTCACCATGAATCTTGATAGCCTTATCACTAGGCCTTGATATATATCGAATTAAACAAGTCACGCACTGAAACTGAGTCAATAGTGCTTAAAGAATAAATGTGGCCTTCTGTTAGTATTCTGAAGACTGCTTTGGCATAATGTTGTGGATGAAAATGCAGCATGTGTTTTTATTCAAAGTGATATATAAGTGGCTTCAAGATCTATTTTTGATCTTCTGCACTCTGGTTCATTTAAAAACACATAGTGCCTTTATTTGTGTATAATTACCTCTGAATGAAATTATATTGTACATAATGACTTCTTCTTCCTTCCTATCTTGTATAATTTCCGACTAGTATGCATTGAATCATTCTTCTTAGTCATGTGTAACCCTGTCTCCCATTCTTCATGTCTTTTTTGTGCAAAGTCGTTGTTGTTTGCTCCCTAATCATATTATCTGACACCAACAGCTTGTACTGCATCTAATCCTCCACGTAAGAAACTCTTGGGCCTTTTCTTTATTGCCATCTTTAAAAAATCTGATCCAACCATAACACTTTTGGGCAAAACAAACTGTCAGAATCCACCTGTATAGACAAGAATGCGAGAGATCTATTTTACAGCTGCAGCAGTCAGAATGCTTCTAATGTTTGACAGACTTGTAACCCTGCCTTGTACTGTAGCTACCGCGATTATGTTTGGACATGCCCTGAATGCCCAAATGGGAGTAGCTGACTGTAATTTATGTCAGAATGTATCTAGTTGTAGTGGAAGAGTATGATTCAGGCCCAATTGATTGTATGAGTTAAATTCTTAGAAACCAGCATTTGATACATCTGCAGTGACTACTAGCCTTTATAAATTAAGGTAAATGATGCAGTGGCAGAGAAGATGGAGTGTCACCCCTATTATTAATCAGTAGGGTATTTATGTGCTTTGACAAGCTGTGAATCAGACCCTCTTGTTATTTTGGAACTTTGAAATTCATTTTCTCTTTGTAGTCCAAATGTGTAAATGCTGATTCCTTATCTAAAGAGCCATCCCAAATTTTCCAATGCTTCAGATGAGACTTGAAAAAAAATAATTCAGAGGATGTGGACATCGTTTGCAAAGCCAGTATTTTTTTCCAAAAATATACACAATTAATAAAATTTGTGCAAAGTACATTCCAAAAAATTTCAAATTGGACATTACAGAAATTGGGGGATGGCACAGTAGTTAGCACTGCTGCCTCACAGCACCAGGGACCTGGGTTCGATTCCCGCTTGGGTCACTGTCTGTGTGGATTTTGCACATTCTCCCCGTGTCTGCGTGCGTTTCCTCCAGGTGTTCTGGTTTCCTCCCACAGTTTGAAAGACGTGCTGGTTAGGTGCATTGACCTGAACAAGCACTGTAGTGTGACGACTAGGGAATTTCACAGTAACTTCATTGCAGTGTTAATGTAAGCTTTACTTGTGACTAATAAATAAACTTTACATTCTCGAAAGAGGTTGGCAATGGTCTCTTGCCCCATCCCGAATTGCTCTTTAGACAACTGGATGGATTGCTCCTCCACCTGTCCCTCCCTGCTTTTTCAATGCATAAAACCCATCATATTTTTACTTCTCTTCAGTTCCGAAGAAGAGTCATATTGGACTCAAAACATTAACTCTTTTCTCTCCACAGATCCTGCCAGACCTGCCGATTTTTTTTTTTATTCAGCACTTTCTGTTTTATTTTGGATGGGTTTCTAGGCAAGTATGCAGAACAGCTAAGAGTCAACCGCATTACTTTGGGTATGGAGTCAGATATATAGGTCAGATCAAGTAAAGTATCATTCCCTAGAAGGACATTAGTGAACCAGACAGGTTTTTATATCAATCCAGTAGTGAAACACAAACTAGAAGCAGGAGTAGGCCATCCAGCCCTTTGAGTCTGCTCCACCATTCATTTTGATCATGGCTGACCATCAAATTCAAGATCCTGATCCCCCTTCTCCCCCACATATCCCTTGATCCCTTTAGCTCCTAGAGCTATATCTAATTTCTTCTTGAAATCAGACAATATCTTGGCCTCAGCCACATTCTGTGGTAGTGAATTCCACACATTCACCACCCTGTATATTTAATTCAATTTAAATTTCCTAGCTGCCGTGGTGGGATATGAACTTGTGTGTCTGGATTATTACTCAAGGCCTTTGGATGTTAGTTTAGTAACATAACTGCTATGCTATTGTAGCGAAGATTGGATTGCACTGGTGCAGGAGTTTCCGGACACTAGCACTTGTAATGGAAGTCTTTGGCTGGAATTTTCCTGTCCCACCTGTCACGGGAATCGTAGCAGGCGGGGGCGGACCATGCAAAAGTCCGTTGACCCCGGGTGACAATTTCTGACCTTGGGGCGAGTGCAACCGGAAAATCCCACCCATTGTCTCTGAAATTGATCCAAATTGTTACACTTGCATTTATTGCCAGCACAAGAATTTTGACTTTTTCTTCTTGTCGGTACTACAACTGAATTCAGGTTGACTTAAAGATCAGAGGATCCAATGACTTGCAAAAAATTCTAGCTGTTTGTTATATTGTTGCACTATTCCAATGCTACTTGGGAATTATATGTTCGTGTGTATGTATACATAAGTATCCAGAGTGTCACATCATTCACCACTGCACTGAGCATTGAACCAAAAATGCTCAAAGTCTAGTAACTTGAGAAATAGATTTGATGAAGCTGCAGCATTTGAGTCTAAAAGTGTGATCTGAGAACCACAAGACATAATACTGTTTATTGATTGTAATTCAGATGGTCTATAGGAAGTAGGCGTGTAATCAACCAGCTCCTGAATTATAATGAAACTAGCTTTATTGTGTTAAAGCCTCTATCTCCATTGGGAGTGTGTGAAATCCAATTGAAATCTGTATGTTTGCCATATTGCTGTGCTTTGTTGTGTCCATGAAATTAGACTGTGGGTGGGGATAACTTAAATACACATCAATCAGTACATGCCATTGAGACCTGAATGTAGTAATTAAGAAGAGGCTAAATATTCTTAAAAATGTGGTTGAATAAATAATGAGTAAAGAAATAACAAACAAACTGGCATTGGTACAGCAGTTTTCATTCAGAATGTCTCAAAGCATTTCCTTAAAAAACTTGGATAAGCTGTGTGGTATAACAGGAAAGGATAATCCTATGAATTTAGCATTTTTATCATCCACGTTCTGCACATTTAATGTGTAATTTTGCATTTCCCCATGTTATATTCAGATTGACTGTTCCCAGGTCAGACCAGATGAAATGAGGTGGTGGGTCAAATTTTTTTTCTCTATCCTGTCAGGTACTGTAATGTAGCAGGAGCAGCATATACATATTAAGCCTGGACTCAGAACTAAGTGCTGAATTTCTATTGCGGGCTAGTGAATTTTTAAAAATTCTGTAGCCTCCTCAAAGTAGATTTTTAAACAAAAATGTGATCATATTGGTCTGCAGCAGTCAAGCGATCAAGCAGTAGCTCACATTTTTACAAGTAATTGATATTTTTGTCGGCTCAGTTTTTAGGAGTATGTGTTGAATCCTTTCATTGAGCGAGGAAAATAGTGGATGGTTCTGGCAGCCATTGCACAGAAATTCTTTATTGATCTCTTAAATGAATTGTACAGCTTTTAAAGTTATGTAACATTTTATAACTTATGAATGTTGCGGCCATATCAATTCTTATCTAATTTTACCAGCTTTTGAGCTTTTTAAGAAGGTTTAGCTAGAATTAGAACATAGAACAGTACAGCACAGAACAGGCCCTTCGGCCCACGATGTTGTGCCGAGCTTTATCTGAAACCAAGATCAAGTTATCCCACTCCCTATCATCCTGGTGTGCTCCATGTACCTATCCAATAACCGCTTAAATGTTCCTAAAGTGTCTGACTCCACTATCACTGCAGGCAGTCCATTCCACACCCCAACCACTCTCTGCGTAAAGAACCTACCTCTGATATCCTTCCTGTATCTCCCACCACGAACCCTATAGTTATGCCCCCTTGTAATAGCTCCATCCACCCGAGGAAATAGTCTTTGAGGAAATAGAATTGAGGCAGTGATCCCACAAGATTTCACCTTGGTTACTGAGAGCATGGCGAGGCTTGCAGGAATTGAGAGAGTGAGGGCTCATTAGAGATTTCCAAAAACTTATGCAACCCTAGACCAGCAAACTATAGATGTTTCAACACATAGAAAATAGTGTTTTGGGAGAGATTTCCCGAGAGGGGATTTTGCAACTGGGAGATGTGGCCTGTGAACTGTTGCTACTGATATTCTGTGCGGACTGTTTGGATTGATGCAGAGTTATTGAATGTTAAGAACTCTCTAATCCCAGTCTTTGGTTATGTTGGCCCGGTTCATATGCTAGTGCCTCTTCTTGTGTTGCTTGAGTCAAAATCTGGTAGATGAGGGCTGTTGAGGTTTTCTCATAATGATCAAATATTTGCATGCTGAGAGTCATGAAACATTTAACTCAAGTTCCCTTTCATCTTAGTTCCTCTGGGGAGTTGCTAATAATGGATCTTGGTGCCCTGGTTTCAGTTTTGTCTACCAGTGAAAGAGCAACTCTTTCCAAGGCTCTCAAAATTCACACAGGCGAAACCAGCAGATAAATACAAGCACATGTAGGAGAGATTTGCCTGGTCTATCAGAGCTGGATTGTCAGGATTGGTGTTGCAGCTTGAACAGTCTATTGAAGAACACTGACAGCTTGCTGCTGCTTTGGGAAAGGATGGACCTTTAGAATGGATTGAGCCATCCTTATCACGAACACCGTGGGCGGCACGGTAGCACAGTGGTTAGCACTGCTGCTTCACAGCTCCAGGGAGCTGGAGTTCAATTCCCGGCTTGGGTCACTGTCGGTGTGGAGTTTGCACATTCTCCTCGTGTCTGCGTGGGTTTCCTCTGGGTGCTCCGGTTTCCTCCCACAGTCCAAAGATGTGCGGGTTAGGTTGATTGGCCATGCTAAAAAATTGCCCTTAGTGTCCTGAGATGCGTAGGTTAGAGGGATTAGTGGGTAAAATATGTAGGGATATGGGGGTAGAGCCTGGGTGAGATTGTGGTCGGTGCAGACTTGATGGGCCGAATGGCCTCTTTCTGTACTGTAGGGTTTCTATGATTTCTATGACTAGTCCATACAGTTTCTCTTCTAGTTCAGTAAAGGTCAAGATGGTGATTTCTCCGCAGCTTGCTAAATTGAGCTAAAACATTTTGTTGTGTATATTGTTCTTTTAGAATAGTGATATTCTCTGTCCCAGGACAGATTGGATATAGCTAAACTATAAGAGGCTATATTTGCAGTTAGAGAAAGTTTACTGGTCTGACGGAACAGGCAGTATGAAAAATCTTATTTATTTTGATGTTTGCTGCTCCCTGTCACCTCTCAGTACAATGACATTAAGAAGCAGCTGGCTAAGAACCTGAATGTCTGTTGCAATAAATTTTACATCCAGCTGCAGGGATATATTTCAAGTAGTGCCTTTGAATGAAAGGCAAACAGTTATATTTTATGTCTTGTTATAAATATTTCTATTATCTACCGTGTGTGCATTTGTTCGTTTGTTTGTTTTAGGTTGAGCAGGTTTAGCGAGTGGAGGATAGTGGAACCAATATGAGGAGCTGAGGGAGAGAGCAGAGAGAATAGGGATGTTACATTGGTGAGGATAGAGGGGGTTGGAGTAATGGAACAGATGGTCTTCAGAGAGGGGAAATTAAGGTCTGGTGGGGTATAGGAAACGCAGTATGTGGGAGGGTGTTGATGTAAAAGGAAAATTAGTCCACGATGGGGTAACTGCTGTCAGCTAAAATTTCAGGAGGGGATTGTAATTGGCAATGATTTGTACATTCTGAGCCTGGCTGTGGAAAGTTCTCTTTGTTTTAGGTGACACAGTGAACAGGCACAACAGTTTGTTTGTACAATGCAATTTTCATGCACATTTTATGTTCTGTCGTTTTTTTTGTATTTGGTGCTGAATTACTTTCTGTAGTCAGTGAATCTTGTGGTGGGGGTGGGGGGGCGGGTGGCTGATTCTCTTTTGTCTTGATTGTTCATATTCTTAATGTATAACTTGTGCTACCAAATAAACCTGTTGGACTTTAACCTGGTGTTGTGAGACTTCTTACTGTGCTTACTCCAGTCCAATGCCAGCATCTCCACATCATGTTATTAGGACCACAGGCTCCCAATCTGAATGGATGCTTGGAAAGTTTGTAATGTCATTTCTTGTACATTTCAGTATCTACCCTCAACCCCAAATCATAAGAAGCAAGGTGAGGTTGTCAGTTGAGAAAACTGCAAGAGTAATGTCCAAAATAGACTCCCTTTTTCATAGACTCCCTACAGTGCAGAAGGAGGCCATTCGGTCCATCGAGTCTGCACCGACCACAATCCCACCCAGGCCCTATTCCCAGAACCCCACATATTTACCCTGCTAATCCCCTGACACTAAGGGTCAATTTAGCATTGCCAATCTTTGGACAAATGTTTTGCAAGGTTGAATTTCAGAGGGTATTTGACTTTTGTTCTGGCTTACAATTTTTATTTTGTAAGTGCAGTTGCTCACTTAACCAGAAGTGACGCATGTTATGAACTAAAGGGTTAACTAGGTGAATGGTGTAAAAATGCAAAAGACTGGAGGAAGTCTGTATCCTATGTATAGTAATATTAACCATCAGTGGTGTGTGCATATTAAGTAGATGAGTTATTTTGAGTTTGACTGTTAGCAGTGTTGTTACACCATAATAATTTTATACATATATTTGGCAAGGGGAGGGACTCGGACTGTTAGCAGAATAGGGACACAGTATAACATAGAAAAGCAATCAGGTCAGAAAGAATACAGCAGTAGTAAGTTTCAAGGGAGTAAGACGAGGCTGGAGGGCCTCTACTTTAATGCCAGAAGTATTAAAGGTAAAACGGATGAGTTAAGGGCGAGATTTGATTTGATTTATTATTGTCACATGTATTTAACATACAATGAAAAATATTGTTTCTTGCGCCCTATACAGACAAAACATATTGTTCATAGAGAAGGAAACGAGAGAGTGCAGAATGTAGTGTTACAGTCATAGCTAGGGTGTAGAGAAAGATCAACTTAATTAATGCAAGGTAAGTCCATTCAAAATTCTGACAGCAGACTTTGTAATTATGACACGTGTAATTATGATATAATAGCCATTACAGAGACGTGGTTGAATGAGCGGCAGGATTGGCAGCTCAATGTCCTGGGATATAGAATCTTCAGGCGAGACAAAGGAGGGGGTAAAAGAGGAGGAGGTATTGCATTATTAGATAAGGAAGCAGTTACTGCAGTAAGGAGAGATGATATCTTGGAGGGGGCATCAAATTAAGCTTTGTGGGTAGAGCTTAGGAATAAAAAAGGGACAGCTACATTGCTAGGTGTTTATTATAGACACCCAGATTGTCAGTGAGAAATTGAAGAGCAGATATGTGCGCAATTCGCAGAGAGGTGTAAAAATAATAAGAGGGTAATTATATCAGGTGATTTCAACTTTCCCACCATTAATTGGGATAGACATCACGTTAAGGGCTTAGATGGAGTAGAGTTCTTAAAAGGTTTACAGGAAAACTTCTTAGGTCAATATGTAGAGGATCCAACAAGGGAAGGAGCTGTGCTGGACCTAATTCTGGGGAATGAAGCTAGAAAGGTGGTTGATGTGTTGGTGGGGGAGCATTTTGGTGATAATGACCACAACATGGTTCAATTCACATTTGTTATGGACAAAGAAATTGACGAGTTGCAGAAAAAGGTTTTGGATTGGGAGAGAGTAGATTTTAACAAAATTTGGCAGGAACTGGCCAAGATAGACTGGAACGGACTACTTGTGGGGAAATCTACAGAAGAGCAGTGGGGAAGAGCAGCACATTCCTCTTAGAGTGAAGGGCAAGGCTGGCAGAAGTCGGGATATTGAGGCCCTGATCAAGAAGAAGAAAGAGGCACATGACGTGCATAGGCAGCTGGGATCAAGTGAATCTCTTGAAGAGTAGAGGGGGTGCAGGAGTAGAGTTAAGAGAGAAATCAGGAGGGCAAAAAGGGGACACGAAATTGTTTTGGCAGATAAGGCAAAGGAGAATCCAAAGAGCTTCTACAAATACATAAAGGGCAAAAGAGTAACAAGGGAGAGAGTAGGGCCTCTTAAGGATCAACAAGGTAATCTATGTGCGGATCCACAAGGGATGGGTGAGATCCTAAATGAATATTTCTCATCAGTATTTACTGTTGAGAAAAGCATGGATGTTAGGGAACTTAGGGAATTAAATATTGATGTCTTGAGGCATGTACATATTACAGAGAAGGAGGTGCTGGAAGTCTTAAAGCACATCAAGGTAGATAAATCTGCGGGACCTGATGAAGTATATCCCAGGACGTTGTGGGAGGCTAGGGAAAAAATTACGGGTCCCCTAGCCGAGATATTTGTATCATCGGTAGTCACGGGTGAGGTGCCTGAAGATTGGAGAGTGGCAAATGTTGTGCCTTTGTTTAAAAAGGGCTGCAGGGAAAAGCCTGGGAACTACAGGCCAGTTAGCCTCACATCTGTGGTGGGTAAATTGTTGGAAGGTATTTTGAGAGACAGGATCTACAGGCATTTAGAGATGCAAGGACTGATTAGGGACAGTCAGCATGGCTTTGTAAGTGGAAAATCATGTCTCACAAATTTGACTGAAGATAGATGAGGGCAGTGCAGTTGATGTTGTCTACATGGACTTTAGCAAGGCCTTTGACAAGGTACCACATGGTAGGTTGTTGCATAAAGTTAAATCTCACGGGATCCAGGGTGAGGTATCTAAATGGATACAAAATTGGCTTCTTGACAGAAGCCAGAGGGTGGTTGTAGAGAGTTGTTTTTCAAACTGGAGGCCTGTGACCAGCGGTGTGCCTCAGGGATCAGTGCTGGGCCCACTATTATTTGTCATTTATATTAATGATTTGGATGAGAATATAGGGGGCATGGTGAGTAAGTTTGCAGATGACACCAAGATTGGTGGCATGGTGGACAGTGAGGAAGGTTATCTCCAATTGCAGTGGGATCTTGATCAATTGGGCCAGTGGGCTGACGAATGGCAGATGGAGTTTAATTTAGACAAATGCGAGGTAATGCATTTTGGTAGATTGAACCAGGGCAGGACTTACTTAGTTAATGGTAGGGCGTTGGGGAGAGTTACAGAAGAAAGAGATCTAGGGGTACATGTTCATAGCTCCTTGAAAGTGGAGTCACAGGTGGACAGAGTGGTGAAGAAGGCATTCGGCATGCTTGGTTTCATCGGTCAGAACATTGAATACAGGAGTTGGGACGCCTTGTTGCAGTTGTACAAGACATTGGTAAGGCCACACTTGGAATCATGGAATACTGTGTGCAATTCTGTTCACCCTATTATAGAAAGGATATTATTAAACTAGAAAGAGTGCAGAAAAGATTTACTAGGATGCTACCGAGACTGGGACTTTTTTCTCTGGAGCGTAGGAGGCTGAGGGGTGAACTTATAGAGGTCTATAAAATAATGAGGGGCATAGACAAGGTAGATAGTCAATATCTTTTCCCAAAGATAAGGGAGTCTAAAACTAGAGGGCATAGGTTTAAGGTGAGAGGGGAGAGATACAAAAGTGTCCAGAGGGGCAATTTTTTCACAGAGGGTGGTGAGTGTCTTGAACAAGCTGCCAGAGGTAGTAGTAGAGGTGGGTACAATTTTATCTTTTAAAAAACATTTAGATAGTTACATGGGTACGATGGGTATAGAGGGATATGGGCCAAATGTGGGCAATTGGGATTAGTTTAGGGGTTTTTAAAAAAAAAAAGGGTGGCATGGACAAGTTGGGTCGAAGGGCCTGTTTCCATGCTGTAAACCTCTATGACTCTGAGTGTTCAAAGATGAAATGGGGAGGGTACAGGCCCAACATGTCCCCTCTAGGATAATAGGAAGGTGTAACAAACCCAGAGAACCATGGATGACCAGAGACATTCAGGATACAATGAGAAGAAAAAGCGAGGCTTTTAAAAAGTATAAGGGGAGTAAGTCTGCAGAGGCATTAGTGGAGTACAGAAAGTGCAGGATGGGGGAGCTTAAGAAATCAATTAGGAGAGCAAAGAGGGGATATGAGAAAGCTCTGGTTGATAAAAGTAGGGAAAATCCTAAGATATTCTATAAGTATATCAATGGGGGATGAAATGGTTAGAGGTACAGACAGGCGGTTCTGTGAGCGTGAACGAGACTCCAGGATGGTAGTCTGCCTCCCTGGTGCCGGGGTCCTGGATGTCTCTGAGCAGATAGGAAGCATCCTAAAAAAAGCGGGTAATCAGACAGACGTCATTGTCCACATTGGTGCAAATGACGTAGGCAGAAAGAGCAGGGAAGTCCTGCGAGAGCAATTCAGGGAGTTGGGTAGTAGGCTAAAAAGCAAGGCCTCTAGGGTAGCGATCTCTGGACTACTTCCAGTGCCACAAGCTAATGAGGCTAGGAACAGGGAGATTGTACAGCTGAACGCGTGGCTAAAGGACTGGTGCAGGAGGGAGGGTTTCGAATTCGTGGATCACTGGGAAGTCTTCAAGAGAGGATGGCACCTGTACAAGAAGGACGGGTTGCACCTAAACTGGAGGGGTATGAATATCCTAGCTGGGAGTTTTGCTAGTGTGGTTCGGGTGGGTTTAAACTAATGTGGCAGGGGGGTGGGAATCAGAACAATAGGTCAATAAGCATAGAGGCTGGGGACGAGGTTGGGGCCAAGACAAGGCTATCTAAGAGGAAGAGCATTCTGGGGGAGGATGACCTCAGTGGGCCTGGAGGTCTGGAGTGCATCTGCTTCAATGCGAGGAGCGTCACGGGCAAGACAGACGAGCTTAGAGCCTTAATGCTTGCGCGGAACTTGGATGTGGTTGCAGTGACGGAGACTTGGTTAAAAGAAGGACAGGACTGGCGGCTGAATATTCCGGGGTATAAGTGTTTTAGGCGAGACAGAGGAGAGGAGAGGTGGGGGAGTAGCAATGCTGGTTAGGGAGCATATTACAGCGGTACAGAGGGTGGACAATATGGAAGGGTCAGGTAACGAGTCACTATGGGTGGAGTTCAGAAACAGGAAGGACGCAGTCACTATGCTGGGGGTATACTACAGGCCTCCCAACAGCCCACGGGAAGTTGAGGAACGGATATGTAAGGAGATTCTGGACAGGTGCAGAAAAAATAGGGTTGTTGTAGTGGGAGACTTTAATTTCCCTTGTATAGACTGGAAATCGCTTAGGGCTGGGGGCCTGGACGGGGAAGAATTTATAAAATGCGTACAGGAAAGTTCTTTGGAACAATATGTTGACAGTCCAACTAGAGAGGGGGCTATACTGGGGAATGAGCCCGGTCAGGTCATCAAAGTTGCAGTTGGGGAACATGTGGCAAATAGTGACCACAAATCTGTAAACTTTAGGATAGTAATGGAAAAAGATGAGTGTTGTCCTATGGGTAAGGTACTGAATTGGGGGAAGGCTAACTACAGCCGGATTAGGCAGGATTTGGTGGCTGTTGATTGAGAGAGGCTGTTCGAGGGTAAATCCACATCTGGCATGTGGGGGTCTTTTAAGGAGCAGTTGTTAGGACTGCAGGACAGCCTGTAGGACTGCCTGTAAAGAGGAAGGATAGGAAAGGTAGGATTCGAGAGCCGTGGATAACCAGTGAAATTGTGGGTCTAATCAAAAAGAAAAAAGAGGCATACATGAGGTCCAGGCAGCTAAAAACAGATGGAGCACTGGAGGAATACAGAGAAAGTAGAAAAGAACTCAAACAGGGACTTAGAAGGGCAAAAAGGGGTCACGAAATGTCCTTGGCAGACAGGATTAAGGAGAATCCTAAGGCATTTTATACATACGTTAGGAAAGGAAAAGAATCGGACCTCTCGGGGACAAAGGAGGGGAATTATGCTTAGAATCAAAGGAAGTAGGTGAGATCCTAAACGAATACTTTGCATCAGTATTCACAAAGGAGAGGGACATGTTGACTGGTAGTGTCTCAGAGAGATGTGTTGACCCGTTAGAAAAAATCTCAATTACAAGGGAGGAAGTGTTAGGTTTTTAAGGAAACATTAAGACAGACAAATCCCTGGGCCGGATGGCATCTATCCTAGACTCCTCAGGGAGGCGAGAGATGCAATTGCTGGGCCTCTAACAGAAATCTTTGTCTCTTCACTGGACACAGGTGAGGTCCCAGAGGATTGGAGGATAGCAAATGTGGTCCCGTTATTTAAGAAGGGTAGCAAGGATAACCCGGGTAATTGTAGGCCGGTGAGCTTGACGTCCGTGGTAGGGAAGTTGTTGGAGAAGATTCTTAGAGATAGGATATATGCACATTTAGAACTGAATAATCTCATTAGCGATAGACAGCATGGTTTTGTACGAGGGAGGTCATGCCTCACAAATTTGGTTGAGTTTTTTGAGGAGGTGACAAAAACGATTGACGAGGGAAGGGCCGTGGATGTCGTCTATATGGATTTTAGTAAAGTGTTTGACAAGGTTCCTCATGGCGGCTCCAAGGCGGCCTTCATGGCACACGATGGCGCAAAGTCGCTGAGCAGAAACTAATAGCCAAGTTCTGCACACATGAGGACGGCCTCAACCGGGATATTGGGTTCATGTCACACTATCTGTAATCCCCACAGCTTGTCTGGACCTGCAGAGTCTCACTGGCTGTCCTGTCTGGAGACAATACACATCTCTTTAACCTGTCTTAATGCTCTCTCCACTCACATTGTTTGTATCTTAAAGACTTGATTAGTTGTAAGTATTCGCATTCCAACCATTATTCTGTAAATTGAGTTTGTGTCTTTATATGCTCTGTTTGTGAACAGAATTCCCACTCACCTGAAGAAGGGGCTTAAGGCTCCAAAAGCTTGTGGCTTTTGCTACCAAATAAACCTGTTGGACTTTAACCTGGTGTTGTTAAACTTTGTACTGTGTTTACCCCAGTCCAACGCCGGCATCTCCACATCATCGGGGAGGTGCCAGAAGACTGGAGAACAGCTAATGTTGTCCCACTATTTAGGAATGGTTGTAGAGATAAGCCGGGAATTACAGATCAGGGAGTCTCATGGCTCCCTGATCTGTAGTTGGTTGGGAAACTACTGGAGAAGATTCTGAAGGAGAGAATCTATCTCCATTTGGAGAGGCAAGGTTTGATCAGGGCTAGTCAGCATGGTTTTGTCAGAGGGAGGTCATGCCTAACAAATTTGATTGAATTTTTTGAGCATGTAACCAAGTGTGTTGTTGAGGGTAGTGCGGTTGATGTGGTTTAAATGGATTTCAGCAAAACCTTTAACAAAGTCCTACATGGGAGACTTATTAAGACGGCTAATGCACATGGGATATAGGGTGATCTGACAAGGTGGATTCATAATTGGCTTAGTGGTAGGAGACAGAGGGTGGTGACAGACGGCTGGTTTAGTGACTGGAGGCCAGTGACCAGTGGCGTACCACAGGGATCTGTGCTGGGCCCCGTATTGTTTGTAATTTATATAGATGACTATGTGGGGGTAGGATCAGTAAGTTTGCCGATGACGCAAAGATTGGCCAGGTGGTTAACAGTGAGATTGAGTGTCTTGGGTTACAGGAAGATATAGGTGAGATGGTCAAATGGGTGGATAAGTGGCATATGGAATTTAACCCTGAAAAGTGTGAGGTGATGCACTTGGGAAGGAGTAATTTGACAAGGAAGTATACAATGAAAGGTCTGACACTGGGAACAAAGGGACCTTGGCTTGTTTGTCCATAGATCTCTAAAGGCAGAAAGGCAAATTAATAGGGGGGTTGGAAAAAGGCATATGGCACATTCGCCTTTATCAATCGGGGTATAGATTACAAAAGCAGAGAGGTCATGATGGAGTTGTATAGAACTTTGAGGCCACAGCTGGAGTACTGTGTGCAGTTCAGGTTGCCACATTGTAGGAAGGACATGAATGCACTGGAGAGGGTGCAGAGGAGATTTACCAGGATGCTGCCTGGGATGGAACATTTAAGTTATGAAGGGAGGTTGGATAGGCTTGGGTTGTTTTCATGAGCAGAGAAGACTGAGGGGCGACCTGATTGAGGTGTTCAAGATTATGAGGGGCATGGACAGGGTCGATAGGGAGCAGCTATTCCCCTTAGTTGAAGGGTCTGTTATGAGGGGGCACAAGTTAAAAGTGAGGGGTTGGAGGTTTAGGGGGGATTTGAGGAAAACCTTTTTTATTTAGAGGGTGATGACGGTCTAGAATGCACTGCCTGTGAGGATGGTGGAGGCGGGATGTCTCATATCCTTTAAAAAGTACCTGGATGGGTACTTGGCACGCCATAACATTCAAGGCTATGGGCCAAGTACTGGCAAGTGGGATTAGGTGGGCAGATCAGGGCATTTCATGCGTCGGTGCTGACTCAATGGGCCGAAGGGCCTCTTCTGCACTTCAGTATTCTGTGATTCTGTATTACATTTGAATGTAAGTAACATTACATGAGGCAATGGCCATCTCCAACAAGAGAATCTAACCATCCCCCCCCATGATGTTCAATGGCATTATCATCGCTGAATCCCCACTATCAACAACCTGGGAGTTTACCACTGACCAGCATCTTAACTGTATCATCCATATAAGTATTGTGTCTATAAGCACAGATCAGAGGCTGGGAATTCTGTGGTAAGTAACTCAATTCCTGACTCAAATCTTGTCCACCATCTAAAAGGCAATCTCACACCATCCAGATTTGGAACTATATCACTGTCACGGAGTCAAAAACATGTACACTTCCTCCCACACTGTGGGTCAGCAGTGATTTAGTTCAAGAAAGCAGATCACCACCACCTTCTCAAGGCAGTTCAGGGATGAGCAATAAATGCTGGCCTTACCAGTGATGCTCACATCCCATGAATTAATAAATAAAAATTGGTCTTGTGGAAAGATTAACATTCTTAAATTTAAGATGAATCGTATGATTCTCAGTTTAACGAGATGTGATGGAGGGGTGACTTTGATCATACTGATTGAAGCTGTTTCAATTGCCATAGTCCCAGATAACCATAGGCTGTGACTGGTGGTGATTTAACCTGAGGATCACCACACCTCGGGCGAGGTGAAAGGTTGAAAAGGCGGACGTTCATGAATAACCTCAGCCAGTAGGAGAATTGAACCCATACCATAGGTGGCAGCTGAAGATTTTCTTTGAGACTTCCACTATGGGCTACATTGGCTGTATAGTTTTCAGAGCCTTAGCTATTGTGGTATTAGAAATCTTGTTGAAAAGACTAATGATGTTCTTTGTTCGAGGTTGACTGATTGATGAATTGTCTTGATGCAAAGTAACTTTGACGTTCAGTAGTTATCTTTTGGGGATTGTGTTTTATTTGAAAGGAAGAAAGAATTTTTCACATTGTATGGTAACAAAAATCCCAAAACATTTCATAGCCAATATGTTACTCTTTGAAGTGTAGTCACTGACAAACTTTTCTAACCAAGATTTTACCCATCTGTCCTAATCCTTTTATGTGGATTGGTGTCAAATTTTGTTTGATAATTGCCCCTTTGAAGTTCCTTGGAATGTTTTGCAACACCTGAGATGCTATATAAATGCAAGTTTTTAAAAAAATGCAAGTTTTTCTAGACAAATGAGGTGTTCAGTTTTGCTCACAGCAACCTCCCATAAACAACACTAACTTTGGTGAACAGTTGATCTGTTTTAGTGATGTTGCTTGAAAGACTTGCATTTTAGTAGACACTTCCACTAACTCAGGATGTCCCATAGCACTTGATAGCTATTAAAATCAGGCTGTAGTCACTTATGATGTAGGAA
This sequence comes from Mustelus asterias, assembly GCF_964213995.1. NCBI lineage: Eukaryota > Metazoa > Chordata > Chondrichthyes > Carcharhiniformes > Triakidae > Mustelus > Mustelus asterias. The sequence continues at coordinate 99,742,271 of NC_135814.1, forward strand.
ATGCAGCAGACAATCTGTGCACAGCAAGCTCCCACAAATAGCTGACTGATAATGACGAGATAATATGTTTATTAGTGGCATTGATTGAGGATAAATGTTAGTCAGGATATCAGGGAAAGCTCCCCTTTTATAAATAGTGTCATGGGATTTTTACGTCAGCCTGAATAGGAGGATAGATGGGACTGGAGTGTAAGATCCTAACTGAAAGACAGTAATCCAGCATTCCCTCAGTATTGCTTTGGAATGTCAGCCCAGATAACATCTTCAAGCCCCAGGTGTGAACATGTGATGTTCTGAGTGTTAGAATGCTACTGAGGCTGGCATTTATGATGTGATGAACCATTATCTCCCGAATGATCTAATACTGATTTAAGCTGCTTTTAGTGACTGCTGTACTTAATTAATTTGTCCCCCCCACCACAACCAGTGCGTGAGATTCATTTGACATGCTAACTAGTTGATACGCCAGGCTTTGTGTTCTTGAAAAGCTTACTTTCTGATTCCTGGATCTAAGGGAATCACAAAACAACAGTGCAGCTTATAAACAAAATGCAACAGACCTTGTAATTAGGAAAATATTGTCGGATCTGGTGGCTCTAGGATTGCAGCTATCTTTAAGCAACTTATTTGTGATGCAGAGTACTACTCATCTAACCGGTATTCATTTCTGTGAGCTGACTTGGAGGATATAAAAGTAAATCAGTTAAAGGGAACAAAACTTGCATCCCTGCCTGACTTTACTTTGAAATACTTGTGTGCAAAATTAGGCTTGATACACATTTCATTCTGATTAAATCCACTATCGTTACTCTGAAAAATAATGCTTTTAGCACCAGCTGTTTGACATGAAGAGGAGCTGGGAGGAAAGGCTGAGCAATGAAATATCTATATTTTATACTCTTGTCTCTCCAACAATAGTGGCTAAATTTCTTGCCTAGGAAGTGGCATGAATACAGACAAATATTCAATCGTGATAAATGCCTTGACATTTTCACACTTGTGTAGGAGGTGCCTCATGCATAGCTCATAGATGTTTCCCACTGACTGGCTCAAAGAGCACTTGCAGCGGCATCTTGTCTGCAATGGTTTTGGAGAATGGTGCAAGGAACATCCCAGCAGGAGAAATATTGAGGGGGGGAAAAAAAATCACTTGGTGTTTAGCACAAATATGGAACAACACATACAAGTGAGTTGCAGATAGGTAATCCACAATTTGATGCAAGTACGTAATTCAAAAGCCTAACAAATGGGTTTCAACATTTTATACTAGTGTATTCCTTAACAAACTGTACTCTTTGTAACGACTATTTTATCTCCTGCTTATTGATTTCTCAAATGGAGTGTTGAATTAGCAAAAGCTGCTTCAGAAACACTCCAAGACTTTACTTTGAATCTTTTTGTTACAAACATGCCTGAAGTACTGCTTATAATCTATTTGAAGTGATCTTGCATCAAGGAATTAGCTTTAAGTGTTTAAAATGTTGTGTTTCTGCACTAGCTCCTCTTGTGTGGCAGGGTTTTTAGTCTTCCCTCGTTAGGTTACTTAGAAGTTTCTTGACAAGCTAACAATTTTGTCTGCCCTAAAAATGAATACTCAAGTATCTTAATCACCATCTAGTATTAGAAAAAGTCAGGGCTGAAATTCCTATAGTTTATCTTTTGAAAGTTTTGATTATTGTAGGTTTTTCTTGATTGATTCTAGCTGTTTGGAGATAAAGGACAGAGTCGCAGAACAAATTGAGTTATTGAGGGAATCTTGTCTCTTTTTGTTCTAAAAGTTATTTTTAAAAGATCTTTTCTTTACTTTCTCCTCCTCTGAAAGTCACTAACTCATGCTGGGAAGCAGCAGCCTTGTTAATGTCCATTCTTCACCTCCAATAATCATTGCAGCTTGATCAAATGCCGATCCTGCCTGATGTCTGTCTGTGTACTTTCTAGTTAAGGGCCATTGCCTAGTAATAGAAATGAGGAATTCTGGCTGATTGCATTCCTCATTTGCCCAGATGCACTGAATTCAATCGTGAAGGTTGAAGGCAAAATCAGACTTGTTCAGTGATGCTTTCCACAGTTCAATAACTTCTTGCTGCTAACAGTTTTTGCCTAAATAATGATCACTTTAACAAGATAATTGAGCACTGTTGGCAGCCTTGATGACATACTACTATAAAAATTAGCACGTTCAGGAAAAGTGCGGAAGAAAGAAGCTAGGTGGGGAGGGGAAGCTATGGTAGGAAGTTTCAAGTCAACAGATTAAAGTTGAAGAGTTGATTAATAATGGTAGGAATGCAGTAGGACAGACGACCAAATGAATGTACTACATGGCTGTGCAACCCCTACATTTGGCAACATACCCAGAATGTGTTGATCTTTCACAAACTATCAGCTGCACAAGCCTTTTCAAGAACAGCATATTTTAATATCCCACTTGCAATGAGTGAGTTGTTCTCCAGTATAATGCCTGTATTCAGAACTTGCCTGTTTTAAGTTGAGTGGATTTGATGACATCAGTACAGTAGTATGTAACATTGCTGTAAACTTGCTAATATGACTTTTTGCGTCAGACCACTGACTTTCCTTATCTCGTGGGAAGTCCATGCCAAAAACGTAACCAATATTTTGCTGGACTGTGCAGGTTCTTTGCAGCGGATGGATGAAGGAAAGGTGGAGCAGCTGCAACAGAGCATTGGAGTGAATGGAGTTTGAGAATTTGGTTTGCCTGCAGCCAGGTGGAAGTGGTGGCTTCAACAGTGGTCGCTTGTCCTGTATTGTTTGCGATACTTGGTTTCTGGAAACAGAGGGTATAATCCTCTCTTGGGAACTGCAATGGAAATGGAATTTTAATTTTGTGATGGGCCAGATTTTGCATTAGCAGCGTATATAGTGGCATTTACCATTAGTTTGCTTTGCCTTTTGACTTTTAGGTTTTTACATTTTTTATACAGCAAGTCGCTGAAAGTGCAATCTGATAACAGTGCAATCTGATAACAGTGCAGCGAGGGAAACAGGGCATCTCAGTGAACAGGTCAAGCAACTGTATATCTCCTTAATCAGTCAGATTGAAGGATTGAGAAATTAATATCATATGGACTGAGTAGGAATTGTAAATCAAAGTGGGTGAATTCAATGTCAAATCAAGTACAGAAAGAGAGGAAAATGAAGATCGGATTGAGGAAGAAAGAGACAAAATGGAAGGGTTTTTTAAAGTTAGATTTTTAAAATCTCCAACAGCAATTAACACCTGAAGGACTGAGATTCCACACTTGTAATAGTTAATTTTGAAATTGCTGCATCATTTTAGCATGGCATCTTTCTCTGCTGTATATTCTATGCAACTCAAAATAATTAGCCTCACCATTACTTTGACAGCAACATTTGGTCCAATGTTCTGTTGAGGGACCAATGGATTTCATTGTCATGCAATTAATTCTGACAGTATTTATTCCTGATGCCTTCATTATGCACCTTACTGAATAACAGCAATTATACAAATTGGGAGTAGGTAACTAAAGTTGCTGCAGGCTTGTAAGGTAGATTATGTCCAGACTGAACTTTAGCATCAATATTTAACTAGCTGCACATTTTTTTCATTATATGTGCTAATCTTGTGTGGCTTTTCTCATTGACAAGAGTTTGAACAATATGCTTTTGCAGCATTTTCAAAATTTTTGAGAGTTCTGATTTCCTCCATTAGATGATAATTAACTCAGTGAAAATAGATAGTTTTTTTTTTCCTTTTTTTGGGGCCTGGGCATCACTGGCAAATACAATGTTTGTTGCCCATCCCTAATTGCCTTTGAAAAGAACATTTCAGAGGATAGGGAAGGGTCAGATCTAAACCAGATTGGGTAGGAATAGCTGATTTCCTTTCCAAACAGAAACTAGTGAACCAGGTGGGTTTTGATGACAATTTATCATAGTTTTATTGTTACTGTTACTGTGGCTAACTTTTTTATATTCCAGATTTATTAGCTGAATTTAAATTCCATTTGAACTCTTGTCACCACAGCATTAGCCTGGGCATCTGGATTGCTAGTCCAGTGACATCACTATGCTACTATACCCCAGAACAAATGTAATTAATGGCTTCCATCTAAACTCGGTTGAAAAAGCTGTAAAATTAGTTTGTAGCTGCTGTGACATTTTTATTTCCGATGAGGTATGTGAGATATAATTGAGAGTTTGGATTACTATCTCTATGTTCAGGATGATCTGGTAGTCGCAGAATGATGAAGGCACATGTGATTTGTGTGGATTACTCTTGAAAGTTAAATGCAGTTCTCTAGATTAGCATGGGTGAAGATTTGTAGCATAAGTCTTAATTTAAATCTTGTGTGGAAAGGGAATTCTTATGACCAGTCCTCATTGGTTTAAAAAGGTGAAAATTCAAGACATTCTGTTCCTTTTAGAGTCTGTAGTACTTTGCTTGCCTCAACCGAGCAGTAAAATTCTGTTTCCATTTTGTGTTTTCCTAAATTGGTTAGTTCTTAAATATTTGATCTATGAGCAAATTCAACAAACCCACACATCAAGTGAGAAGTCGTGCTTGAAGGGAGCATGTGTTGGAGAATCAAGGCAACCATATTGTAGCTTTTAATTTGACCCTACAAGCGCAGGTTCCCTCAAGGAAGCATAAACATTATTGAGTCTACTGTCCGACTTTTATTCTAATTATTCTTATTCTCCAGACAAAATACATTTTTATTTTTAAGCTTAGTCCCAGGTAATCTTCTGAACTGTATTGTATATGGGAATAATAGATGCTCTGAATATTCATGCACCAGGAATAGCTCATTTCATGGGTGTCATGTAACAGGCTGTTGCTGTTGCTGTTCATGATGTGGAGATGCCGGCGTTGGACTGGGGTGAACACAGTAAGAGTTTTAACAACACCAGGTTAAAGTCCAACAGGTTTATTTGGTAGCAAATACCATTAGCTTTCAGAGTGCTGCTCAGCATATTGGTATTTGCTACCAAATAAACCTGTTGGACTTTAACCTGGTGTTGTTAAAACTCTTGCTGTTGCTGTTACCAGATTTGGAGTTCAAATGGTCCTCTTCCCTGGGGTAATGATATGAGCTATTCACTTAATGAATTAAGTACACGTCCTGTTTTTGCATAACAATAAGAAGTCTAACGACACCAGGTTAAAGTCCAACAGGCAACCTGTTGGACTTTAACCTGGAGTTGTTAGACTTCTTACTGGGTTTACCCCAGTCCAACGCCGGCATCTCCACATCATGACTTTTCATAACAACACAGCTCTGTCAATGTTACTTTGTTTGGTTTAGGTAAGACCAAGAGAGTGCGCATCATAAACCGGATAGCAAGCTTTGCTTTGTACTTTTGCTATGGTGTACAGAAGAGGTTGGAAATTGTCGAGGTGTTGGGTATGACCATGCTTCAGAAAATGCAGTGAAGAATAGTTGCCCATGTGGTTATCAGCTTTGTAATCTTTATAGAATAATAGAAACCCTACAGTGAAGAAGGAGGCCATTCGGCCCATCGAGCCTGCACCAACAACAATCCCACCCAGGCCCTATCCCTGTAATTCCCATGTATTTCTCCTGCTAATTCTCTGATGCTAATGGTTAATTTACCTAACCCACACATCTTTGGACTTGAGTTTTAAAAAAACATACTTTGGTTTTAATTACTACCTACCTCTTTTTATTGATTACAATGAAATTAATCAGGGTAAGTGATCACTGAGAAGTATTGATTCAGAATGTTAAAGATACATGTGGTTGTGTAAGTCATACCAAATGGTGAAATATTGCTCTGGAAATTATTGTGGCTGATTTGTTTTATTTTGTTGAAATACTTTGATCTTGTTTCCATGTATTTTGATTCTGCTTTACCCTTACTTTTGTAATAACTAATTACAGCTGGCCTTCTTGATGAATACCTTATCGGGTTCTTTTCAAACCCTTCCATAGCCTCACCTCTCTGTATTCCTATGATCCCTATCTCTATAAAGTCCTCCTGACTGACAACCCGTGAGGTATCTGTACTACTCTAATTCAGGCACCTTGAGCACACCCTATTTTAATTGCTCCACCTGGGGGGAGTTGGTGGTGTAGTGGTAATGTCACTGTGCTAGTAATCCAGAAATCCAGCTTAATGCCGTGGGGATACGAGTTCACATTTTCATCATGGCAGCTGGTGGAATTTACATTCAGTTGATAATCGAGTCTCACTTGGTCTGGCCTACATGCGACTCCAGATCCATAGCAATGTGTTTTGACTCTTAACTGTCCTCTGAAATAGCCACTAGCAAGCCATTCAGTTCAGGAGCAATTGGGGATGGACAGTAAATGCTGGCCTTGCTCACATCACATGAAAAATGAATTTGAAATATGCTGTCTGTGCCTTCATCTGCCTGAGCCTTAAGCTCTGGAATTCCCTTCCTGAACTTCCTTGTCTTTTTACCTCACTTTCCCTCTTTAAGATGTTCCTGAAAATCTGTCTCTCAAACCGGATTTTGGCTACCCACCCTCGTATCCACTTTTGTGGCTCGGTTTCAATTTTTGTTTCATAGCGCTTCTGTAAAGTGTCATGGAGCATTTTATAATGTTAATGGTGTGATATAAATACAAGTTGTTGCTTGTCCCTATGTCTAAACAGCATGCGCAGGATTTAAATTTGAGGTGCTCATAGGCTAGAAATGATCCCACAAGATGAATGATGGCCTGATACTGAGTTTAAAACAGCACTCTTGAAGATCAGCCAATTTACTTTGACAACTCTCTGTAGGTGGTTCAATTCGCTTGCATTATCGGCATTAAGGGATATGGTAAACAAAGAGTAAAATGTTGAAATCACTGCATTCTCTATGACAGGACACCTGCTGTGATCGCCTGTCACAATCATTTACAGCTGGAAAACCAGGAGGACTTCTGGTGAAATGGTTTGTTTGATTTGGAACAGATTGGAGTAGCTTCTGACATATTCTCTTCCATTCAGTTTTGTTCCCCTCCCCTAGCTGGAGGCTGTGTACTTTAAGGAAAAGAGGGAAAAAGCACTGAGCGAACTGGCTTAGTAAATGGCAGAGGTCCAAAAGTAATTGCCTGACCAGCCTGCTAGAAAATGTTGCATGTGCAGCAAGTTATTGAAAGAGGGGTAAGCATTTCTTCTTTGAAGAATCACTGAAATCTCCACTAAGTCCATTTTAGTCTTTGAACATTTGAGAATACAATGGGTGAATTATGTTTGAAGAAAAACACTAGACATGCTTAAGTACAAAGCAGTTTGACGTTTTTTAATTTGTTTCCTTTGCTAACTTTTAATTGTGAAATGATCTGCTATTATTGATTAATTTAAAAATGTGCAGCAGTGGGAGCCTCTACCTCTTCATGGTCTGTGATCTTGGCTCCACTGTACATGTGGTAGCAGGCGTAGTGTGTTGCCAGACTTTCCAAAGTCTCAAGTGGTTGTTGGGAACAAGCCCAAGACTAGTTTCTTCAGCTGCTGTTAGTAGCAGTCATTGCCTGAAAGTAGCTGTGATTTGCCAGGACCATTGTTCTCGAGGAGAGAAAGAGAAATAGGCCAAATATATTATGCTGAAGGTGGTTTCATTTCTAATTATCTAATGTTGCATCATGAACATGACAAGGTCATAGTTTTTACTGCTGTAGCTTTTCAAATCCATATCCTTTTACCTTTAAAAGTGTTTGCTAAGAAAATGCCAAACTACTTTCTTTTTAATCATGTCTCATGTTTTTTATACAACTTATTTGTGTTCCTAAATTTTAAGTATTTAGAAGTAACTCAGTAGACATCTCAATGATCCTTCAAAGAAAAGTTCATCTGTACATTGATGATTTTCTGCCCATGCAGCATTTGTTTCAAAATTTACATATTGTGACTTGGTAATTCGGGAGCATTGGCCTAGAATGACAAGTCGAGCTGCTTATTCTATCACTATATATGAAGTATTCCATGTAGCCCATTCAGGCTTAGGCTGACATGCGGCAAGTAACATTTGGGCTGCACAAGTGTCAGGCAATAACCATCTCCCAACAAGAGAAAATCGAATCGTTACCCCCTCGACATTCAGTGACATTATCTTTCCTGAATCCCCACCATTAACATCCTGGGGGTTACCATTGATTAGAAGCTTAAATGGACTAGCCATATAAGTACTGTGCTAGAAGAGCAGGTCAGAGACTTGGTAGTCTGACGTGAGTAACTCACCTCCAGAATCCCAAAACCTGTCCACCACCTACAAGGCACAAATCAGTAGTGTGATGGAATGCCGTCCACTTTCCTGCGTGAACACAGCTCTAGGAACATTCAAGAAGCTTGATATGATCCAGGACATAGCAACCTGCTTGATTGGTCCCTCATTTACCGCCGCAAGCATTCACTCCCTCCATCACTGATGCACATTGGTAGTAGTGTGTACCATCTGCACAGTACAGTATAGCAATTTGCCACAGCTGTTTTGACAGCACCTGCCAAATCCGTGACCTCTGCCACCTAGATGGAAAAGGCCAGCAGGTGCATGAAAATGCCATTGACTGTAAGAACCCCTCCAAGTCACTCAGCATTGTATCTTGGAGCCATATTGCCTCAATCAGTGGGCCAAAGTCCTGGGATAACAGCACTGAGGGTCCACCTAACCACCTGCATTGTAGCGGTGTAAGGAGGAGGCTCACCACCACCTCCTCAAAGGGTAATTGGGGATGGGCAATAAATGCTGGCCTAGCCAATGACGCCCACATCCGAATGAATAAAATTATTGATACGACCACCTGCTCAAAATCGCAAACTATTCTCAGTATACAATCCACTTTTTAACCAAGCTTCTCATTTATCAGTCTGAATTTAGTTACTAGTTGGGCAGGGGATACATTTTTGAGTTGACTGCCTTCTTGAAGTGGTTTGCCTGAGCTTGTTGTCCTTTTGAGTTGGCTGTAACTGTTCAAGAATTTTCTGTATAGAGATAGACTGCATTCTGTTGTTCAGTGTCCTATCATGTCCTACCAATTTACAATCAGATTGTGTTGTGATACTGGAGCTGCTTTCTTCATGATGCTGTAACCCAATTTTTTCTCCAGTATTATTGACCATATCAGATTTCTGAAGGTATTTGACTGGCAATGATTATTGCCTGAGTGCACCTTTCAGAATACCAAAACACTTTGGTTTGAACTGAGTACATTTCATAGTTTGTTTGCTTGTGTGGTTCTTTAACTTTACCTTGTAAAGTCAGACTTTGTTTATAAATAGCAAATTTTGAGCAAAAACGATTCAGGCCAGGGGTTGAATAAATGTTGGCTTAGGTGGGAAAGTCGCCCAGTTGACCTGAGTTGACATTTTTGTACTTCCGATTTGCTGAAAGACTCCCAATTCTTGGCAGGAGTGCAAGTATTTGCTGTTGCGTAGATTTCAAACATCTTCTGACTCTCTAGCAAGATTTGGGAACGTGTGGTCATTACGGCTGGAAGGTTGCCAACTTTCCTCTTTTCTTGATGGCACATGTCCTTACCAGAATATGATTTGATGGCCAGCCTTTGTGGCCTCTCAAAGATACAGATGAATTCCCCTGCTCTACTTCGGTGTCATGGGATCCTTTTCACCGAAGAGGGCAGACAGGGCCTCAGTTTGACATCTCATCTGAAAGACTCTTCAAGCACCCCACATGAGTGTTAGCCAGATTTTTATGCTCAATTCCTGGAGTGGATCTTGCAACTACGACCTTCTGATTCGGAGGCAATAGAGCTGGCAGCTGAACCATGACACGTGTGTTAGGGTCATATAAGATCAAGTACAGAGTAGAAAGTTCTGGAAATGGTGCAGTTAATTGCTACAGCAAAGTACCTACTACAACTACATATTTTCAAATGATAAACTGAATTATACACAATGGTGTATAAGCAAACATTTGGTGGTACCTCTGGCAATGTAGAAATATGTTTTTTAAAGTTTATTTATTAGTCACAAGTAGGCTTACATTAACACTGCAATGTACTGTGAAAGTCCCCTAATCGCCACACTCTGACGCCTGTTCGAGTACACTGAGGGAGAATTTAGCATGGCCAACGCACCTAACCAGCACATCTTTCAGACTGTGGGAGGAAACCCACACAGACCTGGAGGCAGTGTGCAAACTCCACACAGACAGTGACCCAAGCTGGGAATCAAACCCAGGTCCCTGATGCTATGAGGCAGCAGTGCTAACCACTGTGCTACCGTGCCGCCCCGTACTTTGGCCATTTTGACCGGCAGTGGAAAATATTCTTACTGTCAATATTACAGGAGCCCAAAAATCTTCTGATCACCTTCACAATTGAAAAGAATGAAAAATATTGTTCATCTGAAAATAAATTTGGATTACCTGGCGTCAGCAACCTGTATTCAGCAATGTTCAATCTACTTTCTAGACCATCTGCTTGACCATGCTGCCCTGTAATTGCCTCAGTGCTGCCTCACTGCGCCAGGGGCCCGAGTTTGATTCCAGCCTTGGGTGACTGTGAGGAGTTTGCACGCTCTCCAATGTCAGTGTGGATTTCCTCCGGATGCTCCGGTTTTCTCCCATAATCTAAAGATGTGCTGTTAAGGTGGATTGGTCATGGTAGATTGCCCCTTAGTGTCCTAGAATGTGTAGATTAGAGGGATTAGCGGGGTAAATGTGTGGGGTGGTGTTGTGGCAATGTGGAAGGACCTGTGTAAGATGCTGCAGTGATGCAGATTTGATAGGCTGAATGGCCTTATTCTACACTGTAGGGATTCTATGATTCTAAGTGGGGATATGTACATTCTCCCATTGTCTGCGTGGGTTTCCTCCGGGTGCTCCAGATTCCTCCCACAGTCCAAAGATGTGCAGTGTGGGGATTCTATGATTCTAAGTGGCATAAAACAAACATTCTTGAGACAATTACAGGCCAGTACAGTCAAGCAAATGGTGTAGAAAGTAGATTGAACATTGCTGATTGCAGGTTACCGATGCCAGGTAATCCAAATTTATTTTAAAATTAACAATATTTTTCATTCCTTTTAGTTGTGAAGTTGATCAGAAGATTTTGGGACTCCTGTGATATTGACAGTAAGAACATTTTCTGCTGCTGGCCAAAATAGCCAAAATATGTAATTCTACATTGCCAAAGGTGCCACCAAATGTTTGCTTTTAATGAAGTGGACCCAATGCGTTGTATATACATGGATGGCCGTTCCACTTATTGGCTGGCAGTGTGATGAGGCAGAAATTGTAACTGTGTTGCACAGCTATACAGTGCACTAAGATCTAACAAAGTTTATGGAGTGTGTTGGGAGAGCAGCATTGCCATAAGTTGATGGTGGATTTGATTGCGAGGTGTATCTTCTGTCAGTTATAAGATTTTGGGCGTGTTAGGCGGCACAGTGGCATTTGACTGATTGTGGCATCAATGAGCCTGGCAAAATTAAAAGTCAGTGGGAATCAGGAAAATTGTCCATTGGTTGGAGTCATATCTGACACAAAGGAAGATGGTTGGTACAGATGTTGGAAGGCCAATTATCTCAGTTCTAGGACATTGCTGCAGGACCTCATACTATTTAGGCAAAACCGTCTTCAGCTCTTTCATGAATGACATTCCCTTCATCATAATATCAGAAGTGGGGAGGTTCGCTGAATGTTCAGCAAGACCTTGACAACATTCAGGCTTGGGCTGATGAATAGCAATTAGCACAAGTGCCAGGCAGTGACCATGTTCAACAAGAGAGAACCTAATTATCTCCCCATGGCATTCAATTACATTACCATGTCTGAATCCCCTCACTATCAACATCCTGGAGGTTACCATTGACAAGAAACTGATCTGGACCAGCCATATAAATATTATGGCTACAAGAACAGGTCAGAGACTGGGAATTGTGGGATGAGCAATTCCCCAGGCTTGTCCACCATCTATAAGGCTCAAGTCAGGAATGTGATGGAATACCATCCACTTGGCTGGATGAGTGTGGCTGTAATAACACTCAAGAAGCTCAACAACATTGAGCACAAAGCAGTCTGCATGATCAGCACCCCTTCCAAATTAAACATTCACTCCACCACTGGTGCACAGTAGCTGCATTAAGGCTCCTTCGACAGCACCTTCCAGACCTGCAACTTCTACCACCGAGAAGGACAAGGGAAGCAGGCACCTGCAAGTTCCTCTCCACATCTCACACCAGTCTCCTCCGCTGTAACCTGTCCTTACTGCATCCTGATAGTTCACGTTGGTCCATTCCTTGATGTTTCTTGCCCAGGAAACCTGTCTCCCTCAGCCTCTTTTCCCATTGATGTAGCCGTCAAGAGTGCTCTGTGTTTATTGTCGCACCTGAGCAGATGGCCAAAATAACTCAATTTTTGGCTCTTGATGTCTGCCATGCTTTTTTTGGATTTCATTCTTCCTAGGGTAGTCTCATTGTTTACACACTCTGAGATATTCTAAGCATTCTTCTGTATGCCCTCATTACAAAGCCTTTGAGTCTTTTGACCATTTGGCTGCCTACCATCCAGATTTCACAGCCAGAGAGAAATGTTGGCCAGACATAACATTTGTGCAAACCAACTCATTCACTTTTGAATTCATTTTGTTTTGTTCATGTTGCTATTTCAGTGTTAATGATAATTTCAGTGTTACATTTAGTATTTTCTGTAATGATCCAACTGAGGTATTGACATTTGTTGACTTGTTTTACATTGGTTCTGTTTTCATCTTTGGTTTTGTGGTCTTCTTACTAATAACCATTATTTTCATTTTCTTAACGTTCATTTTCATACTACAGAGTACTTTTCTCACAGCCACTTGGTTAATCATTTTCACAAGTGTGAAAAAGACTTGCATTAATTTGACAACATCCCAAAAACAATCAGAAGCGATAGTTGTTGCGCTGGAAGACCAGCAATTCTCGGGCAGACCAATGAGTGTCTTTCACCAATTTGGTGTTTATCTCAGTTTGAACATGATGCAAGTTTTAAGTTCCTATTGCCAACTTTTAAATATGGGTGACAGTAGAAAAAATAATAATGGCTAATAATAAAAAAATAAGAATTATTATGGCTAATAATCGCCATATTTGTCCCTATTCGCGTTGTGGTTTAAAATGTTTGTTGTCAAAAGGATCCTTGAATTTGATGCATTTTTGACTTTTGTCTGATTCAGGAGGATTCGGCCACTGACGTTTTGAGGGATTTCCTGAAATGTGTGTTTAAAATAGCTTGTGCCATGTTAATTTCAGAGGCACTTGTTATTATAACTGAACAAAATTGTAGCCCCACAAAATTATCCATGTATAACAATGATCAATTCTGCCTACTCGCTAGAATCCGTAGTGTCCAATACGATTGATTAACATTTTGGGTCTTAAATAGCATTTGAATTGGCTGCTTCTCCTCCTGTCGCAGGATTGATGGTTTGTGATTTGTTATTGAATCCGTGTGTGCATGTTGTCAATACAGACAAACTATATTTAGGAGTGAAAGTAGGAAGCACTTTTGCACACACAGGCTGATGGAATTCGCTAACTGTTCAAGAGCCTGTGGATGCCGGGGTAATTGGAATTTTCAAGATTCAGTTTGGTAGATACTTTTGGGGGTATGAAGATGTGGATCAAAGGGCGGGGGGGGGGGGGTTGGTTATTTCTCTACGCACTGAAATAATGATAACTTGTGACACCTTAAATATTAGTCTACGTTCCTGAACTGCCTCAATCAGATGTAATAAAAGCTCCTCCCATGACTGCTAATGAGGGCCATGAGCAGCTGAGCCATCGGAATCAGAAAAGTCCTAGCAATGGTCCCTAAGCTGTGTTGAATGAACTTATCTTAGCAGGTGAGTGACAAGGGCATTATAATTTATCTCAGTGTCCCAGCGAAAGAAATGTCAATTGCTATCTACCCTTAGTCTCCACCTGAAGTTCCTGCATGGGGAATGTCAGCTGAGGAAACTTGGCAGTGATGGTCTCTGCAGTCAAACTGTCTGCTGAAATTCTTCACATGTAGTGCTGGAGAGATGAATAACTGGCTGAGTGAGTCACTTTGTCAATCACCAAATACACTTCACTAAGGAATCAAAACCCGAGAGTGGAAGAAAATGAAATTGACAGAAAATGGGAGAAATCTCTACAGTCGCTTAATATCTTATCCTTCCATGCTATTACTAGTCAGCAATTCTAAAGCATCCACCTTGTATCGAACTCGACTTTGCAGTCTTGTCTAATTGTCCAAACGTATACATGTAGAAAAAAATCACTGTCACTGGATTGGAATCAGGAACAAGGACTGTAGTAGTCTCTCCATTCCTGTCTCTGGCCTAGCTGAAGTTGAACTTGACTCAGTACTATACTGTGACATGAACAATCCTCCAAGAGGCATAACATAATATAGTGATCAGTGGGGCATGAAGTCTTGGATTTTCAAAGCAATGCTTTTGCTGCTGTGGTCAAGAAGTATTGTTGATTCAGTAGTGCAGACTCTCTAGGGAGAGGATAAATGGGACAAACGATGAGGGAGAGAGAGGGTTGATGGAACTAATTTCTGAGGATGAATGGAGAAGATCCTAAAGGAGGGAGAATGTGGAAGTGGATTATATTTATTCAAATGCAAGTTATGTAGATTCCTTTCAAAAAAGGAGGCATAACCACAGAACGTTCCCATCCCTCTGACTGATTAACAACTTCTCTCTAGACTCCGCTCACTTCCTCCAAATAAAGGGTGTTGCCATGGGAACTTGTATAGGTCTCAGATATGCCTACCTTTTCGTGGAATGTGGTGAACATTCTTCTTTCCAGTCCTACTCGGTTCCTTCACCACTTCTGGTACAGTGATGACTATATCATTGCTGTTTTCTGCTCTTGCTCTGAGTTTGAAAATGTCATCCGCTTCAATTACCACCCTCCCCTCACCTTCACATGGTCCATTTTTGAGTCTTCCCTTCCACAATTTCTCCACCTCCATTTCTGCAGATAGGCTGTTGACCAATCTTTACCATAAGCTTAATGACTCCCTTAGCCACATTGTCTACATTTCCTCCCATCCCACTTTTTGTAAGGATCTTGTTGAAGATCCCCGCTTCTCCATCACTGTCACATTTGTTTTTTTGATCTTATTTTCCATGCCAATACTTTCAATATGTCTTTCGAGAGGATTCCCCTCCATCTTAGCTGACAGGACCCTCAACCTTTTTGCCCTATTTCCTGCACTGCTGCTCTCACCTCATCCCCTCCCTCCCAGAACTATGATAGGGTTCAATTGGTCTTCATCCTCTGTCTCGGCAGTCCCCATACTCAATAAATCATCTTGCTTCATTTCTTCCACCTCCAACAAGATGTCATCACCAAACGCACCTTTTCCACTCACCTTACAACATTTTTTTTCATGGGATTTGCCATCGCTGACAAGGTCAACATTTGTTACCCATCCCTAACTGCCTTTAAACTGATGCCTTGCTAGGATATTTCAGAGAGCAGTTAAGTGTGAACCACATGGCTGCGGGTCTGGAGTCATATGTAGGCCAGACCAGGTCAGGACGCAGATTTCCTTCCCTCAGGGACGTTAATGAACTGGATGGGTTTTTACGACAATTGATAGTTTCAGGGTCACTGTTGCTGAGACTAGCTTTATACTCTGGACTTATTAATTGAATTTAAATTCCAACAGTTGTTGAGCTGAGATTTGAACCATGCCTTCTGAGCATTAGCCTGCACCTCTGAATATGTTAGTCTAGTGCAGGGACTAAATCATAGAAACCCTACAGTGCAGAAAGAGGCCATTTGGCCCATCGAGAGTGCACCGACCACAATCCCACCCAGGCCCTACCCCCATATCCCTACATATTTACCCACTAATCCCTCTAACCTACGCATCTCAGGACACTAAGGGGCAATTTTTAGCATAGCCAATCAACCTAACCCGCACACCTTTGGACTGTGGGAGGAAACCGGAGCACCCGGAGGAAACCCACGCAGACACGAGGAGAATGTGCAAACTCCACACAGACAGTGACCCAAGCCGGGAATCGAACCCAGGTCCCTGGAGCTGTGAAGCAGCAGTGCTAACCACTGTGCTACTGTACCGCCCAGGACTGAGGAGACTGAAGGGACTGTATGCTCTCTGATATCTTGGTACATTCCTCAATTACCCAAACACTGCCACTTCATACCTTGGCACTTTCTCATGCAGGAAAGGAAACTTTTGCCCTTCTCTCTGCCTTGCCACTGTCCAGGACCCCAGTCGCTCATCCTTGGCGCAACAGCAATTTACTTACAATGTAGTAAATTGAAAGAAGTGCATTTGCTGCTCATGATGTGGTTCCTCCAATATGGGGGAGACCAAAGGCAGATTGAGTAATCACTTCGCAGAACACCTCTGTTCAGTCTGAACATATGACCCCAAGCTTCCAGTCTCCACCTCACTTCTATTTTTATCTTGTGTAAGCTCCAGGAACAGGACCTCACCTTTCAATTATGTACTAGCTTTTGGACTCTCAACACTAAGTTGAGCAATTTCAGATCACTATCTCTGCTCCCGTTCCTTGTACAGCAGAAATGATTTTGATTTCTCATTTGCAGCTGTTCTGGACCCATTTTCCTTTATTTATTTATCCCATTACTAGCACTCCCACCCACACTGTTTTGCACCATTACCCCTTCTGCCCTTTAATCTCTCTTGTGTTCTACTCTGTCACAGACCTTCCCTTTACTTCTTTCCGCAACTCACCCCATGCCTTTTACCTTGCCTCCAAAACTTTTTTTTTAGTTCTGATAAAAGGTCATCAACATAGAACCATAGAATAATACAATGCAAAAGAAGCCCTTCGGCCCATTGAGTCTGCACCGACACATGGGAAACACCAACTTCCTCCTAATTCCATCTGCCAGCACTTGGCCTATAGTCTTGAATGTTGAACATGGAACTTTTCACTTTTTGTCTCCATCCACAGATGCTGCTTGACATGCTGAGTATTTCTAGCATTTTCTGGTTTGTCAGATTTCCAGCATTTGCAGTATTTTGCTTTTATACTGGGCAGTTTGTAACTGTCAGTGCAAACTCATTTAGTTTACAGGCTTCCATAGCTCCTTGGGGGTGTGTGTATAAAATTCATTTTATAATCTGCAGTTTTATGTGTTTTTTAACCTATACCAGCAGTGGCTCTCTCTGCCGACTATGTGACAATTTGCTGCCTGCCCATGGTGTTTTCTGCCACTCACACTGTGAATTCAACAATGCCTTTCATTAGTGCAAGTTTATTGAGCAATACTTTGTATTTGATTTGGCTAACATGCATGGCTAGAAACTAATTTATTTTGAAGTTGCGAGTGCATTGCTTTTTAGTAGGGATGGTTAAAAGCAACTGTAAATCTCCCTATTGGGTATAATAAAAAAAGTAGATTTTATTCCATTGGTTATAGAACCATAGAATTATACGTCTAAGAAGGAGACCATTTATTTTGCCCATTGTGCTTGTGCTGGCTCTTTGGTAGAGCTAACCAATTAATCCCATGCTTCCGCTCTTTTTCCACAGCCTGTAATTTTTTTCCCTTCAAGTATTTATCAATTCCCTATTGAATCAGCTCCCATCACCCTTTCAAATATGCCATTCCAGGTCACCACAACTTGCCATGTAAAGAAAATGTTTCTCTATTATGTCTCTGGTTCTTTTGCCAATCGCCTTAAACAATCCCCACGTAAATTGAATGTTTTATATTTCTGAGTGAGAGGTGTTTTTCTCTGGATTATAGAACTAATTAGGTGAAACAGTGGCGTAATGGTAATGCCACTGGGCTGGTAATCTAGAGGCCCAGAAGAATGCTCTGGGGGCATGGGTTCAAATCCAAATCTGCAATTGAAAGTTAATCTCTCTACTGGTGACCATAAAACTATCATAGATTGTTGTAAAAAGCTATCTGGTTCACCAATATCCTTTAGGGAAGGAAATCTGCCGTTCTTACCTGGTCTGGTCTACATGTGTCTCCAGACCCACTGCAGTGTTCTCTGTTTCAGCAAGCCACTCAGTTCAAGGGGCAGTTAGGAATGGACAAAAAAGCTGGCATTGCTAGCAATACCCAAATCCATTAAAGAAGAATATGAAAACAATTGGATAGATTAATTTTAAGAATAGTAATAGCCAAACTGAATCCCTACTGTCAGAATGATGCCAGCTGAGCACAGCCTTTCATTGGTATCAATAAATTCCCAGTCTGATTGCTAGAGGCTGGCTACAACGCAGAGAGAGAGAGAATACAAAGTTATATTGAGTGGCAGGGACAATTTCATCCTTGTGTGTGTGTTAGCAATGACCAAGGCATGATGAGATTCGGTTTGTGCCTCTTAGTTCAAGCATAAAACAATGGTTTCAAAGTAATGGAGCAAAAATGTTTTATTACCAACCAACAACAGCTGGAGTAAAATCTTATTCCCAGACCCTGCTTTATTGAGTTTGACACATTAGGTTGATTCTGGGTTTGATTCATGCTCTCTGCCAGACTTAGCTAGTGGGATGGGTTACATATTTGACCTTTGTATCTCTGATTGAAGCAGAAATTGGCCGGTGTTCCTGTCACTGGCTTTTCCGTCTGTTGAAAGCAAGTTACATTAAGGACAACATTGAGCTTGGTTTTAATGGTTGCTCCTGTTAAGTTGCAACCCGCATGTGCTATCAAGAAGGTTATCTGTTGTAAGGGATCAGGAGTGCTGGAACTACAGCTCCCCTGCTTCAGGTGCAAGTGATAAATTGAAGATTGAGATTGGTTGCGCAGTGCAGAGAAGTTATGGTGCGAGTTTGTTAACAATTCTCCCGTGTTGTCCTGTTTGAGAGGATGGGGATAAATCTGCTCATCCTTCGCTGCAAGATGAATTGATTCACGCTGCTCTTACAAACCTCCTAGTTATTTGCCACTTTGCATGTGGCAGGGTGAGGACTGAGGATAAGATGGAAAATTAGGAGAAATTGATTAAAACTAACGTGCTTTTTTAAGGATAACACATCTGTATAACACTACCATCGTTCCCATTCACAATTTTTGTTCATACAGTGGATTTATCAAATAGACTCAAACAACACAGCATTCCATTCCCATGTGTACTCTGCCCAAAGGCAGGTCCTTTGGCTCATCGCCTGTTGCTACTTCATTTTGAGCCCGTTTTCTTGGCAGTTTTTAGCAGTGGGGGATTCCCATTGCCTTCCACTCTGAGGTAGGGTGATGTTGTTGGCATTATTCTGAGTCGCACTCTAGCCATCTAGCTAACCGAGCTAACTAACTAACTCAGTGCAGCACTACTCTGCTTAAAGTATGTTTCCCCCATGCCCCCGCCTTTTGTTTTCACTGATTTCAAACGTGTATGTGAAACATTGAATATCTAAGTTGACAAGACTTGTATATAGTGGACATTGTATTCTAATGCCTCTTTACAGGAACAGAGAAATTGATGTTTTCAGTTTCCTGGTTTTGCAAAACTTGCTCTTTGAACAAAAACAATCACTACTGGTTCCAATGGATTTAATTCAACAGAAAACAATTTCATTTGGACTTGCAATAGTTAAAAGGGAACATTTCACATTAATCTCTAAACATGAACACGTTTGTTTTCCAGGGGCTGTTTTAGCATGGAAACCTGTTGTGCATTGGATAGGTCTCAAAGCCCTTTCTAAAGCACAAGCAGGCAGGGGCTTGGGAAATGCATGGTGTCGTAGGATAGTGAAGTTTTACACAGCAAGTTAATGGCAACTAACACACACTGCTCCTAACTTAGCCATGACTCAATTCTGACAAAAGATCCCCACAGGGAAGGCACGAAAACCACTGACGGTCATCCTGGCTGCTTTTATGAATTTCCTATTGTTCATCTTGAGTGGCCGTGGCAGAGGTGTGACTGTAGGTTACCTGTTTCTCTACCTAAGAAGGAAGGTGAAAACAGCTTCAAAGTGAAGGAAATAAGATTGAATGTTAAGTACTGAGCCATAAATGCAACTCCCAAGGGATTACAGAAAATGTGTATTTGTCACAGTTATAATGATTGAATGGTATGAGTATGATCATGGTATTCTGAAATTGCATTACAGTAATCCTGGAGTTTGGCCAAGTAACTTAACTCCTTCAGCAATCAAAGTTTGCCCCTAAACTGTATTCAGTTAGTCTACATTCATTATAATGAGGGTTGTCAAATGATTTATTTTTGCAAATTGTGATTAATCTCAATTTTAAATTTTGAATCATTTAATCCTGGTTTTAATTACATATTTAATACTGCATCTGTCTCACTCAAATTTATTTCATTATTGATGCAATTACTACTGTCAATGAAAAAGCAAGCCACCATATGAAATATAATTAGTTTTCCTGGAGAGATATTGCTGGTCTCTCTTTTCTGAAACCCTTTTTTTGAATTTTCATGTATTGTGTGCTGTGTTCAGTATTCACAGGAAGAATGTGTTAGCCATTCATAGATTTGTAAACAAGATGTTGAGCATGTTATTGAAACCTTGAATGTCTTAAAAGGTACAATTCACCTTTTCTATTTAACTGGCTTTACTGAAACGCTTACGCCTTCGTTCTTGCTAGGCCGTGGGTGAATAGCTTTTTGTTTGAAAGTTTAGAGTTTGCATATCTAACGTGCAAAAAGTTTCTGAAATTTGAATTACGGATTTACAGTATTTATCGTATAAGTTGATCGGGACAATGAAGATAGGGCAAGTTGGGAACTAGAAATATAGTTCTGTACCATAGTTTAAGCCACTGGGCTGAGAAATACTTGATGCAGTCACCAGGTTACAGAGTGAAAAATGATTCACATCCTGGCAATGATCATCGAAGTGTAGTTTTTCTGATTATGACACTGACTCTAATGCTATGATTGAAAAATCCAAGCCATTATTTTTTCAGCAGTGTAACTGCTATCAAGAGTTTATGCATTGGCGAAATCCAAGAAAAGGGAACTCTTTGCCGCAGAAGGCTGTGGAGGCCAGGTAATTGAGTGTCTTTAAGACAGAGATAGATAGGTTCTTGATTAATAAGGGGATCGGGTTATGGGGAAAAGGCAGGAGAATGAGGATGAGAAAAATATCAGCCATGATTGAATGGAGGAGCAGACTCGATAGGTCGAGTGGCCTAATTCTGCTCCTATGTCTTATGGTCTTATGGGAACATTTGCTTTTTGAATCTGACTGACAATTAATCGTGTCAAGTTTAAGAGTTGGAGATGTCTTTATGTCATCTTTAGATTGCTTGGGTATTGCTGTGTCTTGTACTTGAGCAGCGCATGTTGCAGCATCCTTTTGAGATCAATCTGAGTACATTTTTGAAATTGCATCAGTAATGCAGACTAACATAATTGGCCTGGTTAACAAAATAAGAATAGTGGAAACCAATCTTTCACTAAAATTCAGATCAACAGCAATTGTTTGATGGAGTAAGACAGTCCCCACTCCATCATTTCTGTCTGTTCACAACCTCTGATTATCTTATTCTTCCACTGAGCAAATGATGTGAAGACATTCAGTTACAAATTGTCAGTTCAGAGTGTCGCAGAGGACTTGTGGTCCTTTTTGTATTTTTTTCCCCTAATCAGAGACCAAAGTCAGGAACAAATAATTTTGTTGTCTCTGTAACATTCAGTCTGTTCTTGTTATGCACCAATTTGACATAGTTGCATGTATTTCAAGAGGCAGTCTTATTCCTCCCTTTTCCCAATGCTTGAGCAGTTTGGCAGGCTGACTGCAGCTGCAACTTGTATTGCAGCCATTCTTGGGTCAATCTTCTATTGCAGTTTTGGTGTCTCAGTTAGAGCTCATTCCACACCCCCACCTGCACTCTCCCTTTTCAAGCTTCAGCATCCCTCTCCCCGACTCCCCTGAATTCTTTGGGAGAGTAGGGGATTTTGCAGGGTGGCTTGTGCCTGATTTAAATGATCTCCCCTTGAAACTTCAACTTCAGCTGTTAAATGGCTGCCCTTTATAGTATAAATGATTGGTTCAGTTGATGGAATATGAAAAATGGTGGCTGTTTAAATGGTATTTTTAAAAAATTGGAATTGATCTCCAAAAATAATTGCGGCATTAATTGCAAAAGTTAACTAATTAATTGACAACCCTAGTCATAATGCATGGACAAATCAAAGTATGTTTGTCAGTGCTTTGATAAATTGCTAAATGTGGATGTAACAAGAGATATTGAAGAGCCTGATTAAATGTCCTTAATCTACCCCTGTAAAAAAAATTGTAATATCATCCTTCTAAATTGCATCAGGCATTTGCCTATGTTATAACTCTAATCATTTTTACTCATGTGCCAACAGAACAGAAACCAGCCCAGGCTGTGATTGTGAACTTAAGAATATTATTTTTGGTTTAGGTTTAAATATTGTGCAGATGGAAGGATGCTGAAGTTAGGGAAAACTAAAAGAGACTAACATTTTGAGATTTAGAGGATCTTTCCTTTAGTTTGAGATGAAACTTGCTCCCGTCTTTTACATGTGTTGGTGTTTTGTAACAGTTTTACTACCTTTTTCAATCTTGAGGTTAGATTTGTTTTTTTTAAATGCACACTGACACTTTCAGGAGCTCTATGTGTTGCAAATTGTTATTTTTATAGTCCGTATATAATCTGTTTTTCCCTACAGCAAACTGGAAACAAATTAAATGTGGCTTCTTTGAATCAAGCCCTCTTCAGCAAGGAAGGAGATTTCCTTTGTCATCCTGGATGTGACGTAGCATTTTAATACAGGAACTGCCATCCTAAGCTGTGACCTGCATTGTTTTTCCCTGTGGAATAAACAGGGCTAAATCTGGAGAATAGCTGCATAACCACCAGTATTCCGTATTGGTATAAATTTATTCTTGTTGTAGGGTATTGTATTAAAGGATACAGCTGTGCTGTAAGGTCAGTGAGAAGTGATAGCTTGCAGGCACTTCTACAGAAGATAGGAGCATACTGCACTGTGAACAATACAAATAAAAGTGACCCCAGGCAGTAAAGAGTGCCTTTGGCCAAAAACTACATTGAAATGTTTTGTGTTTCTGACCTCTGAGGGTACAGCTCAACACAGTTTGTTTCCATGTTTGCTCTGCTTAAAGGAGTAATGAATGCCACTTGTTAAAAAAGCTCATATATTTCTAAAACCCAAACCAGCAAGTGTGTAAGTTTCAACATTTTACTTTTGCCAGGTTCTTTTATTTGACAGATTGTGCTAACCTTGCTGCTTTAATGCAGAAAACATCCCCGTAGTGCTTTGTGGTGTAATTGCAAATGAACAGAGATAATTGATCAAATGCTTGCTAAAGCAGCTAAAGAAGATATTAAAAGAAGAGAGGGAGGTAATGGGGTAGAAGAGCAAATTCCAGTCTTGCATCAAAGCAGCTGAAGACATACCTGCCAGCCTGGAAAGGCAAAGGGATGTAAAATATACCAGGAAATGGGAGCAAGTGGTGCAGGGATGGAGGAAAAACATTTGCTGGAAATAACATTGCTGCATTGGATAGGCAATTGGAGTCAAGTGAGGATAGTCCCAACAAGCTGAGCAGTAGTGGAGAGGCATTGGTTGGTGCTTGACAAGAGTGACTGTGTCAAAGACTACAGAGAGACTGAGGGGAGATTGTGTACCATGGTTATCACAGTCACAAGAGAATATCCTCTGTGACTTGAGATTTTCTTGAACTGTGCTTACTATTTGGCGTGATCGAGCAATTCTGTGGAGCTTGTGCTGTGGTAAATTTTGCTTTGCATTTATATAACACTATATACATTATCATTGTGTATTAT
This sequence comes from Mustelus asterias, assembly GCF_964213995.1. Lineage (NCBI taxonomy): Eukaryota > Metazoa > Chordata > Chondrichthyes > Carcharhiniformes > Triakidae > Mustelus > Mustelus asterias. The sequence goes on from NC_135814.1 coordinate 99,765,992, forward strand.
GGAGACCTACCTCCAGAGGTGTTTTGTTCTTGAGCAACTTGTAACAAACTAAAATGACCGCTGTGATCCATTGTTTGTTTGCTCTTAAAATGAGCAATGTCTAGATCTAAGAAGCAACTGTGCTAGCGCAAGGTTGAGTATGCACTTTACAGCTGGTGTTCTAATGTCAACCCAAATAAACTCCAGAGCCATCTTTAGCATACCTTGCATTTGAGTAGAAGCTGTTTTTCCAATATAAACAAGATGCTCAATGCTACAGTCAACAAACAGATGAGTATTTAGTCAGTTAGTCAGCATCTCCAGTAGTTAAAGATTCAAAAGGGGATGGTAAAGAACAGGGTTGGAATTTGACCAGGCGACACTCCTAATGGGGATGTTAACATCTCCGTATATATGTATCTAATAGAATGACCCATGGAGGCAAAGGATGACAAGGACGAGAAAGTATTTGATTTTAACAGCAAAGATTAATTGAAGCCGAATTGAATACTGCTTTTTCAATTGATTTGAGCGTTTGGTCTAATAGCTCTGAAGGAGAGTAATCCAGTCCAGAAACGTTAACTTTATTCCCTCTCCACAGATGCTGTCAGACCTGCTGAGATTTTCCAGCATTTTCTGTTTTTGTGTATGTCTAATACTTGCCTGCTGGTCTGTCACAACTGTCAACCCTGGTCTTCAACGAAACATGAGTAAATTGTCATAGCATTTGTGCATGCTTAGAACAGTCTACTGTGGGGGTACCGGAAGACCAATTGCACCATTTACTGTTAAATGTAGAAGAGAGATACAATTAGGTAGTTCTCCCAGGGCTCAGTATGTCCAATCTGATTCTATAGTTCTTCCCAGCGCGAATCTTGGATATTGGTATGTGTCCAATTTAAAAACAAAACAGAAACCTAACACTAAAATAGCTCTTAAGTTGCGATATTTTCCCATATGGTACATGCATGCTAATATACAGAATTCTATTAATTGTTAAGAAGGGACGTTTAAAGGTGTTTAACACTGTTTTCATAGCTAACGGTGGGAGATTTGGTCTCCTCTGTTAGCTATACTCTGTGTTGCCAAGGCTTATTAGTAGCCTCTGAGTCAAAAGGTTGTGGGTTTAAGTTCCATTCCAAAGACTTCAAAAAAAAATGCATGCTAATGCTCCCAGTGCAATACTGGGAGATTGCTGCACTGATGGATGTTACCTTTTGGATGAGATGTTAACCTAAGCGATTGCCCACTGGATTTAAAAGAATCCATGGCGTGAATTCCAGGATGAGCGTGGAGGCTCAGTTGTGTTCTGACCAATATTTATCCTTCAAGAAACATCACCACACCCGATTATCTGGCCATTGTAACATTGATGCTCATGGGAGCTTGCTGTGTGCAAATTGGTTACCACATTTCTTCCAGAACAGTAGTGAAGAAACTTCAGAAATATTAAACCGATTTGAGAGGTTGTGGGTGGTGCTCTCTAAGTGAAAGTCTTTTTTTACTTTAAATAAACTAGTTCCTTTATCCCAAACTTTCTAAATGTGATTTTAAAAAAAATCAGGTTGAAGGGTCTTTCCTGTTGTCCTTAGTAATCTGATAGGTTTACTTTGGGGTGACTGTTGGTTGTGTGGGACTTAGTTGTTGGTGCTCACAATAATGGCACAAAATCTATCTCCATGTAAAAGCAACTGTTTACCTTTGAATGGATGAGTCTATAATTCGGCAGTTGGAAGGAGGCCGTGGAGTATACTAACATCAGCAGTGGAAGCTGTTCCCACACATCGATTCCCAGTGGCAGGAGGGGGTGTTCTGTATAAAGGTAAAGACTGGCTTTCGTGTCTAAATATAAAATTGAGAGTGCAACATTATTTCTGAAAACTTGATGAAGTGCTATGTGCAGATATAAAATTGACTCTAGCATAAGCACTTTTAAAAGGGTCAGTGAGTTAAGGATTGCTTAAAATTGTAAAGAAAGATGGAGTGAAATAATCGAGTATTTGCTCTAAGCATTTTAGCCATGGATGATTTTTTTAAAAAACTGACTGAATAGGGTTGAGTGAGCACTGACGAAATAGTCATATTCCTGTGGTTAATGTATTGTGTTTGTTCAAAAACGACAACATTATTATCTTTGCAAAGACTTTTTTCTGGGGGGGAGGAGGGAGGAAATGGTTCCAAACTCTTGTAGAACATCTGTCTCAAAGATCTAGGACATCTGACTGACATGTTAAAACTTCAAGAAGACCTGGGGTTGCTGTGCAAGTGATTAAATAATTGGAGTAATAAAAAAAAAAGCACCTTTCTTGGTCCAAACAATGAATAACAGAGATTCAGATATGGCAATATACTTTAATGACATTATTGACCCATATTCTTGCAATGGGATGGAGTTCTATCCATTATTGCAACTGAATGACCTTTGTAGAAAATCAAGGAGAATTGGAGATTTTGGTGCAAGTCCCACTGCAGATATATTCAAAGATTCAGACAGGAATTAAATCATATTCTATCCATCAGGGTTGACACCAGTAAACCAGATCTTGGAAGAAATAGTTCAAATATCAAAGATTTATACCCCCTGTCACGAGTTATGTACTCTTGTCATCAATTCCTTTTCCCTTTGCGACCATTGTCTCAGACTCCATCAAACTGTTCACAATCTCCTAATCCACTTGTTCTGAAACTGAGGTCCATAAAGTCTTCTCAGGTGGTCTGCAAAATAATGTGCAAGTGTTTTATGGAGATGAACTTAATGTGAGGTGCCTGACCTGCCACATGTGCGTGCAGCACAGACTGGAAAGATGCTCTCGGTTGGAGAGTGTGCAGGGAAGAACCTTGGGAGTGTTAGGAAGATTGCCAGGTTGATTTGCCATTACTGAGACACCAAGGTGGGAGCCAGGTGAGCTCAGCCATGTTCCAAGACAGGGAGGTTTTTAAGTATGCAGCTCTGAAGAAGAGTCATTTGGGCTCAGTACTAACTGTTTCTGCCCCACAGATGTTGCCAAACTTGCTGAGTTTATCCAGCACTTTCATAGGTAGAAAATTAAGTTATGAAGAGGTAATAAGGAGTCTGCAAAGGGGTATGGATAGGTTAAATGAGTAGGCAGAAATTTGACAGATGGAGTATAATGTTAGCTTGTCTATTTTGCCAGGAAGAAAAGAAAAGCAGCATATTATTAAAATGGAGAAATCACAGAATTCCGAGGGATCTGGATGTCCTAGTACATGGAATGCATATTAGAATGCAGCTACAGGAAGTGTATAGAAGACGAATGGAATCATATATTTCAAGGGGAACGGAATATAAAAATAGTGAAGTTTTTCTACAGTTGCACAAAACATTGGTGAGACCACATCTAGAGTACTATGTAAAGTTTTGGTCTCCTTACTTAAAGTCATAATTGCATTAGAAGTAGTTATGGTTCAGAATCAGAAAGTTCACTCAGCTGATACCTGGGATGAAGGGGATATCCTATGAGGAAAGGTTGAGGCTTGCATCCATTAGAGTTTGCCTGCAAACTGACTTCCGAGGGCATTTAAGACTCAGCCACATTGCTGTGGACCTGGAGTCACATGTAGGCCAGATCAGGTAAGGATGGGAGATTTTCTTCCATAAAGGACATTAGTGACCCAGATGGGTTTGGCTCCTGGTTCATCAGGGCGGCACGGTAGCGATAGGCGGCACGGTAGCACAGTGGTTAGCACTGCTGCTTCATAGCTCCAGGGACCTGTGTTCGAATCCCGGCTTGGGTTGCTGTCTGTGTGGAGTTTGCACATTCTCCCTGTGTCTGCGTGGGTTTCCTCCGGGTGCTCCGGTTTCCTCCCACAGTCCAAAGATGTACGGGCTAGGTTGATTGGCCATTCTAAATTGCCCCTTAGTGTCCCGGGATGCATAGGTTAGAGGGGTTAGTGGGTAAATATGTTGGGATATGTGGATAGGGCCTGGGTGGGATTGTGGTTGGTGCAGACTCGATGGGCCGAATAGTCTCTTTCTGCACTGTATGATTCAATGCTTTGCATTTAAAGTTCTCATTCTCATGTTAAAATCCTTTAGTGTGCTTACCCAAACTACTATGAAATTTTTCAACCTTCCAATTCTTCCGCCCTCAAGTCTCCTCTGAATACAGCCAAATGTGGGTATCCCTTTTCTTGGTCTCATCATTGGAGGCCATGCCGTCTCCACCTCCTTCTGCTTTTAAGCCCCTCCTTAAAACCTATCTGTCTCACCAAGCATTTAGTCCTAATATGTCCTTCTTTTGCTCAGCATCATTTTTTCTGCCTAAATATGCCTTTTTGATGACTCTTGGAAATGATTATCGCAGTATGTAAATGAAAGTTGTTACAATAATTCCTGAGAAAATGTTTCCACTTGCGAGAAATTGAAAACTGGGGCTCATAAGATAGTCACTAATAAATCCAATTGGGAATTCTGGCGAGACTTCTGTGTCCAGTGAGTGGCTAGAATGTGGAACTTGCTACCACAGGGAGTAGTTGAGGAGATGGTGTAGATGCATTTAAGGGGAAGCTGCATGAGAGAGAAAAGAATTGGAGATGAATTAATGAATTGATAAAGAAGAATAGGAGGAGGCTTGTGTGGAGCTGAAACACTGGCATAGACCTGGTGGACTGAATGGCCTGTTTCTGTGCTGCAAATTCTGTGTAAGTCATTTTATTGTGTTAAGTTTTAAGATTTGAATTTGCCTTGGAGGTGTAATACATCTTTTATTTGGATTGTTTTGGAACAAAAGTTCAGATTAAGTGCAACACCACGTTCAGAAATTTCAGAATTGAACGCAAGTTAACTGTGACAAAAGTATACAGTTAGATGTTGTCAAGAGTTCCCCTGTATTCTGTGAAGCAGCTGTTATGCAGTGGGAACTTTAAAATCTCTCTCTGTTCTTCACAGTTATTAATAGAGGGCTAATATTAAATAATCGAGCATGTGAATGATGTAAAGTTAATTATTCATGCATGGCAGCATGCTTGAGTTTCACCCACCATGTTTAATTCATTTTTCAGGCTGTATCATTTTTATAAATTATTCCATGATAAAATGAATGATTGTAATGGCATGAAATATTGCATTCCTCAGAATGAAAGCAGGTAGCATTTTGTTAATGCACTATGAAAATGTTTTCACTTTGGCTCTTGATTTCCACTGTGCTTATGGTATTGGTATAGAATATTGAGGGATACCTGAGGTGTGAGAAACATATAAGAAAGTAGAGTTATTGTATATAGCATCCTATTTCATCAAAACATATAAGAAAGTAAGGTTATTCTATATAGCATTCTGTTTCATCAAAACATAAAGTACATCACACAGCTAGTTACTTCTGAAATGCAGCAAATCTTGTGATATGAAAGTCATTTTGTGCCAGCAACATGCTGCCAATAGCTGAGATGAATAACTTGTTAATTGTTTTTGGTGATATTGGTTGAGAGAGGTATTTTGGCTAGGTTCCCTTTACTTTGAATTGTATCAAGCTATCTTTTAATATTTACTGAAATGGCAGGGAATAGCAGGCATGGTCCTTGCTAAAAGGCTCATCTAAAGGGATGGTGGTGTACACTTTCCTGTGATGCACATTTTCTTTTTATTCTGTTAGATATGCTTAATATTCTGTTGTTTTTATCTGCTGTATGCAATATAAATGGGGTAAATTGTTAAGTACTCATGTCTCAAGTTGTCAAGTGGAAAAATAAAGTGGTTCTGTAGTACAGTTGTCCAGGAAGTTGCAACAGGAGTTTGTTCATTTATAATTTTGCCATTTCAAATGAGTGAGCCTTGCGCAGATCCAGGATCAGTCGCAGTGACATAGATTTTGTTATTTTCTTCCTTGAATTTTAAATGCAAATTAGTGCAGTTGAGTCACTATATTGACTGGTCAACCAACCACTGTGCATTATGAAGTTGTATGTTCTATGTTTCACATGCTGTTCTGTCAACAAATTGCACTGAGAGCTGAAATTGCCTTAAGGGGGCCCTCCCAGGACATTCTCTGAGGATCTTAACTAAATCCTTTTGATGATAGTCCCATGAAATGGCATGGATGTTCATTGTTAAAGATGCAATATAAATGAAAGCTTGTGTTTTCAGGTAAACATTCACAATTTCTTGATACATTTCAGAGAGAATAAGAGAATTTTCTCATTGTTTTAATCAACGCTGTCCTTTCATCCAATACTGCCAAAATATCCTTTAGCTTACTCATGAGGAATTTTAACTTTTCACTTTGAATTTCTAGCCTTTGAATTACTCCAAAAGGCCACTCCAACTTGCATTGCCTCAATGATTACTCACCTCCCAGTGGTTCAGTCTCTTCTCCTGAGATGGCATTCCATGGGATTCACAAAACTGCCCTCTTGCCTTCAATTTCTGGTGCACTTCCACTCTTTCGCAGAACACTAGCATCACTAAACTGGCACTGTTCCGGGTTTCTCAAACTCCAGTCCCTCGTTACACCGAACTATAAATAGCTCCCAAGCACCTCTGAGTCCTAACTACCTCCAGCACTGGGCTAGCAACTGTCTACTATCTCCTCAGTTCTCGAGCACTTCCCTGAGCCCTAACTGCACCAAACAACTCCCAGGGCTTCTTTCTGAGTTGGAAAGCACATGAAATCCAAACTGCAATCCTTGGCTGCACCAATATCTCCCAGGGCTTCCTCAAACCCTAACTGCCTGGAGCCTGCTAATTGCAGCACCCTGTTGGTTTAGCCTCTTGCGCTTCTGCAGAACACTCGGATCAGTTGACTCCAGAGAACCTTTTAAATCTCTAACCAACTCCATGACGAAGTAGCCTGTCCGGGTTCACTGAATGTTTTTAAACTAATTTAGCTCTAACTCCCAAAACAAAACATACCTCTGGACTGCATGTCCTTGCAAGCAGGGTAGACATGATATTTCCAGCCAAGTAAGCCCGCCTGCTGATTTATGGCTTCATCTCTTCTATTCTGACTCTATACAGCAAACATAGATAACCTTTTGAACTGCCATTTTCTTTTAGCTGTTTTGGCAATCTCTAGAACCCAGTATTTTAGTTACCTTACCTTCATAACAGCAATCTTCCCAGAACTAAATATTATCTCCAAAATATTAACACGAGCATGAACTAGATATTTGTCACAGTTTAAAAAAATTTACTGAAGATCTGTGGACGTTGTTGGCAGAACCAGCATTTACTGCGCATCCCTATACAATTAATTAACTTGCTCAGCCATTAAAGAGAGCATTTAAAGGACAACCAAATTGCTGTGGGTCTGGAGTCTAATAGACTGGGTAAGGGCTGCAGATACCCCTTCCTACATTAGTGACAGATGGGTTTTTATGACAAGCTAGTCATTTCATGATCACTCTTACTGATATTAGCTTTTTATTCCAGGGTTATTTAATCGACAGAATTTAGATTTCCCAGCTGCCATAGTGGGATTTGAACTTGTGTCTCTGGATCATTAGTCCAGGCCTTTGGATTAATATTCCAGTAACATAATCACTGTACTACAGTATTCAGAATGTGTGTTATATTAATGCTAGCGTCTTTTTTCCAAGATAAATGAATTGTTCTGATCTGTGTGAAGAAATTTGAATTTTCTTGTGCATTTTGATAAACTTTGAAGAGAATTAGAACAATTTGATTTGAGTTTTTTAATTTAAAAAAATCAAAATTAATTTGGTGGCTTATGAAACAGAGAGAGCTTTATGCGCATTGTTGTTTTCTTGCAGAGCTCCATAAGCAATTTATTGAATTTTCTTTACTGTGGAGGCTATATACTGGTGTAATGAACTGTTTCACACTGAATTAATAGATTGATGAATATTAGAAAGTAATTTTACAGTTTTATGGAGAAGTTCACTGTCCGAGATACAAATATGTGCATTTCTATTATTCATAAATGGCAAAAATGATCAATGTTAGGAGTTGATGCAACCTTGGATACCTTAAGTGATGAAGTGTTGTACTTCTGATAACACTAATATGCATGATGTACACCTTGGTTGTCATTCTTTGGAGGCCAATGCACTCATTTCGTGAAATTGTTTGTTCTTTAATAAATCAGAGAAGGCTGCCAGAATTTTGGTTTGTATAGAGGTGTTATGTTGATAAACATACTGTGTGATCTGTAGTGTTTTAGAGATTTCTCTTTCTCTCAGATTGAACCTTAATCCCAGATTTGAACATTGCTAGAAAATGTAATTAACCGTACAGTCATTTCAGCACAACTGCTAATTGAGAGAACGGTCTTGAAACGCAGAGAATATGTTGTCATTCAGATCACATATTCAGCTTGTGGTACAAGTGACGCTGTCAGCTATCGTTCATGTGTCATCAGGGGTTTCATTTGCTATGTGCCATGTAATCAAATACTCTGCAGCCCAGAATTCTGTGACTAGAATATCCAAGTCACTGACTTGGTTGACTCATGAATCATCTTAGATGGCACTTCAATTTCCCTGCAACTCTGGGGTACAGTCTTTTTTAAAAACTGGCCGACTAGTAAAGGATGACCTTTTGATATCTTGTTTGCTGTTTGTATAAATGTTATTCAGCAAGATAAATTTGTTTGATTGCCTTGTATGTTCACACAAACTTTTCTTTCTTATTTGGAGAATAGTGGGGAAGCATTGGAAGGATTAGCAGGCTAATTACCAATATATTGAACCACTTCATGAATGCTCCTTCCATGGCGAACATTTCCTGGAGTGGGACTTGTACATAGAGTTTCGGACCCACAGGAGCACTACCAAACAAGAGCACATGATCGGTGAACTTCAGTGAAATAGTTTCTTCATGTTTGTACTCGAGCTTATACAAAAGCAAAATCCTGCAGATGCTGGAAATCTGAAATTAAAAAAAATAGAAACAGAGAATGCTGGAAACACTCAGCAGGTCAGGAAGCATCTGCAGCAAGAAAGAGAAAACCATTTTAAGTTGACAACCTTCCACCTGAACTGGCAAAAGATGGAGACTAACCAGTTTTAAGCAAGTAAAGTGCAGGGAAACCAACGAAAAGCGTTGGGGAGGAAGAACAAAAGGGAAGCTCAGTGATAGGGTGGAAAGCATGAGAGATTAAATGACCAAAGGGGTGATGGAGCAATTCAAAAGGATATGTAATGGGAGAAATAAAGAAACAAAAGATGAGTCTGGAGACTGTAAATGGAAATAGCAGAATCAACATAAATAACTACTGTCAAAAAAATAGAAGTAGAGGTTATCTTCTGAAATTGTTGAACTCAGAGTCCAGAAAGTTGTAGTGTTACCTAATTGAAAGATGAGTGCCATTCCATGAGCATATTTTGAACTTCGATGGAACAGTTTAGGAGGTCAACGATAGGTCAATGTGGGAGTGAGGTGGGGAATTAAAGTGGCACATGAGATCATGCTTGCAGACTGGATGGAGGTGTTGACAAAGCAGCTAGCATATGTGTGTTTGGTCTCCCAAATGTAGAGGAGACTATATTGTGAGCAGCAAATGTCAGATTTGATTTTGAGTGAAGTACCAATAAATTACAGTTTCACCTGGAAGGACTGTTTGCAATCCTGGATGGTGAGAAGGAAAGAGGTAAAAAGGGCAGATGTTGTATTTCTGCATTTACATGGGAATTTGCTATGGGAAGGTGAGGTAATGTTGGAGATGATGGAGGAGTGAACCAGAAAATTGTTAGAAAGAACAGTCCCTTTGGAATGCTAGAAGGGGAGTGAAGGGGAAGATGTATTTGGTGGTGCCTTCACACTGGAGGTGACAGAAATGACGAGAGGATGACCCATTCAGTCTGGAAAGTGAGGACAAATTAAGCCTTTTCCTGGTTCTGAGAGGAAGAATGGAAGTGTGGTAGATGGAACGGACACATTTGAGGACTTGCCAGCCACAGTATAGGGACCACATGTACACTCCCTTCGAACTCTCTCATCAACTGGACTGTGCTATCTCAGCTGTTGTGATTTGCAGTTCCATTTCATCCTTCACCCTATCCAGCACTCCCAGCAATAAAATCTCTCTCCTTCAGGTGTCAAGGATTGAAAATTTCAACACTCTTGGATAGTAACATCTCTCCTCCTCCTTCACTTTCTTTTGGCCCTATCCCTTTTTTCACTATCACTCCTTACAACCCTCTCTGATCTCGAAATGATCAGTCTTCAGAAAAGGTCTCAGCTTCCTTGCCTTACTCCTCTACTTCAATGAAATTTGAGCTCAGCACTATGCGGATTCATCCTTCCATATCTACTCCTTTAGCCATAGACCATCCCTCTTCCTGCACAGGAGACCCTTGCTCTCATCCTCAGAATTCTTGTTCCATAAAAGCCCTGTTGTGGATCTTGGGAAGGAGGTAGAAATGGGCTGTATGGGCAACAAATATAATGAACTATTCCCGCTCTCCATAGGTACTGCTGGATCTGCTAACTAATCTTCAGACTAGGAACTTGTTCATCATGTGTGCAATAATGAAGGAGTATTGTATAAAAATGGAACAACCATTAAAGGTCGGGGTATTGAGTTTAAAAATTGGCAAGTCATGTTGCAGCTTCATAGAACCTTAGTTAGGCCGCACTTGGAATATAGCGTTCAATTCTAGTCGCCACACTACCAGAAGGATGTGGAGGCTTTGGAGAGGGTACAGAAAAGATTTACCAGGATGTTGCCTGGTATGGCGGGCATTAGCTATGAGGAGAGGTTGGAGAAACTTGGTTTGTTCGCACTGGAGTGACGGAGGTTGAGGGGAGACCTGATAGAAGTCTACAAGATTATGAGAGGCATGGACAGAGTGGATAGTCAGAAGCTTTTTCCCAGGGTGGAAGAGTCAATTACTAGAGGGCATAGGTTTAAGGTGCGAGGGGCAAGGTTTAAAGGAGATGTACGAGGCAGATTTTTTACAGAGTAGTGGGTGCCTGGAACTCGTTGCCGGGGGAGGCAGTGGAAGCAGATACGGTAGTGACTTTTAAGGGCATCTTGACAAATGCATGAATAGGATGGGAATAAAGGGATATGGTCCTCAGAAGGGTAGGGGGTTTTAGTTAAGTCGGGCAGCATGGTCAGTGCAGGCTTGGAGGGCCGAAGGGCCTGTTCCTGTGCTGTAATTTTCTTTGTTCTTTGTTCTATTCCACAGTACTATGCTATAATGTATTGAAGCAACCTTACTGTTACTTCTTTGGACTAAAATGTATTTAAATACTGAAGGGAAATGCTTAATTTCATAAATACAATGTAGATAATGGATAGTAAATCAAACTATTATGGAAATCTCTTTGCTCTTTTGACGATGTAGATGATATTGCATCATATCTTTGAGTTTCTGATAGAGTGCCATATCCGAAACAGGGTTCTAGTTAAATTGAATAAGTTGGAAGATAAAAATGGAACCATGATGACAGTGTGTCCAAATTCTGCACTTCCCATAATGAGGCTTATGTCCCTCCCACTGCAACATTAGCTCGAACCTCTATTCTTGATGTTGGCTTCTTGTAACCCACAACCCAAATGTGCCCAATGTTAAAATTGTGGCTCTAAGCTCAGAGTTTAATGGAGCTGCTATTGCTTGTTTTCTGATGGTACACCACCAGAAGTAAATCTCGAAACTGTAATGCCATCATCCTTTGGAACACTCCAAAATTGTTTGCCTTCCCCACCTCTGTCTCACTTCAGAATCCTCCTGAAAAGTTGTCTTTTTGATTGTGCCTATGGTCTACCTCTGCTCAGAATTACTTTCCTGTCCATTTGGTCTCCTTCTTTCCTCGTTGTAAAGTACTTGACAAGGTTATTTTACATGAGTGCTATATCAACATATGATCATCTGTTTCAAATTGCAGATAAAACTCTATAATAACTTGGCAAGGATGGTTTTAAGATCATATAGCTACAGAGAATGAGGCAGATCACACATTTATTTGTAAACCTTGTCTGACACCTAATAAAAATACATTATATCACATAACTGCAGAGATTGAAGTTCTGCGCATAAAATGCTTTATTACTTAAATTTTACGATGAATTCTAGTTCCCTCAAATTTACAACTTTTGTTAAGACCAATGAAACTAAATGACAAAATAGAGAGCAAACTCATATTGACAGTTCGTAAGAAAAGTTGGAAAGAAAATGCTGGAATTACATAATGGAGGCCTAATTTCTGCATTTTTTTTCATTTTTGGAGTTTGAATTTCTTTTAATCTTAATTCCCCATAGGTGAAACAAAGCTGAGAATGTGCTTCCCTTCCGGTATAGTTGGAAATTAATTGCTCCTTGAATCAGGCTTCAGACTGATGTTGGCTGACATCTGACACTCAATTGTAATTGAAAGGGGAGAGAAGTGTGGGCTTATGAATACTTCTTCATGAGGTGGTTTGCCCTCAATAATATAAGATAGTTGGCGTGAGTTGATGTATTGCGTAAGCAATTTTGATTTTGGCAGTGGGAGGGTGATAGATAAATGATATTGTCAACACATTTCTCCAACAATAAATCAGTTGGTTGCAAATTAGAATATGCCTTGTTGCAATGAGACACCATAATGCTTTAAGGAAAGGAGACTGTAGTTGGGCTCATGACAGTTTGGTGTTGGGATTTCAATGTGTTAATTTGATGCACTGAATGCAGCCATTAACAAGACCAGCTGTCGGACTGAGCAAGCTGCAAATTGCTGTCTGGCTCACGTAGCAACTTCAGGAAATGGGTATGACTTCAAATCAGTGATTTTATATCCTGCAGCAAATAGCTGCTGATGATGTACTGATCCATTCCCTGGTGGACCTTTGTGTAGTATTCTGCAGCAGGTGGGATGTGGTGCCCTTGGGATTTGTTGCACATGACCTGTGAATTTTCATCAGAGGGAACTGTACTCTGTGGGGAATTGGTTTTGCATAATTGGGTCACAGGGCAGCAGTGTTAAAGATTTGTGTTCTTTTGATGCCTTGACTGGAATGATTATCTGTTGTTGTGTTTATGCAAAATGCGCACTGCTAACTTGAATATCAGCTCTAAAATTAGCAACTGTGAGAAAAATACATAAACTCTCAAATAGAAACAGAAAATGCTGGACAAACTCTGTGAATCAGGCAGCCTCTGTGGGGAAAGAAAACAGTTAGCATTTCAGTTTGAGGACATTTTCTGAGAACTGGAGTATGCAGGCAATGAAGGGCTTCTAATCTTAGCAGATACAGAGTTAGGGATTGGAGGGTGGGGGGCTGTTTGGTTGGGTGATGCCAAGGAGGTCAGGGAAAAGCAAAAGGGGAAAAAGTCTGTGATCAGATGGATGGCAGGAGTGATTAATTAACAGCAGGGCTGATGGTGCAAAGGGGGTGGTAATGAAATAATTATGAAAAAACAGAATGTGGGTCCAGAGAGGGTGCATATAGCTACAGAAAATTTAACAATTCAAATTGAAAGTTTTTAAATTTTACTCTTTCATGGGTGGGGATGCTGTTGGCAGGGCCAGCATTTGTTGTCCATTCCGATTTAATTTTGAACTGATGGGCCATTTCAGAGGGCCATTAAAGCTCAACTACATTGCTGTGGATCTGGAATCACATTTATGCCAACCAGGTAAAGATGGCAAATATTGTTTCCAGAAGAACATTTGTGGGTCATATTGGTTTTTACAACAATCAATGATAGAGTCATGGCAACCATTACTAAGATGAACTTTATATTCCAGATTTATAATTTAACTTGAATTCTACCAGCTGCCGTGGTGGGATTTGAACCTGTGTCGGCAGAGCATCAGCCTGAGGCCCTGGTGTCCAGTGACATTGTTACTATGTCACTGTGTCCCCCCGGGGCTGTGCTACCGTCTCCCTCCTGGACCCGCGCCACTGTCTCCCCCCTGGAACTGAGGCGCCAACCCTCCCCTCACCTTTTTGCACCCGGAGCCATGGCCACCACCCCCCCCCCCCGGGGTTTCCGTGCCACGATCTGCAACCCCCCCCCCCCCAGCCGTGCCCACCCCCTCCCCCCCCCCCAGCCGTGCCATGGTCTGCTCCCCCTCCCCCCTGGAGCTGTGCCACGGTCTGCCCCTCCCCCCAGAGCCGTGCCACGCTGTGCCTCCCCCAGAGCCATGCCATGCTGTGCCTCCCCCGGAGCTGTGCCACGCTGTGCCTCCCCCGGAGCTGTGCCACGCTGTGCCTCCCCCTCGAGCCGTGCCACGCTGTGCCTCCCCCTGGAGCCGTGCCACGCTGTGCCTCCCCCGGAGCCATGCCACGCTGTGCCTCCCCCGGAGCCGTGCCACGCTGTGCCTCCCCTGGAGCTGTGCCGCGCTGTGCCTCCCCCCGGAGGCGTGCCGCGCTGTGCCTCCCCCCCGGAGCCATGCCGCGCTCTGCCTCCCCTCGGAGCCATGCCGCGCTCTGCCTTCCCCCGGAGCCGTGCCGCGCTCTGCCTCCCCCAGAGCCGTGCCACGGTCGTCCCCCCCCCCCCCCCCCCCCCCCCCCCAGAGCCGCGCCACGGTCTGCCCCCCCCCCAGAGCCGCACCACGGTCTGCCCCCCCACTTCCCAGAGCCGCGCCACGGTCTGCCCACCCCCCCAGAGCGGCGCCACCGTCTCTCTTTCTCCCCCCCCCCCCCCCCCCCCCCCCCCCCCCGAGCCTTTCAGTGTTAAGGCTGGAAGGATTAAAAGTGCTGAGTAGGAAAGATCAAATTAAATCTGAATCCTTTTTGACCAATCTAAAATTATGTATCCTTTTTGTTCAAACTTTTACTTTTATGAATCTTTTAGAGTGTTGTTAGTGTATTGATCACATATTATTTTGTATATTTCAGCAGAACAGAACACTGTTAACAATATCTCCAAAGAAGTAGTTTTCAAACTGGTCAGCTAGATAGAACATGACTTCCAAATACTAATGCACATAACCTCTACAGGACCATGTCAGCAGACCAAAGGGAAACAGTGCTACCTTTGCAAAAATTGTGTTTCTTTAGTATACAGTAATAGCGCTAAGACCTTAGGATGATGTCAAAGAAGGCACTAATTCCGAAACTGGTAGATATAAATCTAATACCTTCTAAGATCCAAAATGTCTGAAGCTGGAGTAGGCTGCATCACTGTTTAGAAGATATTCATTTTCAAAAAAATTTTAATGGAGGATTTGAAAATTGGATTCTGGAATGATTACTTTGACTTGGATACTAATCAGGCCTCGTATGCTAAAAGGCTTCACTCAGTCAGTCACATTCAGTAAATTCTATGGCAAAGCCCCTATTCCTTCAACATTAGGCCACTTGCCAAAAATGTTACTTCATCTGCTGTTCCAAAGTTTTCAAACTGGTATTATGTATGCCTGTTCATCTGCATGCGGCCTCTTGATATTGTCCACAGGCATGAGGTGAGCCTCCAGATTTTTGTCGATACCACTCTACCACCTTTCCTGACCTCTTAATGTCTCTGTGCTGACAGACTTCTGGTCCAACGTTTCAGATGTTGGCTGAGATTTACCACTGAGTTAAATATGCACGAGTTTATAACTATGTATCCAGCCTCTACTACAAATTTAATGCTGTTGCAGGTAATTCTATCCCCTTTCTAGGTCACTGTCCGATTTGAGTAAGATGGTTGCAGGGAGGTCAGTGGAAAATAGGACTCAAAGCTGGTATTAGCCACAAGAGAAGCTGTTCTGTTTTTGGCCAATATTGAAGTTGGGTGTTTAGAATTTGAAAGTTTCTCTGTTGTTGAAAATTTTTACACAGAAAATTATTAGTGTTTTTTCCCTCCCCACTTCTCAAAGGCATTTGCTCCTACTTAGGATGTGCCCAGACAGCTTTCTAATTGGTTGTTGCTGAGCCTGATTCTGTTGTCAGTATGCATGCACTTCCGGTAAAGATTTCTAGATAGGCAAGAGAACTCTGACTGATCATCTCATCACACACCCTAAAGGATCTGAAGCCAATTTATAGCAGTTCCACCACTGCCTAAGGTGCTGTCAAGTAGCTCAACACAGAAGAGCAGGAAAAACCTGTGACTTTCTGAATCTGCTACTCACTGTGCTATCAGAGAGCTCAGAAATGTTTGAGATTTTTGACATGGCACTGCCTTCACTAACTTGCATGATTATAACAATTCCTCGTTTCTTCGGTTGCATATCGAAACATTTAAATCACTTTTCCTATTTAACATCTGAGAATCATATTTGAATGGCAAGTAACATGAAAGAAAATGGTAAATTTGGATTAATTTAACCATCTTGTCCTCATTGTTACTTAGGCGGAAAAACAAGTTGTGAGGAGGATATGAAAAGTCTGCAAAGAGGTACAAAATAGGTGATGTGAGTGGGCAAAGTAATGTGGGGAAAATGTGAACTTTTCCATTTTGGCAGGATGAATTGAAAACCAGAATAAATGAAGGGAGACTGCAGAGTGCCGCAATACTGCAGGATCTGGGTGGTCTTGTACATGAATCACAAGAGGTCAGCATGCTGGTAATTAGGAAGGCAAATGAATGTTGGCCTTTATTTCAAGGAGGGTGGAGCATAAAAGGAGGGAATTTTTCTGCAATAGTACGGAACATCAGAGAAACCACATCTACAGTATTATGTACTGTTTGGTCACTTTATTTTATGAAGGGACATGCATGCATTGGAGGCAGTTCAGAGAAAGTTCATTCTCCTGATTTCCTAGGAAGAAGAGTTTGTCTTCTGAGGAAATGTTGAGCAGGTTGGGCCTATGTCATTGAAGTTTAGAAGAATAAGGGTTGATCTTATTGAAACATATAAGATTCTGAGGTGGTTTCCAAGAGGATGGTAACCCCCCCAGAGGAATCTAGAAACAGGGAGTACAATTTCAAAATAAGGGGTCTCCCATTTAAATTAGAGATGAGAAATAATTTATTTTTGTACGGTTGTTAATGTTTGGACTTCTCTTCCCCAAAGAGCAGTGAGGCAAGGTCATTGAATGTATGTATTCAAGACTCAGCTAGCCAAGTCTTTGATTGACAAGGGAGTCAGGAGTTATGAGAGGCAGACAGAAAAGCGAATTGGAGTCAGATTAGCCATGATTTATTGAATGGAGGAACAAGCTTGAGGCCCTGAATGGCCTACTCCTGCTGCTATTTCTCATATTCACACTCCTCCTTCTGTTGTACTCATCTGCTTTCATTATGTTGTCCTTTTTAACCTTCTAATCTTCACTGGTTCAGATGGCCAATGTTCCTGCCCCAAGACGTGCAAAGGAAACTGCATAGTCCACAGCTGCTCATTCATCAATTTGTGAACCAAGTTTAAAGCAAGGATGAAGGAGGATTTGATGTTTGGATGTTGTAGCTCTTGCTTGGTGATCCTTACCATTGAACAACCTGACTTTTAGTTAAAATTTCAATCCCAAATTACACTATAGGTAACAGACAGGGCATGGTGATCAAATGTATGTATTTGCTATGTAACTGCTACTGCTTTGATTGTGTAAACTTTGTCTGTTTCTGACCTAGAAACTCTGTGAAGCGACCTAACAAGAGACCCATTTGAAACTCGCAGATCTCAAGATTCTTCCAACCCAGTACCCTGAGATTATCACATTTCACAGTTGTTAAGTGTCATTTGCTGAACGGGAAGAGTTAAGTACTAGTAGTTGAGAATTTGAAACACATTTAGTCCCATGGAAGCCATTTTAATTGACTAATGGGTGGTTTGAATAAACTCTGGAGGAAGAGCAGTAACCACAAGGTCGTTAGTGTTACATTTAGTTGTTTTCTTCTGAAGAAAATGCAGTAGCACTATTCTATTAATTATAATGTCAAGGATAACTCTTTTTCCTTAACTTTCCCACATCTATTTTTGTCTGGTCTTCATTTGAGATGCATCATTCCCTGGTCAAGCAGGTTCTGCAGAAGGATCATTCAGATCTGAAACATTAACTCTGTTTCTCTCCACGCATGCTGCCAGACCTGCTGAGTTTATTCAGCATTTTCTATTTTTATTCTGATGACTATGCTTTGGCTTTGGCTTCTGATACTACCACAAAAACACGTGACCTGTTGCCCTTAAAATTCTAGACATTTTGTTTTTTTTAAAAAGCTGAAACCCTCCACATCTACCAATTCAGTGTTTATGAGGGAGGCTGAGACTGTCTTGTCATTTTAACATTTGTACAGTGGAATGAAATCTTCCTACTTCACACCTTTGGCCTATTTTAACCACAGAAAGAGGAAGTAGTTCTTTCCCACCAACCATCCACCGTTTGGTACTTGGTTAGTTTAGTTTAGGGACGCTTCGCCAGTGAATCTGGTTGTAGAGTTGAATTAATTGGCTCTGCACTCTAAATTTGGTATTCTTGGCCGCTGTGCTTTAACAGACACAATGAGACCATGCCTGTAACGACATGGTTTTGTAATCTAGCACAAATTCACTCATGCATAATTCACCTGCTAAAACACACTTAGTGGAAAAAACTAACAATTATCCTTGAGTGTTTTCAAGGTAATGAGTTTGTGATGTCCTGGGTGCTGTTTGGGTTATTCAGGAAAGGAAGATAAGTTTCTTGAGTACATGCCAATAATAATGCCAGTAATTTTAACCAATAAGTAGTTGTATCCATAACCAGCTTCTTACGTCTTATATGGAGACTTGCTGAGTTTATCCAGCAATTTTTGTTCTTATTTCAGATTAACAGCATCTGCAGTACTTTGCTTTAACTCCATGGAGGATGATTTTGAAATATTCATATTTCCAAAGTTGGGTCCACATTGCACCAAAGGTAAATCTGGAGTGAGGAGCTGACCTGACTCCAGGGAGAAGCAATGTAAAAATCCCTGGAGGAGACTGACTTGCGTCACTTGAATTTGACAGTGCATGAAATGCAGTTCAAGTGTAGTGTCATACCAGTTTAAAACGCATCCAAGGGTGTCTTTGACCTCCTGGACACTTGGCAAGCTTAATTTAAATGTCTAAAACTGCCCCTACACTGTTTTCAAACATTTCCATGTTAGCTGCTGGAATCAGCAGATGCACACAACATTCAGAATTGCAGCCAAGCGTTGTGTACTCCTCCAAAGCAACACTTGTCCCTAAACCGATCGTACGTTTTCATTTTTTTTGTTAACATGCAAGTTTATCTCACTTTTGTATCAACTCTTTGCATATGACTAATTTATCCTTTTAAAAAATTTGTTTATGAATTAAACCTACACAGATTTAATAACTAAACTATTTAGGTCTTGGTTTAAAAATTAATGGGTTTGCCTTCCGTGTAGGACCAGTGTACAGTTTGGGCTGGAATTTGCAGATAAATAGCAGCTTGTGTGCAGTGCATGCCATTATTAATGTGAAAATCACCTTTACACTTGAAAGAGGTACTAAGTATTAGCTTTGTGAAAATGGGATCTTTCCCTTAACCTCCCAGTGTTTTTCATGTTTTTCATGAACATCCTGTATTTTCACATTAATTGTCCAATCATCTCAGCACAAAGTTACGTCTATTAATTAATAGCAGAAGTATCCTTTTAATGATGTAATGATTGTTGATGACAGTCATTCAGCATCACTGGCCCAGAAAGTGGTTGGTTGAAAGGGTGGAACTTCTTTCCTTCAGATAGTGAATTGTTGTTGGAGCTTTTAAAAATGTAAAATTAAAAACAAATTTTGCTTTTCCTTTGTTACTTTTCTCTTGTGCCCTTAATCCAGTTTTTCGTCTTTATTTCTTGTTTCGTATCTAAGTTGACTCCAATTCCATTCTTCTGTTCCTCCTCTGTTTATTTCTCAATCCATTGACCTTGTTGAGTAAGGAACTGCACCATCAGTCCAGTTGCTCATCAAGGTCCTGGGTGCCCTGTTGCTGTCATAACACTTTGTTCCGATGTTAGGCCCTGAGTCTGAATTCAGATTGTATTTGTAGCAAGACTAGAATTTAATAAGACAACCATACCATTCATAATAGCAGTAAGCATTATTAGGCAGGGGCTGTTATGAGAACATTATCCAGCATTGGCATGTGTGTTACATTTGGTGCTCAAATTTTGCCATACCTTTTGATGATTGCTGTGTTTAGTTGTCAGAGTAAGTAGGCCAAAAAATTGCCAGTGGGACGTACTGGACAGGCATTGAAGATCTGTTAACATCTGGAAGAATGTGCAGATTCCGCCCAGACAGTGACTCAAGCTGGAAGCTCTTTCTCCACAAATGCTACCTGACTCGCCTAAGTCTTTCCAACAATCTATTATTTTAGAAAGGATTTATCTGTTGGTAACCTTGTGTGGTGTATCCCCAATTCATAATCTTACACCTTTCTTTTTGCTTTGAAAGCTTCATGAATACCTTGAGTCTAATGTGGGTAAATGTGCATATTTCCATTTTGGCAAGAAGAATAGAAAAGCAGCATAGTATTTTAAATGGAGAGAGTTGCAGAAGTTGGTAGTATAGAGTTAGTAGGCAGGTATGGCAAGTGATTAGGAAGCCAAATGGAGTGCATTTATGGCAAGAGGAATGGAAGATACAAGTGGGTAAGTTTTACTGTAGCTGTACAGGGCCTTGGTGAGACCACATCTTGAGTACCGTGTGAGTTTTGGTCTCCATATTTGAGAAATTATATAATTGCTTTCGAAGCAGTTCGGGGAAGGTTCACGTGACTCATTCCTGGGGTGAAGAACGTAACTTACAAAGAAAGGTTGATCCTTTACTCATTGGGGTTTAGAAGACTGAAACATACAAAATCCACCTGCATAGGGTGGATGCTGGGAGGATGTTTCCTTTGGTGGGGAAAACTAGAATTCAAAGACATAGCTTAAGATTATGAGGTAGCCTTTTTAAAACAGATGAGTTTTTTTTCTCTTAGAAAGCATCATTAGTATGTGGAATTCTCTTTCCCAGAAGGGAGTGGAGCTGAATTATACCGTTTCAATCCCTGGTGTGAGGCCTCTGAATGTCACGGTTTTCCAACGTCACTGTGACTTGTAGGGACATTTCAGCAGCTGAAATAGTTGACTTCCTGTAAGGTATAAGAAACAACTCGAGTATTTCCTGGTAATTCCTTTCATGATTTGAGAGACCTTTTGAATCCTTAGGTCAAAGTCTTGGCTGCATTGAAGGAGCTTGAATAATGTGGGGCTTTAGCAATTTTGGCTGCTGCTGATCAAGCAGAAAGAACATGTATCTGGGCAGCTATCCAAGTCCCGTGGGAGAGTTGGCTGGTACAAGAAAAGTCAAAATATTTCTTCCAAGATTTTGTACATGGTTAATGTCGCCTTTTTAGTAGTTAAAAGCATTATTTAAATTATGATCTAATTAGTATTTTCTCCTAATGGGGGTTGATGAGTGGGAAGGAATCTGCTTTGGCAAAAACTACATGTTGGCTCAATACCTCTAGTGGTTAGCTTCTTATTTCTGTTTATTTGGCTTCATCCCATGCCAATACTGAAGGAGCACTGCACTTTGGGAGGTGCCATCTTTCAGATGGAAGTTAAACCGAGGCCCCATCTGCCCTCTTAGGTAGACGTATAAGATCCCGTGGCACTACTTGGAGAAGAGGGTGAAAGTTCTCCCCAGTGACCCCCCCAAACAAAATTACTAAAACAAATTATCTGATCATATTCAATGTTGCAGTTTGTAGGAGTTCGCTATGTATGAATTGGCTGCCGCATTTCCTGCATTATAACATTGACTATACTTCTAAAGTACTTAATTAGCTGAAAAGTGCTTTGGGATACCCAGAGGATGAGAACGGTGTTATAAAATTACAAGTCTGTCTTCTTTCTCAGTTGCTGGTCTGTCTGTTTTGAATCCTATGGTTTCAGAGATATGCTGAAGGCTTGCTTGTTTTAACATGGGTGTGATTCTCAAGGAAATAAATTGTAAACTTGAACCCCCACCCACCCAACCCCCACATACCCTTTCATGGTTATACCCCACCTTTAACCCCTGTCCCTCCACCCCGCTCACTGGGGTCTGCCAACAAGGCCCCGTTGATATCCTGGACTTAGTTGAATGTCAGACTCCATTAACCTCCTCCTGTTTGGGGGCTCCCAGCAGTGGAATTCCAAAAGGTATTTGATAAGGTACCACATCAAAGGTATGAGTATATGGCGTAGGGAGTAACATATTAGCCTGGTAAAGAATTGGTTAGCTGACAGGAAACAGAGTACAGATAATTGAGTTTGGGAAGCTGTGGCTAGTGGAGTGCCACACATCAATGCTGGGATCGCAACTGATTTTGACAATGATGAAGGGACCGAATGCATGGTAGCTAAATTTGCTGATGACACCAAGCTAGATAAGGAAATAAGTCACCAAGAGGAGGTAAAGGGTCTATAAAAGGATACAGATAGGTTATGTGAGTGGACAAAAATTTGACAGATGGCATATAATGTGGGGAAGTGTGAACTTGTCCGCTTTGGAAGAAAAAATAGAAAAGCAGTATGGCATTTAAATGGAGAGGGATTGCCAAACTAGTTGGTACGGAAAGATCTGGATGTCCTGGTACATGGATCACAAAAAGTCAGTATGGAAGAGTATGCAAGTGACAAGGAAGATAAATGAACCTTTAGTGCTTATTGCAAGGGGAATGGAATATAACTGTGGGGAGGTTTTTCTGCAGCTATACAGCACCTTGGTGAGACCACATCTGGAGTACTGTTGTACAGGTTTGGTCTTTTTAATTTGAAAAATGATATAATTACGTTAGAAGCAGTTCAGAGAAAGTTCACTTGACTCGTCCCTAGAATGAGGGGATGTAGTTTAAAAATAAAATGTCTCCCTTTTAAATCCAAGACGAGGAGAAATATTTTCACCCAAAAAATCATTGGTGTGTGGAATTTTCTTCCTCAGAAAGTAATGGAGGCTGGGTCTTTGAATTTGTCCAAGGCAAAATTAAACTGATTTTTGTTTGGCAAAGGAGTCAAGAGTTATTGGGGGGGACAGACAGGAAAGTGGAGCGAAGACCACAATCTGATCAGCTATGATCTTGTTGAATGGTGGAGCAGGCTTAAAGAGCCAAATGGTTTACTCCTGCTCCTATATTCCTGGGAGTCTCCTGCTGTGTTTGAGTTCCAGGTCCAACAGTTGGTTGGGAATCTGGTGTCAGACATACATACAACATGTCCCTCTCAGTGGATCTAGTTTTGAGGATTAGCACCTTGATGCTGGGCATGTTGGCTTGGGAAAGGATGTTGCTCTTAGAGACTAACTTATTTGCTGATGGTACTTCAGTGCTCTGAGTTGCCTGTTCGAGGTTGTCCAAGTCCCTTAAGCATACAGGAGCACAGGGATTATGACTTTAGTCTCAAGTTTGTGATTCTGGTCCCTAAATACTATTTTCCCAAGTTGGCACATTGGCGGTGATGAAGAATTGTGGTCATCTATATCTGCTTTCATAGAGAGGAAACTCCTAAGATACGGAAAATGGTCCACATTTTCCAGGATCTGTTCACTGATCTTAATTGACAGGGCCATGCATTGTGATGTGGGAGCTGTTTAGTAGAGGACCTTAGCTTTCCAGATGTTTAAATTTCTTCACACAAGAATTGATAGAACACAATACTTCCACAATAAGTTGTCCAAGCAGAGATCATTCTCTCTTCAGAGTAAATAAACATTTAAAGCATGGAGTATACATGGTTAATGGAGGAAAGACAGACAGTAGGAATAGTTTTTGTTTACATAGAATTTACAGCACAAAAGCAAGCCATTTGTCCCAAATAGTCCATGCCTGTGTTTATATTCCACGATGTGGAGATGCCGGCGTTGGACTGGGGTGAACACAGTAAGAAGTTTAACAACACCAGGTTAAAGTCCAACAGGTTTATTTGGTAGCAAAAGCCACACGTGTGGCTTTTGCTACCAAATAAACCTGTTGGACTTTAACCTGGTGTTGTTAAACTTCTTACTTTATATTCCACGTGAGCCTTCTCCCATCCCATATCATCTAATCCCATCAATATATCCTTCTATTCCCTTCTCTCACACGGTTACTCAGATTTCCCTTGCATCTATCGACAACACTGGCTCCAACTTCTCTGTCTGTTACCTTCTTGCCGCTTTTTGGGTAATAAAGTTTCTCCTGAATTTGTTTTTGGACTTATTAGTAACTATCTTTTATTTATATCTCAAAGAGTTGTGTAGACATGATATGCTGAATGAACTACCTTCTTTGCTGTAAACTCCAATTTGAATCCCTTGAAGAGTATAGGGGGTATAGGAGTAGGGTTAAGAGAGAAATCTGGTGGGCAAAAAGGGGACTCGAGATTGTTTTGGCAGATAAGGCAAAGGAGAATCCAAAGAGCTTCTACAAATACATAAAGGCCAAAAGAGTAACTAGGGAGAGAATAGGGCCTCTTAAGGATCAACAAGGATCCAAAAGAGATCCAAAAGAGATGAGTGAGATCCTAAATGAATATTTCTAATCAGTACTTACTGTTGAGAAAAGCGTGGATGTTAGGAAGCTTGGGGAAATAAATAGTGATGTCTTGAGGAGTACAGAGAAGGAGGTGCTGGAAGTCCTAAAGCGCATCGAGGTAGATAAATCCCCGGGACCTGATGAAGTGTATCCCAGGACATTGTGGGAGGCTAGGGAGGAAATTACGGGTCCCCTAGCCGAGATATTTGAATCATCGTTAGTCACAGGTGAGGTGTCTGAAGATTGGAGGGTGGCAAATGTTGTGCCTTTGTTTAAAAAAGGACTGCAGGGATAAGCCTGGGAACTACAGGTCGATGAGCCTCACATCTGTGGTGGGTAAGTTGTTGGAAGGTATTTTGAGAGACAGGATCTACAGGCATTTAAAGATGCAAGGACTGATTAGGGACAGTCAGCATGGCTTTGTGAGTGGAAAATCATGTCTCACAAATTTAGATTGAGTCTATTGAAGGGGTAACCAAGAAGGTAAATGAGGGCAGTGCAGTTGATGTTGTCTACATGGACTTTAGCAAGGCCTTTGACAAGGTACCGCATGGTAGGTTGTTCCATAAGGTTAAGTCTCACAGGATCCAGGGTGAGGTAGCTAAGTGGATACAAAACTGGCTTGATGACAGAAAGAAGTCTCACAGCACCAGGTTAAAGTCCAACAATTTATTTGGCAGCTCAAGATTTCAGAGCGCTGCTCCTTCATCAGGTGAGTGAGGACTTGTGAGCAGCGCTCTGAAAGCTTGTGCTGCCAAATAAACCTGTTGGACTTTAACCTGGTGTTGTGAGACTTCTTACTGTGCTTACCCCAGTCCAATGCCGGCATCTCCACATCTAGATGACAGAAGCCAGAGGGTAGTTTTAGAGGGTTGTTTTTCAAACTGGAGACCTGTCACCAGCGGTGTGCCACAGGAATCAGTGCTGGGTCTGCTGTTATTTGTCATTTATATTAATATTTGTATGAGAATACAGGAGGCATGGTTAGTAAGTTTGCAGATGACATCAAGACTGGTGGCATAGTGGCCAGTGAAGATGGTTATCTTGGATTGCAACGGGATCTTGATCAATTGGGCCAGTGGGCTGACAAATGGCAGATGGATTTTAATTTACATAAGAGAGGTGATGCATTTTGGTAGATTGAACCAGGGCAGGACTTACTCAGTTAACGGTAGGGTGTTGGGCAGAGTTATTGAACAAAGAGATTGAGGGGTACAGGTTCATAGCTCCTTGAAAGTGGAGTCAAAGGTGGACAGAGTGGTAAAGAAAGCATTCAGCATGCTTGGTTTCATCGGTCAGAACATTGAATACAGGAGTTAGGATGTCTTGTTGAAGTTGTACAAGACATTGGTAAGGCCACACTTAGAATACTGTGTAAGTTCTGGTCACCCTATTATATAAAGGATATTATTAACTAGAAAGAGTGCAGAAGAGATTTATTAGGATGCTACCAGGACCTGAGTTATAAGGAGAGGCTGGATAGATTGGGACTTTTCTCTCTGGAGCGTAGAAGGCTGAGGGGTGATCTTGTAGAGGTCTATAAAATAATGAGGGGCATAGATCAGCTAGATAGTCAATATCTTTTCCCAAAGGTAGGGAGTCTAAAACTAGAGGGCATAGGTTTAAGGTGAAAGGGGAGAGATACAAAAGGGTCCAGAAGGGCAATTTTTTCACACACAGGGTGCTGAGTGTCCGGAACAAGCTGCCAGAGGCAGTAGTAGAGGCGGGTACAATTTTGTCTTTTAAAAAGTGTTTAGACAGTTACGTGGGTAAGATGGGTATAGAGGGATATGGGTCAAATGCAGGCAATTGGGACTAGCATAGGGGTTCTAAAAAAAAGGGCGGCATGGACAAGTTGGGCCGAAGGGTCTGTTTCCATGCTGTAAACCTCCATGACTCTATGACTCCTTAAGAAGTTTAACAACACCAGGTTAAAGTCCAACAGGTTTATTTGGTAGCAAAAGCCACACAAGCTTTCGGAGCTCCAAGCCCCTTCTTCAGGTGAGTGGGAACTCTGTTCACAAACACAAACTATGACTCTTTGCAGGATCTACACTCAGCTACCAATTTCAGCCATTTCACAGAGGTGATCTCATGACCAGGGACTTCCTTGCAGGAAGAAAAAATGTAAGAATAACCAAGCAGCAGGCCAGTTATCCCAGTTGCTGGCATGTGCCTTCTTTGAGAGTGCAACTGCTGAGCCCCAATCTTATTTTCACCCAATATCAACACCCATGAGGATTTCCACAGCAATCACTGGATAATAGACAAGAACGAGAAGCCTGTCAGACTTTCGCCAACCGCTCGAGCTCTGAGACTCAGAAGCTAATTGCTGCCACTAGAGATTATCCACCATCACAGATGTAGCATCATATCTAGGCATTCTTGTATGTGTGGCTGAATAATACTCAAGAAAAACCCCCCCGATGAGCCAATATTTTGTATCCTTTGTTGGTGCCCTAAAAAATCCCCTTCCTCCGCATTGTTCAATGAAGATAAATCACCTGTTGAAAGACCAAGAACATGAATGAGTCATATATTTTGTTTAATTTGAGCAAATTTGGAATGGGTTGAACGTTCTCCCAGCCCTTTTTGGTTTGCACCTTTCAGCTGATGGCCTTAAAACAATGTGCTCAAACCAAATGCCAGGTGACTAAACAGCCAGGACCTCCTCTTGGCAGAAACAACTTTCAAACTTACAGAACAAAGCACAACCACATCCTGGGTTTAATGTACAAATTCACAAGCTAATAAAAGATCAGTGACCTCATCAGCAAACCAATGCCAGCTCCCTTTCTCTCCTTTGCTGTTTACTGTACTGAGATGGGATTGGAAATAAGTTACAGGCAGTAACACAATTGAAAGGTTCTGGTGAGTTCATACAGCACCAGGACACACTTCAGCTGGTTAATATAGTTAATCAAAACCTGAAATAAAGGACACCTATAACTCACGCCAAGTTATTTCCTTGAACACATACATAGTACATCATTTCTCCATTTACAACTTCCTCGGATTGTTGAACCTGCCCTTTTGAGGACGACATCAGTTCCACATCACGTGATGCAGTTCTCTACTGTACTAAACAGAAATTCATTTTATGATATTATACCACAGTAAAATAACCACATGTTTATGTCTTTCAGAGAATTAGTATATTATTATGCCACTGACCCAAGGATTGCAGTCTATTTCAATGTTTTAAAATGTGCTCCAGTTACCAAAGATTAAACTTTGAAGTAAATGCAAATATGGAACAGGGTTAAGGTAAATTATAAGGATCATTGAAGAAGAGTAAATATCATTTGACTAAGGGTGTTCAAGCTTTTGTCTTTCTTTATGAGTTACGTACATGTTTCACATGGGGCTGGATTTTAAGGCACTCTGTATTCCTTGACCCTGCTCACCAAAATTCCAGCTGCCCTGCAGCCATTTTACTCTGGAAACAGTGTTAATTGTCTCAGGGGAAGACCGTGGGGAGGCAGTCCTGTTTTTGGGAGCTGTTGACCAATCAGATTGGCTGACAGCTGTTGTCCCAGCAGCACTAGGTTTGGGACACAGGAGCAGGAATAAGCTATTTGACTCTTTGTTCCGTAATTTGATTAGATCATGACTGATCTGGTTGTGGTCCCAACTCCACTGTTTTGTCTGTCTCCCATTACCCTCCACTCCCTTGTTTGTTAAACTCAGCTTTGAATAAATTCAATGACCCAGCCTCTACTGCTTTCTGGGGAAGAGAACTTCATACACTAATGACCCTCAGAGAAATAAGTTTTGATCTCAGTCTTCAAAGGAGTCCTTTTATTCTTAAATTATGTCCCTTAGTTCTAGTTTCCCCGTAAGAGGAAACATCGTTTAGGTATCTGCCCTATCAGATCCCCTCAGAATCTTGAATGTTTCAATACGGTCACCTTTCATTTTTCCAAACAGCTCATCTACCCAACCCTTCAAGCATCATCTGCCCTGCTTTTGGCTGAGTTGAGAATTGGGCATTGGACTTATCAGCAATCGCCGATCCATTAAATTCCAAGTGGAAGCAAGTCACCCTTGACTGCCTAAGAAGAGTGAGGAAATTTCTCCTTGATTATCAAAGCCGTTCAGAAATATATTGATAATCGTGTGTCCTATGGCAAAGCATTTGGGCTACTTTTGGATTTTAATTTAATTAATTTTAATCCAATTTATATTTGAATCTCCAAAGCCAGCACAATTCTCTTGTAGCGTTCAACAACCCTCGTGTACTCTCACATTCTGGGAAAGACACATTGCAAAGTACTGCATTAGCCAAGTCTGAATCTTTCAGATTTTTAAAATGTATTTATTAGTGTCACAAATAGCTTACATTAACACTGGGGCGATTGTGGCGTAGTGGTATTTTCACTGGACTAGTAGTCCAGAGACCCAGAGGAATGCTCTGGAGACCTGAGTTTGAATCCCACCATGGCAAATGTTGAAATTTGAATTTAATAAAAAAAACCTAGAATTAAAAATTTAATGATGACCTTGAAACCATTGTTTACTGTCATAAAAACCTGTATGGTTCACTAATGTCCCTTCAGGGAAGGAACTCTGCCATCCTTACCTGGCCTGGCCTACATGTGAGTCCAGAGCCTCAGCAATGTGGCTGACTCTCAACTGTCCTCGGGATGGGCAATAAATGCTAGCCCATGTCCCATGAATGAATAAACAAAAAGAACAAATGAAGTTACTGTGAAAATCCTCTAGTCGCCACACTCTGATTACACTGAGGGAGAATTTAGCATGGCCAATGCACCTAACCAGCACGTCTTTCGGACTGTGGGAGGAAACTGGAGCGCCCAGAGGAAACCCATGCAGGCACTGGGAGAATGTGCAGATTCCGCACAGACAGTGACTCGAGCTGGAATCGAACCCGGGCCCCTGGCGCTGTGAGGCAGAGTGCTAAACACTGTGCCACCGCAACATGATTTTGTCTGTTTTTATACAGCATTGAACTGCACAAAAACGCGACAGATAAATAGAGCAAGGATTGAGATTTTGAGACCCTCATTAAGCCCTACCCAATTTTGAGTCATGAGCTACAGAACAGAAGAAGTTAACAGAAGAAAATTAAAGTCACTAAGAGCTCATTTCCTTTCTCTGCAACCCCCCACCCCAAAACGTCAATTGTTGTGATCATGGGGGTGGGGGGAGTGTATATTTTGTCCTTTATAAAACTTTATTTTGTTTACACATATCCAGTTTATTTTTTTTATGTGAGGGCGAAGATTTTTCTTTACTTTTAAGATTTTTTTTGTTCGGACCGGGGCGCCCTTCAAAAAGGGTGTCCCGATCTCTCTGCAGCCAGCTTTGCCAGCTCTAAGAGTCCCTGCTCAGCCAGGGTGATGGCACCATCCCTGCCTTTTTTTTCAGCTATCAAAGCGTGAATATTCCGGGAGAAAACAGGCCAGTTGAGATGGCACTCCAGACCAGTTACCTCGCCAGACTGACACTGATAAATTCTGGCAAGATTTCTCCGCTTGACTATGAATTTAGCGTGAACCCTTTAAATCATCAAACTATTTTTCACTGTAGTTGAAAATATGTTGAAGGACCATAAAGGATCACTGGCTGTTCAGTGTTCTTTTATTCACTTTGATTTGATTTGATTTATTTTTGTCACATGTATTAACATACAGTGAAAAGTATTGTTTCTTGTGCACTATATAGACAAAACATACCATTCATAGAGAAGGAAACGAGAGAGTGCAGAATGTAGTGTTATAGTCATAGCTAGGGTGTAGAGAAAGATAAACTTAATGCAAGGTAAGTCCATTCAAAAGTCTGACAGCAGCAGGGAAGAAGCTGAGTCAGTTGGTATGTGACCTCAGACTTTTGTATCTTTTTCCCGAAGGAAGAAGGTGGAAGAGAGAATGGCTGGGGTGGGTGGAGTCCTTAATTATGCTGGCTGCTTTGCCGGGGCAGCGGGAAGTGTAGACAGAGTCAATGGCTGGGAGGCTGGGTTGCATGATGGATTGGGCTACATTCACAACCTTTTGTAGTTCCTTGCGGCCTTGGGCAGAGCAGGAGCTATACCAAGCTGTGGTACAACCAGAAAGAATGCTTTCTATGGTGAGAGTCGTAGCTGACATGCCAAATTTCCTTAGTCTTCTGAGAAAGTAGTGGCGTTGGTGGGCTTTCTTAACTATAGTGTCAGCATGGGGGGGACCAGGACAGGTTGTTGGTGATCTGGACACCTAAAAACTTGAAGCTCTCGACCCTTTCTACTTCGTCTCCATTGATGTAGACAGGGGCATGTTCTCCTTTACTTTGATCATTACAAAGATGTTGAGGTGAATTATCTACAGAAATTTTGTCTTTTTAAATTTCAACAAGTGATTTCTTCTCAAAATGTTGGAGCGCTATAATAAGGGAACAAAAATCAATTTGTGAGTGGCACCAGGGAGTCAACAAGCCATTCAGGAATCCCCAAACTTGATGCACAGTGCAAAAGACGGACTAGTTATAAATATACTGCTGCTTATAGAATTCCTCACATCTGCCATTCTCTTATCCTTGTCGGCAATTATTGTCATCCTCTTCATCTCTTTTCTGACCCAGATGATATTGTTTTCTCTTTGCTTATCTGTCGTGACCTAGAATGTTCTATATACTATACAGATGCAAACTGTCATTGTTTAACTCTCAAGCAGTGCTGTAAAGTTTTACATCTTTATTCTGAGCTATTATGAATTATGCTGAAATCGTTGAATCAACTTTTGTTACTTTGATAATGCATTGTCTTTGAACAAAGTGAATTCTTTAACAAGCTTAGGTTTACAGTCTTGTATTAAAATGTTCTAACCATTGCAGCTCATCAGTTATTTGCTGTCTGTGCTCTTGTCTTGGGAGATGAGCTTCTGCTGATGAAGGCTTTTCTTCTTTATTCAGCATCCTCTGTGGTACTGCTGGAAGAAGCCAGTGTGCTAAAGTAAAAAATTGCATTGGCATGAAAAATTTCTGAAGGGATCAATACCAGCTTTGCATTCTACAAAATGCCTTCTGTGGACTGGCAAATATATTTATTTTCCAATTGAAAGTATGGTATTCTTCATTGAACTGGGATTGGGATTCTTTTATTCCTTTATGAAATATGTTATGAAATTTTTTTACCAGTTCCTGCATTGAGAGAATACCTGTCAAACTGTTTTATTTGAGTGGGGAGAGTGCATCTAAATTAAGGTCTGGGACAGTCAGGAGCTGCTCTGAATATGAGAATCCTCACTGCCCATTTCACAGTTCATTCTGTACCTCCATTTCTTGTTACCAGCTGGTCCAGGAAGACGGAGCAAAGTGAAGCCAACTGATGCCACATATGATCAAAGCCACCGCCCAGCTGGCATAACGCAGGCAGCATGGGGGAAAAAAAGACTTGGATTTAAGTAGCACTTTTCATGACCTCAATACCTTAAAGTGTCTTATAGCCAGTGAAGTGATTTTGAAGTGTAGTCACCATTGAATTTTATGAAACATGAGATCCAGTTTGTGCACAGCAAGTTCCCACAAACAGCAGCAAGATAATGGCTGAACGATTTATTTTAGTGATGTAGGTTGAGGGATAAATATTGACCAGGACAGTAAGCAAAAACTCCCAAGCTATTCTTCAGAGTAGTGCTGTGGAATCGTTTACATCAACCCAAAGTGTATTGGTTTAACCTCTCATCTGAAAGTCTGTAATGGGACTTAAACCCCCAATCTTCCGACTTGGAAGCAAGGATGTTGCCACCAAGCCTAAGCTGACGTAGTGTGCTGACATGTTTTGGCTGTCATAAGTTGAACTGTATTGATTTGTTCAGTAACATCTTAAGTTTTGCCATCTAGTGCAGAGAAATAGCTGACAAAGACTTTAAGTTCATTGCTTTGTCGAGGAGAACTCTCTGTGCCACCTTCTTGTGTATACTGAATCAAGTTCTGGTAATGTAACTTCAGAGTCAATTGTATTTTGTGCCTATCCAGAAATTCCATTACTGGCTGGACATGAAGAAAGAGCCCTGCCATACCTTTTCGGGCAAGTCTAGTCAATTTTGCTTTGCAACCAGCTGTTATGAGGTTTGTCAAAGTGGCCTGAGGCAATTTGTTCTCAGTTGCTTTATTCTTATTCCCCTTCTTGGCAAATTTCATTTTGTTTGTTGCACCACTGGAACTTCAAGGTGAAGTGAAGTGCATGAAGTAGTGCTGTCTCGCTCTCACAGCCAAATTTATAACTTGGCAGTCGTGGCATGTTTTGATTTCTGGTGTAACCTGTTGTGCCAGTACATCTGTGTGTGTATATATAATCTGTCTGTGCAGTGGAACTACAAGTTCCGGATGAGGCAAATGAGTCTAGTATTTGCAGCCTAATTCAAATGGCTAGGTGTGCAATGCCCTTTTATACATTTCTAACTCATTCACCTGGTTTGAGGTGAGGAAAATCAGGCAGAAACTCCACTCTTTAATCAATAATTGCGTCTTTAGTGACTCACCTCCTCTAATGCTTTTCTTTATATTCAATACACTCTTTGTCTTGTTCTTCTGAAGGTGATGACTCATCTTCAGATTGCAATTTGAAAGGGATATTGATGGCCTACCCTATACTGGAGTTTAACAGTGGTTGCTGACAAATTGCATTCAACTTAATAGATTTGTTTCGCACTATGTGAACCGTCACACTAATAAAATTTTACATTTTTAATGAGTAAAGTACATTTTTGGGAGGATAAAAGTTGTTGACAGGTTGGTGGATGGACTGCAGACCTCATAGTTGAGACCAATCTGACATGTCTCTAATGGGAGTTGTCGAACATTATAATCAGAATTCAATCAAATTAGTCAAACGGGATTTGCTTTTAACAAATGCATACTGGTTGTCATTTACGAAACCATATTTTTTCAAGTGATGATTAATTTTGTCTCCAAAAAATCTCTTGCCTCCTCAGATAGTAGTCTGACTGGCCTGTAGTTACCAGCTTTATCCCTCTTCCCCTTCTTGAACAGAAGTGTAAAATCTGTGAAACCTAATCCTCTAGGAAGATTGTGGTCAGAGCCTTGCTATCTCCATCTTTGCTTTCCTCAGATACCTAGGATGCATCCCATCTGGGCCAGGTGACTTTTCCACTTTGCATACAGCACCTTTTTAGTATGTCCCATTTTATCGTATCCAAAATCTCTGCTGTTGTTACTGTGACATAGGCAGCATCCTCTTCTATAGTGAAGACATAATCAAATTGAACCATTTAGTATCAATCTGAGATCATAGTGCATTGGACCTCGACTGTAAGTATGCCTTTAACTGACGAAGTTAATGCACCTAATTCTGTCCCTTGAATTAATCTTGACTCAGAGGCAGTACAAGCACTCAGAAGAATTGTTTTCATGTTACCGTAGCGGTTTGTCGCATAAACTGGGCATGCACTGAGATCAGCAGTTATATTGCGTATCTGTGCCAAATTTATTGGCAGTCCTTTGCTGAGTTAGCATGTAAACTATGGGTCTCCAATCAATCCGGCATTGCTGATAAAGCTATTTCAAAGAGATTTCGACCCACAGTGAGGTCAGCAACATTATATTGTTAAAGGAAAAACAATGGGCCATAAATTCCTGGCTCCCCAGCTTCGGATTTGGGGGGGGTACCCCAAAGATGTGCTGGGGAAATGCTCTTGGAAGTTCCCATGTAAGGGTTTATCTAGCAATTGTCCACGAGGGCTAGCTTTCCTTGGACAATTGTGCCGGTCTGGGAACCACCCGAAGAGCAATTCAAATCGCTAACTTCCAGATGATTCTGCCACTTTTACACTCGTAGTTATTCTGAAAGAGTTAGAAGGAAAAAAAGCACTCTAACTTCATAGTAACTATTGTAAAGACCAGACCGAGTCCTGCACATTACACCTCCAGGAAAGACCCCTCCCCCCAGATAGGCCGGTCACCCCCCAAAGAGCCCGCCCACCCTTCTGATCTGTTGCTTGGATCTCTCCCCACCCCCCACATCCCATTCACTTACCTTAGAAACTTACCTTCTCCCTTTCAATAGGACCTTTAAACCCACCTGCTTTATGACAGCTAGTGCCGTAAAAAGAGGCCATGTCCTCCTCCTTCACTCCACTACTTTTGCACTTCACCACTGGAGCCTGATGCACTTCGCTTTGTCAGTTTCACCTGGCCTGAGCCAGGAAGGTCGGGTGAGACAAGCGCTTTCCATTTTAAGTGCAGATACGTTGCTACGGAGTGGCTGTCCGCTGCTGATTGCTACTCTGAGGAAGTTACGGGCGATTAATATCTTGTATCTCAGCCAGAGGGCCTTTGACCTTGGCATTGTTTTTGCTGTACTTATTCCTTCATCCCTTCCTCTCCCTCCCAGAACCATAATTGGATTCCCCTTGTCCTCGCTTCCACTCCTCCAGCTTTCATAGTTAATGGCTCATTGTCAGACTCTTTCCTTCCAATCGACCAGGACCATCGACAACGGCATGGTAGCGCAGTGGTTAGCACTGCTGCTTCACAGCTCCAGGGTCCCGGGTTCGATTCCTGGCTCGGGTCACTGTCTGTGTGGAGTTTGCACATTCTCCTCGTGTCTGCGTGGGTTTCCTCCGGGTGCTCCGGTTTCCTCCCACAGTCCAAAGATGTGCGGGTTAGGTTGATTGGCCAGGTTAAAAATTGCCCCTTAGAGTCCTGAGATGTGTAGGTTCGAGGGATTAGCGGGTAAATATGTGGGGGTAGGGCCTGGGTGGGATTGTGGTCGGTGCAGACTCGATGGGCCGAATGGCCTCCTTCTGCACTGTAGGGTTTCTATGATTTTTTTCCAGGTGAAACAATGATTTTGTTCTACTTGCTTCAGTTTAGAATGCTGTATTCGCTGCTTACAGTGTGGCTTCTCCTAAACTGGGGAGACCAACTGCAGAATAGGTCATTAGTTTGCTGAACACCTCCCTTCAGTCTGCAAGCCTGACCCTAAACTTCTGGTTACTTGTCATTTTAATTCACTGTCCATTCTTATTATGACCCCTCTCATTGGCATTTGACATTGTTCCAATGATGCTCAACGTAAGCTTGAGAAGCAGCACTTCATCTTTGTTTGGAACTATGCAAACTTCTAGACTCAGCATTGATTAAAATGATTTCAGATCATAACCACTGCACCCATTTTTTGGACAGTGGGTGATGTTGACATTTATACCACCTCTCGAGCCATCTTTTGTTTGTTTTCTTGTACCACCACCACCCTGTTTTGTCTTACACCATCATCCTTTTTGTCATTTAATCTAGTCTGCTCTTGACTATCGCTGGCCTTCCCTCTTGCTCTTTCCTGTCCCCACTCCTCCTCCACCCTCTTCCTCTTTATCGTCCTCAACCTGTTACCTTCCTCTTTCAAGACCACAAGGATTAAAACCTGTTGCATTGCCAATTTTTTCCTCAGCCTGATGCAAGTTCATTGACGTGAAACATTAACTCTATTTCTATCCCCACAGATGTTGCCTGATCTGCCTAGTATTTTCTTCATTTTCTGTTGTTATTTTGGATTCTAGTAAGACAACTTTCAGAGTGGTTGTGGGTTAATTTTTTAAAAAATACCAAGGTAGATTGATATAGGATCTTTCAAATTGTTTTGTCACCCAGTTACTATAGTGATTGTAATTATTGTTTGGTTTGCAATATTACATAGGATGGTAGTGAAACATATTGAAGAGAGCTCAGCCCAGGAAGAACTTCTTTCGGGAACTGTGTTTCCTGAATGACCAGATTTGCAATGTAAACAGGAAGATTTACGAATGTTCTGCAGCTGATGCTGCAATCACCATAAAATTGTGGTTCCCTGAATTTATACTAAATGGTCTACTTCCATGTGGATTTCCACGGATACACACACATGTTGGTGGTCTTTTGCATTTGAAGTACAGGAAAATCTGAACCACGATAGTGGTTGTATCTTCTACTTTCTCAAAAGACTAAGGAAAGTTGGCATGTCAGCTACGAATTTCACCAACTTTTACAGATGCACTATTGGAAGCATTCTTTCTAGTTGTATCACAACTTGGTATGGCTCCTGCTCTGTCCAAGACCACAAGGAACTACAAAAGGTCGTGAATGTAGCCCAATCCATCACGCAAACCAGCCTCCCATCCATTGATTCTGTCTACACTTCCCGCTGCCTCGGCAAAGCAGCCAGCATAATTAAGGATCCCACTCACCCCGGACATTGTCTCTTCCACCTTCTTCCATCGGGAAAAAGATACAACAGTCTGAGGTCACGTACCAGCCGACTCAAGAACAGCTTCTTCCCTGCTGCTGTCAGACTTTTGAATGGACTTACCTTGCGTTAAATTGATCTTTCTCTACACCCTAGCTATGACTGTAACACTACATTCTGCACTTTCTTGTTTCCTTCTCTATGAACGATATGCTTTGTTTGTATAGTGCGCAAGAAACAATACTTTTCACTACATGTTAATACATGTGACAATAATAAATCAAATCAAAATGATAAAGCAATGTGCTATCAATAAATGTTCAGATATTGACTTTGGTTCTTTTTGTGGGGCCATACAAAGTCAAATAACAATTCATCTGTGTCAAATATGAATTATATGTTGTTGCAGGATTAGTAGGTGGGACACTGTCTGCTGGAGCAGGGAAAATATGTGGAAAATTTCCATTGCTGCACCGTATGTTTTTGTTATTTCTAAATTTGCACTGTGCACTTGCATTTTGTTAGGTTACTTAACCATTTTTAGAGCACGTATAGGAGATTTTTTATTTGATAAGATTGAAAAGTCACCAGATGTCGCAAGGGGCATTGTGTTGCTAGATTTTCTTGTTAGCTCTCTCTCCCACAAAGTTGCCAAGGCAAATCTTGGTCAGTGATCTTAACTGTGAAAGCTTTGTAATAGCCCCAGTGAGAGCAGGGGGTGTGGGGGGAGTAAATCAGTGATGGTAACTGTTCATTATTTTGGTTAGACAGTGTAACCTGTTGAACGGATACAGACATGGATAATAGGTTGTGCTTGGATGTGACACTTAAGAACATAAGAACTAGGAGTGGGAGTAGGGAATTAAGCCCTTGAATCTGCTCCACCATTCATGGCTGATCTAATTTCGGCCTCAACTCCACTTTCCTCCATGTTCTTCGTAACCCTTCAACCCATTATTAATTAAAAATCTGTTTATCTCCGCAAATTTACTTAATATCCATCGCATTCTGGGGTAGAGAATTCCAAAGAATCATAACCCTTTGAAATAAGTAGTTTCTTCTCATCTCTGTTTTAAATCTGCTACCCCTTATCCTAAAACTATGACCTCTCGTTCTAGATTGCCCAAGAGGAAACATCCTCTTTACCTCTACCCCGTCAATCCCCTTTATCATCTTGTATACCTCAATTAGATATCCTCTCATTCTTCTAAACTCCAGAGAGTATAGGCCTAAACTGCTCAGTCTCTCTTCATAAGGTAAACCCCTCATCTTTGGAACCAATCTGGTGAACCTCCTCTGAAGTGTCGCTAATGCAACTACAACCTCCTTGAGTAAAGGGACCAAAACTACATAATACTCACTAATGCCTTGTACCGTTGCAGCAACACTTCCCTACTTTTATACTCTATTTCTTGAACAATAAATGCCAAAATTCCATTTGCCTTTCTTATAACCTGCTGTACCTACATTCTAGTTTTCTGCAATTCATGTAAGAGGACATCCAGATCCCAAAGCACTCTGAAGTTTCTTTCCATTTAGATATTAAGTTGCCTTTCTATTTTTCCGACCAAAATGGATAACCTCACAATTATCCACGTTAAACTCCATCTGCCAAATTTTGGCCCATTTACCTAGCCTATCTATGTCCATTTATAAATGTCTTATTTCATCACTGCAACTTTCTATCCCAACTATTTGAGTGTCATCTGCAAATTTGACTATAGTACCTTCTATCCCTCCATCCAAATCATGAATATAGATTGTAAAAATTGGGGCACGAGAACCGAACTCTGCACTCTACTAGTTACACCTTGCCAACCAGAAAAAGACCCATTTATCCTAACTCTCTGCTTTCTGTTGGTTAGCTTCGAAGGTAATAAATTACCCTTGCCCCATGTGATCTTAGTGATCTTACCTGGTGTTTAACCATTTGTATGACATCTTATCAAATGCCTTCTGGAAGTCCAGATATACTTCAGCTACAGGATCCCCATTATCCACTTGCTACATCTTCGAAGAACTCTAGCAAAGTAGTCAAACACTATTTACCCTTAATAAAACCATATTAACTCTGATGGATTGCGTTTTGACTTTCCATATGGCCTGTTATTACTTCCTTGATAATAGATTTTAACAATTTCATAACAATAGATGTTAAATTAACTGGTCTATGGTTTCCTCCTTTCTGCCTTCTTGATATTGTCAAACAACCTATATTAAAGAGTTTTGGTGTTTTCCTTTTGTGGACCCTTCCAACAGCGTTGAGCCTTTCTCAGCGTGCATTTCACGCTGGTTACCAGTTAATTGGCCAGCCAGCATGACATCGGATCAAGGTCCAATCGCATCCAGAAGGCTACACTGTGTCTGCTTCCAGGCCCATCGATTGCATGTGTTCAGTGAGTGCAAGGTTCAGGCCCACACCTTTGCTAATCCGCATTCCCATTATTGTTGATATAGGGTTAATTCACCAATTAGACAACAGTGCTAAGGGTAGCTCTTTCTAAATCACCACAACAAACTTCAAACAGGACAAGTCAGCAGATAGGAAATGTTAGCTCCGAAAGAATTGAAAGACTTCAATGGTTGCACTACCAGTGTGCAAGCTGTGGAGACACAATTTTGATATTCCTGTCCTTATCATTGGTTATGAAAAGTTTATGAAAAGCATATGAAAAGAGGGCATTCCCTCTCCCTTGACACAAACCATTAAAATCTACTTGACCAAACTTTTGGCCATCTATCTTGACATCGCCTCAGGTTAACTTTTGTCTGATAAAGCTCCTGTGAAGCAGTTTGGGACCTTTCATTACGTTAAAGGCACTATATAAATGCAGGTTGTCGCTGAGTACTATATATTTGGTTATGATGAATGTTCCAAGCCTGATTTATTGGCAAGGAATGAGAGGCAGAGGAAATATTTTGTATGTTCTCTTATGTCTGTATACGAAACCTTAATTTAAAAAAAATGTAATTCCTGTCATTTGTATTGGGGCATGGGACGCTATATCAATGATCTGTAGCCACTGCCAGCAGAAGCAACCAGGAACCCTTTGTCATTGGCTTCAGTGCTTTAAATATTTCATGATCTGATGCTGTTCATTTATTTGGACTGAATATTTGAACAATAATAAAATAAATAATTAAAATTATTTTTCATGATGAAGATTTTACACACATTTAGCATTGTAACCATAACTTTAGATGTTCTTTTCATCTGGTAACCAAATGGTAAAGCATTGCCTCAATAGCCCCTCACTGAAGGTTTTCTATAGCTTTACAAGATCAGAATTAATTATTTTCTTTCTGTCCTTCGAAATATTTTGTGAAAGAAATGTGTTGGGTATGAATTGCTTCTTACTGTTGTAAAATTGAACGACTTTAGGTTTTATGGAGATATAGATTGTACAGATGCAGAAATACATTTCTCATAACAGCTTGTATTTCTGAAGCAGTTTTAACATAAGGAAATGTCCTAAGCTGCCTCACAGGAGCATTGTAATGCAAAGTGTGGAGCCCAAACACAAGATGTTAGGACACATGATCAAAAGAGGAGGAAAAAGAGGTTTAGCAAACAAATTTCCACTGCTTACAGTCTCAGCAGCTGAAGGCATGGCCACCAGTGATGGAGTGCTTAAAAAACATTGGGGATGTTCAAGAGGTCACAATTTTGAGTAGAATAACTCAGAGCTGTTGAAACTTGAGGAAATTACGTAGATAAGAGAGGAGCAAAGCCATGGAAGAATTTTAAAGCAAAAATGAGAATTTTAAAATGGAGGTATGGTTTAAGTCAGTGGTTCCCAAAGGGTGCGGCGCGCCACACAGGTGCAGCAAGAGAGGATGGCATGTGTGGCGGGAAGATTCAAGGACAATCAAAGAAACATTTAAACATGGATTAGATATTTTTCCAAAGTGATTGTTTTATACTTTCTGGATGTCCCATGATCATATTATAAAGTAGTTGTGTTCTATGTTATGAATCAAGCACTGCTAGGAGTTGTTTCTTTCTGTTTTTGAATGTATTTCTTATCAATAAAAAATTCGGTGTGGCGCGAGCAAATTTTTATTCCGAAAGTGCGGCCCAGTAAAAAAAAGTTTGGGAACCAAGAGAA
The DNA here is from genome assembly GCF_964213995.1 of Mustelus asterias. NCBI lineage: Eukaryota > Metazoa > Chordata > Chondrichthyes > Carcharhiniformes > Triakidae > Mustelus > Mustelus asterias. Next base: position 99,806,557 of record NC_135814.1, read on the forward strand.
CCAATGAGTATAGGGACAATGGGTGGACAAGACTTGGTGATTTAATATAACCCTTGCTGCATAGCTACCTGGCTAAAATCTGCAAACAACTGCAGTTAGCATCTGTCCACCTCTTTATCCAATTTTTGGACTCCTGGTAAGCTTTGTTCCCAGCCTTATACTGAAATGATAACTTGATCTCGCTACAAGTGATAGTGAATGGCAAAGCCTGTACTTGACACTTACCCTTTAATGGTACGGTTGAAAGTTTATCCATCACCTGGACCATTTACTTCCACCTTCAAGTGTTGCCCATCTCCGTCCCTGCCTGCTGCTGACACACTCATCCATGTTTTTGTCAAGTTCCAACTCCACTACTCAACATCAATGGTTGCTGGCTGTCTTTCACCCCACAGCTCAATTTAGAATTTCTATCCTTGTGTTCAAATCACTGTGTGGTCACAGCCTCCCTAAGTAACCTACTGTAGCTTTAAATTCTGTACAAATAATCAGATTCAAACACGACACTGGAGCATCATTTGTTATGAAATCCATTCAGCTGTGGGTCTTGAGTGCTAAGTTAGCAGACTCAAAAATTGTAACGTTTAAGGTACAGGATGTTCCACTGCTTCTTACGTTTATTCCTGCTTTTAATAGGTCACCAGGTTGGTTCAAATGTTAGTAAACAGTCAGTCAGTCTTAATCAGAAAAGAAGTGTGCCAGGGAAAGGGACAGGAAGTTTCAGGTAAGGGACAAAGACGGGACAGAAACATGTCTGAGGTAAGTTAAGAAAAAAGAAAGGAGCTGAGAAACAGAATTTAAGTTAGAGAAAGGGCTGCCAGGGAGCAGACTTTAAGTAAGGAAGGCACTTTAAGGCAAAGGTATCCCTTTAGAGCAGCTTGGTACAGCCGAAGAGCTAGAATTGTGCTTGTAAGTTGATGCCCAAGTGTATTTGGGAACCCAGGGGAATGGAATCTTGGAAGGAGAGATTGGAATCCTGCGAGGGGAGCCATCATTGAAGCCGTCCGAGTTGGAGTGATCTTTAGAGAGAATTCCAAGACAAGATCTTCAAAGGTGAAGATTGGAAATTCTTGTGAGAGACAAAGTTTTAGTGACATTGGTTGACTCGATGTGACTAATGTCTGGGTGGGTTATTGAAAAATCCATGGAATTGGATTTGGTTACATTCATTCTGTAGTGTGGTGCGTTTGACCACAGTTTGCCTGTTAATTCACGTGTACTCATACTTACCCTGAATGTTGGAATACGAGATAGATATTGTAAATTGTTTTATGTTTCTGAAATTATATAGTAAAGTTTATTTTTGTTTGTTCCAGACCCGTGGAATCTTGTGTCTTTATTCACTGAAGTGTCTTGAATCTCAAACTTTGCTTACCTTAAACAAATTGTTCTTGGTCCCTAACCAATCCTATCAACAACTGGGGATCTGGCCAAGGATCATAGCATAAATATATAGCAACATCAAAGTGCTACCCTATAATTTGACAATGGAGTAGAAAATTTAGTTAAATTTATTTATTCAATTTTGTATAACACAGGCGATACAATTTATATTTCACAGGCTGGTGAAGTTAGGCAGGTACTTGGTGTGATTAATACAGGATTCATTTTTCATAATAAAACAGGCCCTGTTGGTTTATAGAGTTACCTTTTGGTCTCTCTCTGAATAAGTTCCCTTTTTGCTGCTTTCTGTTTGTCTGTTTTGGTGGCCCATGAAGGTGGCATAGTGGTTAGCACTCCTGCCTCACAGTGCCAGGGACCTGGGTTCAATTTCTGGCTGAGGTTGATGCCTGTGTGGAATCTGCACATTTGCCCTGTGTTTGCGTGGGTTTCCTCCAGGTGCTCCGGTTTCTTCCCACGGTCCGAAAGAGGTGTTGGTTTGGTTAGGTTCATTGGCCATGCTAAATTCTCCCTCAGTGTACCCGAACAGGTGCCGGAGTGTGGCGACCAGGGGATTTTCACAGTAACTTCATTGCGGTATTAATGTCAGTCCACTTGTGACACTAGTAAATAAACTTTAAAACTTATCTGTCTGTATCGTTTGTAGGCCTCTTTCTTTCATCTCATCCTATTTTGTATCTACTGAGCCATTATGAATTTTCAGCCCCTGGTCCATTTCATCTGACCCTTTTGCTTTGAATCTTTTTTTTGCAAAAATATACTTTATTTCATATAAAATCTGAAAGAGACACTACAAAACCTTTCCAACTGTTATTAAAGTGCAATGATATTCACATTTTCTCCATAGATCAAGATGTACTCTGATGTGTTTCAGTTCAGTAATGACAACATTACAGACATTTCAATGTTTTCATTACAGGAAGTGCAATTATTTTGCCAAAGCAATCATTGAAGTGGCATGTTTTGGATTTTCAGATTGAACCCTCAAAAGATAAGGGTACTTTTGCTGTAGGTACTTTAAAATTGTTCTACATTATGATTAGTTCACATACTTCTGAAGTGGGGAAGAGAGAGCTCTTCTGTATTGATAACTGGGTTGCAATTGCAAACTTGGTGTTCGATTTATAAAGGTGTTGTTATAGGTTGCTGGGATATCACTGACTGTTTGCAACTAATTTTCTAGCCATTCCTGAATTTCCTTAATTATCGCCACCTTCATGACACAATTTATTCCTTGATTGAAGTTGGTCATGATTGAAAGTCGAAAACAGATTTGTTGAAAAAATATATTTGTCGGTAAAAAAGGGTAGTTTACATAGAAAATAATCCATGTTTCAATTCATGTATTTGGATACTATGTGGGTAGTGTTAAAAAGAACGATGACTGAGATATTCTGTTCTTGGAGGTTTTGTAATTTTGATGCAATATTCTGGAGGCGCATGGGTGTAGAGAGAATAAATCCTATTGCAGTGAAAGCACCGTACCTCGGTTACAGTTTAAGAAGTGATATTGGCATTCCTCGTCAATAAAAGTGCATTCTTTCCTCCAGGAGATAGCTATGGGGGTCTCTTCTGGCAGTAAGTGACAATTCTTCAATTGAGTACGAGCAGTAGTCTTGGTAAATTTTTAGACTTTACTGGTAAGTCTTCAGTCTAGTCTGTAGGATCATTTGAGCTGTTCATGTCCTTATTTTGTACTTGCATAATATTTCCACTATGGGTTACTGGTTATCTGACTTGGCACACTTGTTTTCACCATTTTGATGCTGTCGCTCTGATGTTAAGGTAGGGTGGAAGTTTAATTAAGCCTAAAGAAGCAGACCTCACTCTTCTAACCACTATGTTTATGCCTAGTTTAATTGGAAACAGTCAATGATAGATGCTACAGTATATTAAATATTCAGAGCTCTAAGGTGGTGGTTCTACCTAATAAAAGCAAATTACTGCGGATGCTGGAATCTGGTAACAAAAGAGAAAATGCTGAAAAATCTCAGGTCTGGCAGCATCTGTAAGGAGAGAAAAGAGCTGACATTTCGAGTCCAGATGACCTTTTGTCTCTCTTTTGGTGGTTCTACCTGTTCTGTTTGTAAAATTCCCCCATGAAATAAGTAGCTCATGTGCAGGATGATGAGCAATGCTGATCATCTGAAATCAGTTTAACAGTTCCAGCCTTAATTACAGTGTTTCACCCCAAAAGAGAAAAACTGCATTAAAAGTTAATTACTTAAAAATAATTTTCTTAGTTGAGGCTGCCTGGGAGCGTTTCATGTTGCCAATTCATGTGATAAAGCAGCTTTTAATCTCACAGCAGGAGTTGGAATTAGCAATTTTAACAAGCTATTCACGACCGGGTTTTAAGGACAATATAGAATTATTCTAGCAGAAGGAGCAACTAATTGTGATGACATGAAGAACAATCCCATGTAGAAGAGGTTTACCAAAGTTCTTATTAGTGGAGGCAGCATCTTGGTTTTTATCCTCCTCCTAAACATGTTGCTATTTAGTGTATTGCCATCATGTAAAGCACCTGCTTATTATGATAACTTCTTGCCATCAGTGTGTGTGTTTGCTTTTGTTGTTTGCTGGAGACCAAAACTCATTTGAAATAAGCTGAAAAGTAGTTCAGTATGTTGTTGTGACATCACAGAATTGCAATGGCAAGAAGTAGACCATTTAGCCCGTAATCCATACTGGCTCTCCGATTGAGCAACTCACCTAGTGCCATTTCCCAAACCCCCCCACCGCCCCCACTTCTCCATGTAGTCTTGCACATTTTTTTTCTTTTTAGATAATAATCCAATTGCCTCTATTAAACTGCCCCCACCACACTCAGGCAATGCAATCCAGGCCCTAACCACCTGTTGCATGAAAAACCTTTTCCGCTTATCACCTTTTTGCTTCTTTTACTAATTACTTTATATCTATGTCCAAACTTGCATTTATGTAATGCTTTCACATTCTTAAGACTGATTCATAGCCAGAATGTTATCTCACTAATCAGCAAAATACAATGCTCCGATATAATCTCAATTAAGAGAAATAAGAACAGAAAATGCTGGGAATACTCCACATCTGTGGAGAGAAAAATATTTCAGATCTGTGACCTCATCAGAACATTTCAATTAAGAGAATTATTGATATATATGCAAACGTGGCAGTCGTAAACTGCACTCGATAAATGACTAGTTAAATTTGTTTTTGTTGATTCAGTGATAAATATTGGCTCAGACACTGGAAAAACTCCCCTGTTTTTATTTGGATAGTTTCTTGGGATCTATTACATTTACCTGAATTGATAGACTGAGTATTGGTTTACCATCTCAATTGAAAGATAATGCAGTATTTCCTCAGTGCTACACTGAAGGGTCAGAGTCCTCCAAGCCCTTGGAGGTTATCCTGAACTCATAAACTGCTGTGTCTCAGCTATGGTGAATGCTGCCTTGAGCACATAATCTGGACTGTCACTTCAGTGTGGTACTGAAGAAGAGCTGCATTATTGAAAATGCCACCTCTGAAAGCAGTTTGGACCTGCCTATTTGAGAGGGTGTAAAAGAGCAGTTATTCCACAAACTACATTGCCAAAACAGATTAACTTGTCATTTGCTGTGTTTGTAGAACTTGGAAGATTGAAAATTGACCCTAGAAAACTGACTGTGAATGAAATGTTGTCCATTGGCTGTGACATTGTGAGGATGTGAAAGACATGATATAAATGTTTCTTTGTTTCCTTTTTCTCCTGTATATTTCATTTCAATAAAATATGAGGAACACCTGCAGGCTTTAGCTTCTTATTCAGCTCTTTCACAGCCAGACCTGTGGGACAAGGCATGTTTGAATTTTTCAACATTTTCTTGTCAGTCAGTGATGGCTAGTGTGCCAGGTATTTTGAATTTTACACTATCTTTGTTCATTGTCATTTACAGCTGTGTGAAAGTCATTCTTAAAATGTTATTCCCTGAATCCTCACCAATAGTTGGAGATGGTCTTTAATAGCCGAATACTGTCAACATGAATGACTTGAATTTGCATAGTGCTCTTGTTGTAATAAAACTTCTCAATGTGTTTCACAGGAGAGTTTTTAATAAAAAGTAAAATTTGACATTGAGCTTCTTAAGATATTGTGGAGCCAATATTACTTAGCACACAGAGGGTTAATGGGCAAACACTCGGTGCGAGGATGGAAGCAGCAAAGATTTGGATAAGCTCAACTTTACTGAGGGCAGATGTGGGTGTAAAGGGAAGCTTATCTTGGGTGAAATCTGGCGCCACATATACAAATGGCCGAGTTCAATCTCAGATAGTTGACAGGATTGGAAGAGGTGGTGGTGGTGTGGCACGACTGGGTATCTTGAGCATGTGAAAACTGTCTGGTTTTTTTGTTGATGCTACTGAGGGCAACATATAGATGAGAGAATCGTATTGATGGTTGGGTCAGGTGGAGTGCTTAGGCTCCCTTTGCCATGGAAAGTTGGTAGCCATTGCCTGCAGCAGCAGTAATTTTATTGCTGCCATGATGCTAATGTTGCACAAAAGTACTGCATGAGTTGACATTGTCTCTGGTGCCAGGGGCATTTTTTTTGTTAATGTTTAATTTCTATAATGTATTTCCTCAGAACAAAAGAGCCAAGAAGAAATTGGGTTGCTTACTTAAGTTGGGATAGTCATTTGTTATATCATTTTGATCAAAAATTCCAAAATCACACCATCAGCTTCTTTGGGTGTTGTGTAGTTGATTGTTCTGGTGTGTAATCTGAATTTGATGTATTTTTCAGCTGATATGACGATGGATAAAATCTCTCCGGGTCTAAAAGTAGTTGGGTGGCTGCAGCTGTATTGCTGCAATGTTTCATGTGTGGATTTCCAATGAGGAAAACAACATGGATTTTGAACAATTCATCCTGCATTTAGCTTCACATGTGCACAGAATTATGCACCGTTTCCCATGCTTCGAGCTTGAAATTACTGGCACTGTTCTTTGATATTCACAAGCTTCTTTTCATCTCTTCCTCACTAAGTCCTTGGGGATTGTACATCATGTGTGCCAAGTCTTTCATTGAGCAAAATAGAGTACTGTAAAAACATTTGTGCTTTTTCAGACCTCCATTTTCGATACAGTAATTTGGTGTGCTGACATCTGTGTACACACTGAAACCATCATTGCAGATTGATTCAGTACGCATAGTTTATCCTCCCTCAGCGTGAATGTTCTATCTAGTTTTGCACTTCATGTCAGAAGCTAACCATATGGGGAATTGCATGGGAAGACTCAATAGCTGTCAGGGACAGCTGAGCTTGGCTATCAGCTGTCATTTCTAAAAGTTGTGTAGTTACACATTTTCACTCCTATGTTGATGTTTAAACTTGTATTACATTTTCTATTGAGAACATTTATTCTTGAATATTGACTAACTGGAATTGAGTGGCCCGCAAGCTATTTAGGAATCACACTTCTCAGAATGACAGAATGATTGTAGTTGCTTTCTGAATTAACGAAGTGGGATTTGGTCATGGACATCTTGCTCTGACAGGTCAATCTTGGTGCCAAGTGGCATGTCGTGCTGAGTTTCATAGCTGGCAACTCAGAATAGGAACTCCGAAAATCTCAAAATAGCTTTGATCTGTGGAATGCATTTTCCATTTGAATTGTCTTTTGCTTCCTGTTCCAGTAGCCAGAGTAAAATTTCTGGGAAAACTGTGATCTCTTAGATGGGATTGTATGTGAAATGCAATGCAAAGAAGCCAAGGCTAATACTTAGCTTAATTAAGCTATTTTTAAAAAATGGTGTAGGGGGATCCTTCATAATTTGACTGTATATTTTCAGAAGTCTTTAGGGGTTTAGCAATGTTGAATGAGAAGAATGGGGATTTTTCACTGGTTTTGACATTTGTGAATGCAAGATTTTCTTCCATTCCGGTAGTTTTCTTGGATCTACAAAATTCCTTGTTTCACTATGAGAAGCATGGAGCTGATGCAGTTCTATTCCATCACTCTAATCGCTTCATGTTGCTGGACAGATCTCTTTCATTCGGAGAGCCAGTAAAGGCATCCTACACTAGACAAATTACTTCAGACCCACGATAAGATAATCTGATTGTGGTTTAATGACTGCAATAAAAACTGATAGCATCACAACTTCCATTGGAAAACATTTGTCTTGTGGCAAGGATCATCCTGTCGTCAAGTGCCAGCAGTACCTTTTTAACCTCAGGCTTAAAGTGGATTCCATGTAACTGGTGTTTTTCACTTTTCATTCGCAATGGATCTATTGGAAAATATATCCAGATTCTTGGAAGAAATGCATTGACAGTTTGACTGAAGATATTATAAGACAAGAAGAGCAATGGGAACTTGAAGCATTTAAGTGTAGCTAATGCAGATGTCTGCAGATGTCTGCATGTTTGCACTCAGAGCTACATTTGGAATTACTTCTGCTGTACTGTAGCATAACAAGTAGAAGGGAGATGGCCAGATCTTCACTCTTCAGTCAGTTGTTAAAGAGCTTGCGTTTTTTGCATGGTTTAGAATAAGAGTTCCTATTAGGTAAAGGGCTATGTAGCTGTTTACCGAGTTAGAATCATAGAAGACAAATGGTGGGCATTTGGCTCACCCTATGTGCGCTGGCTCTTTGGAATAACCATTCAGTTAGTCTCACTCCCTTGCTCTTTTCCCATAACCTTACGAACTTTCTCTTTTGTTAAATGCTTCTTTTGCCTCTGTATTTTAAGCTTTTTTGGAACAAGCAGAAGAGAGGTCAGATTGAAGGCAGTTCCTGTGAAAGTCTCATAGGTAGACAGGTGGTAGATAGTAGCTGCTGCTTTGGCATTGCAGTGGTTCAATTGCATCTGTTATAATTTGTTTATCTATACAGTGGTAATTTTGTGGGTTTAACAGGATGGTTTGTGTTTAATATCACAGTAACTGTACCACATAGACATGGTCAGTGTAATGACCCAAGTTAAATATAGGTAGGAAGCCACTGACACCGTGATGTCCAGAAATTGCTTCTTACTTGAGGCCTGGCTTGATTTAAAGAAAATCTCACTGAAACATTAAGGAGATTTTGACAGGGCAGGGATACTAGTGCAGTTTGTTCAATGAAAACCAAAGGAACCTTTACATAGGAATGCTTATTTTTTAATGGGGGGGGGGATAGTCAATTCCAGCAATCACAGCACATGACCAACAAAGCCAGAATCAGGAAAGTATACAACTCTGACCATGGGCTGATACCACACTTGAAATGTCACTAGTCTAGTTATTTTTATACTTGCACTTTTTTCCAGATAAACATTGAAATAATAGTCATTATTTTGAGCTTGGCTAATGTTTTCTTCAATTCAGACACAAGTTTGTGTCATGGAAAATGCTGGTTAGTCCTTCCTGTTACTGAGTTGTTTCATTCCGTACATGCTCTTGAATGCCTTTCTGTCCTAGTGTGTTGAGTTACTCTGCATGTGGCTGTATTAATATACCTTGTGGCTTATCCAAAGCTTGAGCTGTCTTTGCATTTTGCAGATATGCAATTATATTGCATGTGTACACATGTGGAACTAATGGTAACTGAATGTGTGTTTACACGGTCTATGATTGTTCAGTGAGTAAGGTGACCATGCACCCCATTAAAATTCAATATCTGTTTTAATGCTGATGAAGTTTTAGAAAAGACTCCTGGAATGCTCTATCTGAGCCAATAGAAATGGACTTCCCAGCAATTAAGCTGATTAAAGCCTTGTGATTTTTTTTCATCTTGATTCCTGATCAAGCAAATATTGTTGACTTGGGGAGAGGGGAAAAAAATCTGTTGGTTTGTTCGATCATTAAATCATGTGATTAATTTGCATGCAGAAGAGAATCCTGTTTGTTTTGTGCAGAGATGTTAAATAAAAATACATATTCAGGGTTCACCATTAGATGCCTTATAGTAACGGATGTGACTACATTGCTTTGCATGAAAATCGTTGACTCCTGGTTCTCCAGTGGGTAAATGTACAACATGATATGTGACTGAGCAATCCATTGCAAGAAGCCCCTGACCTGAATCTCCTCACCTTCTGTGATCACGCAATGGTGGAAGTAGCTGGAGGAGAAGAGTGAAAAAGATTTGCATTTAAGGGGCATTTTTCACGACCACCGGACATCTCAAAGGCACCTTACAGTCACTTAAACACTTTTAAAGTAAAATCACTGTTGTAATGTAGAAAATACGGCTTCCAATTTGTCCACAGCAAGCTCCCAAAAACAGCAATTTAATAACAACCAGATAATCTGTTTTTGTGATATTGATTGAAGGGTAAATATTGGCTAGGACACCAGGATAACTCTTCTGCTTTACTTTGAAATAGTGCCTGAGGATCTTTTGCATCCATCCGAGCAGGCAGATGGGGCCTTGATTTAATGTCTCATTTGAAAGATGGCACAATGCCGTACTGGAATGTCAGCTTTGATTTTTGTGCTCAAGCCCTGGAGTGGGACTTGAAACTGAAACCTTGTGACTCAGAGGCGAGGCGAGCATGCTACCAAATGAGCTGAGGCTAACAACTGAGAGAAAGAGAGAGAAATACCTCTTGGTTGATCTGGAAATCACAGGCTTTCAGCAAGGTTTTCATATTAACTAAGAGGTATCCGGTAAATGCTGATTTTTTTTTTGTATTTTTCATTCCCAGTATCCCATCCTTTCTGCTCCTGCCAGTTTTGCTGCTGCCTCTCTTGGCTCTGCTACTATTCCTAATGGTGATCCCACCACTTCTGATCCTGAAACTTGGGGAACCTCTTTTCTGGTGTTGGTGGGGTGGAGATAGCCAAGCTCGGAAGTGTGACCGTCTGTCTGCCTTCTCGAGGTTTGTGCTTCCCACTCTCTGTCAACATCTATCCCCTCTCCTCCTTCCCAATAAATTTGAAGTTCAAGTACCATTCTCTAAAATTCTGATGCTCTCTGTAATCCAGAAAAATGCTCCCATTAGGCTTTACTTTCAATATAAATCTGTTTAGACCAGGAATAAAATGCCAGAGATTATTTTTGGCATTGCTGCGGAAATTAGCTTTTAGATGTTGGAAAATTCCAGGGCATTGTTTCCCTGGGTTAGTTTGTCTCCGGTGCAGAAATAGGATACGACAGTTAACTTTAACGTCCCTGAGTTAGAGGAAAATTCAGCAAATTTCCACCTTGTAATCACTGCGATCTTAATACAAGTAAAAGAGTTAGCCAAACCATGTAAACTCATCGGCTGAAGACTGATGGCTTGGGTAAGGTATTGGAGATTTGCTGGCACCCATAAGACCATGCCTTAGATGGGGGAGGTAGTGGAAGAGTGGTAATGGACTAGTAATCCAAGGGCACAGGCTAAAACTTTATGGACACGGGTTCAAATCCCACCATGGCAGCTGAGGGATTTAAATTCAATTAATAATTATGAAATTTAAGAAGCTAGTCCCAGTAATAGTGACCATTGAACCATTGTTGATTGTTGTAAAAACACATCGAGTTCACTAATGTTCTTTAGGGAAGGAAATCTACCATCCTTACTTAGTCTGGCCTTGATATGACTCTGGACCCACAAGTGAAGTGACAGACTCTTAACTGCCCCCGGAAATCGCCAAACAAGCCACTCAGTTGTACCAAATTGCCACAGAAGAGTCAGAAAGGAATAAAACTGGCCAGACCACCCAGCTTTGACCACCCACAAAGGAGAGGGATGTGTTGACTGGGAGTGTCTCGGAGGGGAGTGTTGAACCGTTGGAGAAAATCTCCATTACAAAGGAGGAAGTGTTAGGTTTGTTAGAGAATATAAAGACTGACAAATCCCCAGGGCCTGATGGAATCTATCCAAGGCTGCTCAGGGAGACGAGAGGTGAAATCGTTGGGCCTCTGACGCAAATCTTTGTCTCGTCACTGGACGCAGGTGAGGTCCCAGAGGATTGGAGGATAGCTAATGTGGTCCCGTTATTTAAGAAGGGTAGGAAGGATAACCCGGGTAATTATAGGCCGGTGAGCTTGACGTCCGTGGTGGGGAAGTTGTTGGAGAAGATTCTTAGAGATAGGATGTATGCGCATTTAGAAAGGAATAAACTCATTAACGATAGTCAGCATGGTTTTGTGAGAGGGAGGTCATGCCTCACTAACCTGGTGGTGTTTTTTGAAGAAGTGACCAGAATGGTTGACGAAGGAAGGGCCGTGGATGTTGTCTATATGGACTTTAGTAAAGCGTTTGACAAAGTCCCTCATGGTAGGCTAGTGAAAAAGGTTGGATCTCATGGGATAAAGGGGGAGGTGGCTAGATGGGTGGAGAACTGGCTTGGTCATAGAAGACAGAGGGTGGTAATGGAAGGGTCTTTTTCCGGCTGGAGGCCTGTGACTAGTGGTGTTCCGCAGGGCTCTGTATTGGGACCTCTGCTGTTTGTGATTTATATAAATGATCTGGAAGAAGGAGTAACTGGGGTGACCAGTAAGTTTGCGGACGACACAAAACTGGCAGGACTTGCAGATAGTGAGGAACATTGTCAGAGGCTACAGAAGGATATAGATAGGCTGGAAATTTGGGCAAAGAAATGGCAGATGGAGTTCAATCCTGATAAATGCGAAGTGATGCATTTTGGTGGGAATAATGTAGGGAGGAGCTACACGATAAATGGAAGAACCATAAAGGGTGTAGAGACGCAGAGGGACCTGGGTGTGCAAGTCCACAGATCTTTGAAGGTGACGTCACAGGTGGAGAAGGTGGTGAAGAAGGCATATGGCATGCTTGCCTTTATAGGACGGGGCATAGAGTATAAAAGTTGGGGTCTGATGTTGCAGATGTATAGAACGTTGGTTCGGCCGCATTTGGAATACTGCGTCCAGTTCTGGTCGCCACACTACCAGAAGGACGTGGAGGCTTTGGAGAGAGTACAGAGGAGGTTTACCAGGATGTTGCCTGGTATGGAGGGGCTTGGTTATGAGGAGAGATTGGGGAAACTGGGGTTGTTCTCCTTGGAAAGACGGAGGATGAGGGGAGACTTAATAGAGGTGTATAAAATTATGAAAGGCATAGATAGGGTGAACGGTGGGAAGCTTTTCCCCGGGTCGGTGGTGACGTTCACGAGGGGTCATAGGTTCAAGGTGAAGGGGGGGAGGTTTAACACAGATATCAGAAGGACATATTTTACACAGAGGGTGGTGGGGGCCTGGAATGTGTTGCCGGGCAAGGTGGTGGAGGCGGACACACTGGGAACGTTTAAGACTTATCTAGACAGCTATATGAACGGAGTGGGAATGGAGGGATACAAAAGAGTGGTCTAGTTTGGACCAGGGAGCGGCGCGGGCTAATTGTACTTTGTTTCTCGTTTCAAGGCTTCATTCTATGATCATCTTGCTGGTGCCAGTACAGAGCGAGACTGCGGATAGTTGGGAACCTGTCTCGGGGGCAGGGAATTCAGATGGTGTTCGTAAAGCAGAAGTGGAAATGAATAGGGTTGGGAAGCATTTTCTGATCAGGGCCAGTGTGATCTCCTGGACTCGCTTCGATCGCCTCAGGGGGTCGGAGAGGAATTTCCCAGGTTTTATTTTTCCCCATATTGGCCCTGGGGTTTTCACTCTGGGTTTTCGCCTCTCCCTGGAGATCACATGGTCTGGAATGGGGGGGTGGGGGTGAGTTAATAGGTTGTGATGAACAAAGCATCGTAGCTGTGAGGGACAGCTTGGTGGATAGGATATTAGGATGTAGATAGGCTGGAAAATTGGGCGGGGATCCTGGATTCAGGATTCAATCCTGGACCGGGGAGCGGCGCGGGCTTGGAGGGCCGAAGGGCCTGTTCCTGTGCTGTATTGTTCTTTGTTCTTTGTTGACCAAGGTACCAGAAACTACAACCAGTCCTGTTGACCCTGTAAAGTCCTCCTTATGAATATCTGGGAGCTTTTGTCAAAACTGTGGTAGAGCTGTCAAACAGATGAGTTAAGCAACAGTCTGACATTGTCATACTCACCGAATAATACCTTACAGGAAATGTCCCAGGCACCACCATCACTATCCGTGGGTATGCCCTGACCTACCAGCATCACACATCAGAAGCACTGAGGGTGGGAAAGGCACAGAATGTGCTCTTGTGGTGGACTTCAGTGTCATCACCAAGAGTGGCTGAGCTGGCTGAATCCTGCAGGACATAGCTATAAGGCTAGAACTGCGGCAGATGTGTGGGAACCATCAAGAGGGAAAATCCTCCTTGATCTTGTCCTAACCAGTTTATCTGTCGCAGATGCATCTTTCCATGCCAGTGTTGGTAGGAGTGACTACCACACAGTACATGTAGAGATGAAACCCAGTCTTCATGTTGAGAATACTCTACATAGTGTTTTGTTCCACCAAATTGTGCTAAGTGGGATAGTTTTAGATTTAGATTTAGAACAGATCTGGCAACTCAAAACTGGCAATCCATGAGGTACTTTTGCAGATCAGCAGCAGCAGAATTATTTCAAACACAATCTGTAACCTCATGATCCAGCATATCCCTCACTCTACCATCAAGCAGGGGAATCAACTGTGGTTCAATGAAGAGTGCAGGAGGACATATTAGGAGCTGCACCAACCATATGAGATATTAACCTGGTAAAGCTACACGTAGGACTACTTGCATGCTAAACAGCAGAAGCAGTACGCTACCCGTTGAGTTAAGCATTTTGAGTAAATCCACATTAGCTTCCAATGTTTCTCGCATAGTAATTGAACATTTTTCGCCACTCAATTGATATGGCGGCAATGTGCTAATCTCGATGAGTTCAGCACTTTGCATCAATCTACATTAGGTTGCAATGATTCTTTCAATGTCATCAACAGTTTTCTGCCAAATTATTGATATTGGGGCGAAGTCCTCATCCTGAATTGTTATGTATTTTCATTATGTATGGACAGAGCTAAGTGGTTCCACAACCAATGGACCAGACCAAAACTCTGCAGCCCTGCCACATCCAGTTATGAATGGTAGTGAACAATTGAACAACTAGCTGGAGGAGGAGGTTGCGCACTCATCCCCACCCTCAATGTCAGAGGAGTCCAGCACATCAGTGCAAAAGGCAAGGTTGAAGCATTTGCAACCATAATCAGTCAGAAATGCTGAATGGATAATTGGTTTTGACCTCCTCCTGAAGTCAGCAGCATCGCAGATGCCAGTCTTAAGCTAGATCGATTCACTCCATATGAGATCAAGAAGTGTCTGAAGACACTGGGTACTGCAAAGGGCATGATGACATTCGGCAGTAGTACTACAGACCTGTGCTCCTGAACAAGTTGTGCCCTTAGCCAAGCTGTTTCATTACAGCTACTATATTGGCATCCATCCAATAATGTAGAAAATAGGTATATCTTGTCCACAAAAAGCAGGACAAATCCAACCCTATCAATTACCACTCCATCAGTCTACTCTCAATCATCAGCAAAGCGATGGAAGGTGTTAATAACAGTGCTAGCAACTGGCATTTACACAGCTTAACCTGTTCACTGCCACTTAGTTTGGGTTCTGCCAGGGTCACACGGCTTTTAATTTCATTATAGTCTTGGTCCAAACTTAGACAAAAATGCTGAACTCAATAGGTGAGATGAAAGTGACTGCTCTTAACATCAAGGCTACATTTGGCTGAGTGTGGCATCAAGGAGCCCTAGCAGAACTAAAGTCAATGGGAAACCTCTCCACTGGTTGGATTCATGTCTAGCACAAAGGAAGATGGTTGTGGTTGTTGGAGGTCAATCATCTTAATCATAGGGCATCGCAGCAGGTGTTCCTCAGAGTAGTGTTTTAGGTCCAAATATCTTCAACTGCCTTATCAATGACCTTTCCTCTATCTTAGGCTCAATTCTGGGGATGTTCACTGATGATTTCACAGTGTTCAGTTCCATTCACAACTCCTCAGAAACCGAAGCAGTTTGTGGCTACATGCAGCAAGACCTGGACAATATTCAGGCTTGGGCTGATGTGTGACAAGTAACATTCACATCCCACAAGTGCCAGGCAATGGCCATCTCCAACAACAGAGAATCTAACCATTTCCTCTTGACACTCATTGGCATTACCATTGCTGAATTCCATAGTATTAATATCCTAGGGGTTACCATTGATTTAACTACATATGCTGTGGCTACAAGAACAGGGCAGAAGTTAGGAATTCTGTGGTGAGTAACTCACCTCCTGACTCTCCAAAGTTTATCTGCCACATACAAGCCATAAGTCAGGATGAGTGCAGCTCCAACAACACAATAGAAGCTCAACACTGTCCAGGACAAAGCATCCTGCTTGATTGGAACTCCACCCACCACCTTAAGCATTCACTCCCTCCACCATTGATGCATAGTGATAGCAGTTTGTACCATCTACAAGATCCACTTCAGCAACTCATCAAGAGGCCTTTGACAGCGGATTCCAAATCTGCAACTTTACCACTTAGAAGGCCCAGAGCAGCTGGTGCATGAGAACACCATAATATTTAAGTACCTCTCCAAGCTGTGCACCATCCTGACTTGGAGCTATATCACTGTTCCTTCACTGGATCAAAACCCTGAAATCCCTTTCCTCACAATACACTGGGTGTGCCAACACAACACCACATGGACTGCAGCGGTTCCAGAAGTTGCTTATCGCCGCCTTCTCAAGGGCAATTGGGGATGGAAAATAAAAATGGTGGCATGGTCAGGAATGCCCACATTACACACAAGAATAAATTCAAGTCACTGTTTATATATATATATGTATGATATAAATGGATTTAAGGCCATTTCAGTTAGACCACCTTTCCCTCAGAAAACTCACTGTTATTTGCTTCACACACAAGCTCCAGATAGGTTTTCAAATGATGCTGTAGAAATGTGGTATGTGCAAGGACAGGAAGGTTGGCGGGGGTAGAGGCAGTGTATCTCAATACCTGCAGGGTGTGCCTAAAGTGTGTGCTAATGCTTTTAGGGGTCCCCCACATAGTGGAGTTTGTTTTGGCTCAAGCGCTTAATTTATGAAGTTGGAGGCCTATCGTGTTCAGTATAATAACATGTTTAAGTTATTCCCTGTAATTTTATAACTCATCCATTCTGTTTTCAACCCTTGGTTCTTGTGACACTGACAAGTTCTTAATGTTCACTGCAGCAGGGTAATTGTCCAACTGAAGTAAGTTACTAATTATTATTTTGCAGAAACCTTACTGTGTGGGCATTAGACACTGTGTTCATGTACACCGCTTCTTGTTTGGTTACCAGGATGATAAGCTTGGCTTTTATGTGTTATTTCCTCTTTCTATAGCCAGTTGTAATTAAGCAGTTCTGTGAGGCTGCACAAACTCCACCATAGTTAATATTACTGGTTTTGGTGGCTTTACAGAGTGGTTTGGCAGTCATTTTTTTGGTTGGAATGGCCCCTTTCCCACATTGTGTGCAATATAGGACAATATCTAGTTAGTTCCCTTGAATTGAACCATGCTGCTGTTGATGTGAGTTTGTTGCAGGAATTGCTTAGTGTTAATGTTGGCCTTTGTGTTAGGGTAGTGCAACATTTCCACCATTTGGCTCAGTTTATAAATGCTGTAGCTTGTACTGAACTGTTTATGAGCAAGAATCATTGAAGCCTGTTTTATTACCCATTTAAAAACTTGTCCTTTTTCCAGATTTAACTTGTTTTATTTGTATATTTTTGTTGAACAGGGAGAAGACCAGTTGGAAATATGGGACTTAAAAAAAACCCCTGAATATTTCATGGCTCACAATGAAATGGGTTTCATGTTGCATTGCTAAGGCTCAGGAAACAGTCAAGATATGTGACGATCTGGAATTATTTGCACAATTCATGGCTGCAGTGATGGAGATTGCTGTCAGATTCTCAATTTACCCCAAGATGGTTTGAAAAGATAATCGGAAGTAATATTGAAGAACCAGTATTTATTGCTGGTCAGCCGTTATGCTAGTAGGATAATAAAAACATCAGTTATTGTCCCTGCAGCCACACGTATTCTGTGCATGCGATGTTTGTTGTTGGAGGTCACACACAGGAGAACAGTTGTGAGTGTCAGGGTTGTTCTCCGGGAGTTGTGGTAACTGATCTTGCTTCATACAGGGGATGAGAGACACATCTACTGCAGTAGCAATGTTGTTTTCAAAACACTATCTTGTGAGGAGCACTTTAGGTGTTGCCAGCACACACACCTTCAAGACAGGGGGTCATAGTTTTAAATCTCACTTTGGAGATTTGAGTCTATAATTCAGGCTGATGCTCTCGGTGCCACACTGTTTGAGGAAGCGCTGTGCCATCTGAAGTGTGCCACCTTTCAGATGCAACCAGAAATCCAAATTTTGTTCATAATAGTTCTCCTCTGAAGAAAATCTGATTCCTACAGAAGACTATGATCTCATATCTGCTGAGTGAGTTGATGTCAGCTAGGGAACCAATGTACGCTGGACAGTTCACAAGTAGGCAGAGTCTTGCTCAAGTTTCGTGCTCCATCTTTTAAACCTTTTTTTTAAATGACCCGTATTTGGGTATAAATCTGTGACTCTTAGGGTTGCTAAATAGCTTGTCATCAAAAACATCACAAAGTTCCACATGCATTTTATTCTTTCTCAAAAGAGATCAACAGACAGTGAGCAGGGATTGGAATTGTGCAGGAGTTTTTATATTCCCCCATCCCATAGCCCAAGTCACTAAAGTCAGTTGCGATTCTCCTATGCTGCTTTATTCAGCTTGTTGAATTTAGCACAGGCCAGGAATTGAACTTGGAGACAATTTGGCTTGTATCACTTTCTACTTCAACTCGCAAGCAGACCTGGGAAGTGAACCCTGTTGGAAAATGTGGCTGCAAAAAATTGGACTGGGGATGTTGCCTCAACTCCCTTTCCCCTCATTCCTGGTTAAATAGGTTGCCATTACTAGCTGTTGATCGCGAAAATAGCATGCCTGCCTGGGTTTCGAGGCAACCTTTGCATGCTGGTTTCCTGCAATGTTTCCTTTGCTCCAGTTACTAACTCTGTGGGCTTTTTAATATATTTTTGTTTCTTTGGGGTAGAAAAGAACACATTTCTGCTGTAGACAAGTTAAAAAATGTAAAATATTGTATTTAGGTTTTGTTACTGATGTGTTGGTGCTGCCACTGGAGGCAGGTTGAAATCCTCTGTGTTATTCTTATGTCAGGAAAATAGAACTGCTTCTCAACCTTGCAAAAGACGGTGAGTGCTGGGAGGGCAGAGGGAGGTACAGGTTATGTATTGCGACAGTGTTGATTCACATTCTGTTTCTAAAAATGAGCCAAGCGTTTGCTGGCAGCTGGTTGATTGGGGACAAAACGTGCATTGAGCCTCCGCTGGAGATCTTCGTTGCAGTGTGGAGGTTTACTATTCCCAAAGTCTAATCAGCTATTCAGAGTAATACAAAAGGCACATGACTGCAGGAATCCAGCTTGATGGATGCTTTTGTACTCCATTAAAGCGACCATGTGAATAGCGTTGTTTGGGAAGGCTCATATTGCAAGAAATGGCTGAGAAGCACAGAGGCTGTGACCTTTCCTTTAATTAGCTCAGACATTGAGGAGAAGTCTGAAGAAGTGCCTTGTTGAGGATGCCAAGAATTGCCTCCAGTGTGATAAATTTCATCATGTATAAAGGATTAATTCAACTGGTGTGAGTTTTTTTTTACAGTAAATGAGCTTGTAGATAGATAATTGCAGAGATTCCCACATTTCCTATTATTTCCCATGATTAAAAACAAGCTTCAGCCCTATTTGTTTTCCGCCATTGTCTGTGGTTTATTTACAGGCAGTTGAGAGGTAACTTGAAATGTGACAAGGCTATTGCTGAAGGCACCGCCACTGAATATTTACTTGAGTCTATGGCATTGCTTGATTTGTTAACCTAATCAGTGCAGTAAGTGGTCAGTAATGCTCTTGGTCTAAATACACTGTACTTCTTCGTTTGTTTGAATAGGTGATGAAGAGAGCAATTTCATAGACTATTAAAGGCCAATAGGGTTTTAAAAGTATAATCCATTCATCTTTTGTGGATACAAATTCTGAGGTGAAAGGGCAAGGCTACAGGAGCCTTTTGAGCTCCCAGGCATTTGGATGAATGATAGCATAAGAATCTGATTGTTGTTATCTGTGTTTTTTAAATGCTGTACTGTCCATTCCTAATCCAGATCTCTAATAACTGTTCTGCATCAGAGTCCACAGAGCCTTTATGGATATCATATCAACAGCACTATACCTTAAATCTGAGAAAAGGATGCTGTTTTATTTCAGCCAATGGGCTGGACCCTGCGATGGTGATGACGGTAAAACTGTCAACATTTGCCATTGTTACTCCGCTGAAACCAACAGCAACTTGTGCAGTCTGCACGTGCACAGAATGATGCTGAAATCCAGGAGTGGCTGCCAATGATTGTTATTTTCCTGAGAGTGTGCTGCTGAGGCACCTCCTGCAGACTGCAGTGGAAAATCTTATGAATTGATGAGATCTTCCATTCATGCACTGTTACACTGGCTTTAAAAATCCTTGAAAAATTACACCTTGTTGAACGAGGAGGTAACTGTATTTTTAATGATGCACTAAGTTCATAATTACTGCTGAACCTCCTCACTGGCCCTGAAAAGCTAATTTTCCATTTGTGGAATATCAAATTTCCCCATCATGAAAGAAAATTCATGTGATTTTTAATTTTTGTTTTAAAAAGGTTGTTTCTTTATTTTAGCTTCTATCTTGATCCAGCTAGAATCATTTATTTTGCTTTCTGAAAATTTAAATCAGAAGTGAAGAATATTAAGTGCTTTTATTTTCCTGGTTTGCTGTGTGTGTGAATACTTGAATGCAATTAGCTGCTTATCCTGCATAATGACATCACCACCGCTGTATGCCTGGAGATCTCCTTAACTTGGCGCTAGATTTAAAGTGCTTTTAGGAGATGGGAAAATCCATGCTGCAAAGATCAGTAACACATTTTGCCCATCGGATTCAGTGCTGAGTACCATTGCTTTGCCATGCAGGCCATTAAGTGCTTCTGCTTTCTTCCTATCATTTGGCTATGTTCTTCGTCAGTAATGTATTTAGTGTTGTAAGGATGGTTCAAATGTTTTAGGAATGTAAGTAGACTACTTAGTCCTTGAGTTTATTTCATCATTCTTTTAAATCATAGGTGATTTATACCTCAGCTCCATTCACTCACTTTTACTCCTTATCCCTAGGTAGCCTTATCTAAGAAATATCTATCTGTGTGAGTCTAAAATTTTAATTACCTAACATCCATTCACAGATTTGTTGGAGAGTTCCGGCACTTCACTGTCCTTTGGATGAAAAAGTGCTTCCTGATTTCACTTTGAACTAGCCTAATTAGCCTCATTCTAAGGCTGTGAACCCCACCAGAGAATCATAGAATGGTGACAACTCAGAAGGGGGCTATTCAGCCTATTGTGTCCATGCTGGCTCTCTGCAAGGAAACTCAACATGTCCCATTCCACCCAGTAAGAAGTCTAACAACACCAGGTTAAAGTCCAACAGGTTTATTTGGTAGCAAACGCCACAAGCTTTCGGAGCGTGCTGCTCCTTCATCAGGTGGAGTGGGAGATCTGCTCACAAACAGGGCATACAGAGACACAAACTCAATTTACAGAATAATGATTGCAATGTGAGTCTTTACAGCTAATCAAGTCTTAAAAGGTACAGACAATGTGAGTGGAGAGAGCATTAAGCACAGGTTAAAGAGATGTGTATTGTCTCCAGACAGGACAGCTAGTGAGATTTTGCAAGTCCAGGCAAGTTGTGGGGGTTACAGATAGTGTGACATGAACCCAAGATCCCGGTTGAGGCCGTCCTCATGTGTGCGGAACTTGGCTATCAGTTTCTGCTCAGCGACTCTGCGTTGTCGTGTGTCGTGAAGACCGCCTTGGAGAACGCTTACCCGAAGATCAGAGGCCGAATGCCCGTGACCGCTGAAGTGCTCCCCAACAGGAAGAGAACAGTCTTGCCTGGTGATTGTCGAGCGGTGTTCATTCATCCGTTGTCGTAGCGTCTGCATGGTTTCCCCAATGTACCATGCCTCGGGACATCCTTTCCTGCAACGTATCAGGTAGACAACGTTGGCCGAGTTGCAAGAGTATGTACCGTACATACAGTACATACTCTTGCAACTCGGCCAACGTTGTCTACCTGATACGCTGCAGGAAAGGATGTCCCGAGGCATGGTACATTGGGGAGACCATGCAGACGCTACAACAGCGAATGAATGAACACCGCTCAACAATCACCAGGCAGGAGTGTTCCCTTCCAGTCGGGGAACACTTCAGTAGTCACGGGTAAGCGTTCTCCAAGGCGGCCTTCACGACACATGACGACAACGCAGAATCGCTGAGCAGAAACTGATAGCCAAGTTCCGCACACATGAGGACGGCCTCAACCAGGATCTTGGGTTCATGTCACACTATCTGTAACCCCCACAACTTGCCTGGACTTGCAAAATCTCACTAGCTGTCTTGTCTGGAGACAATACACATCTCTTTAACCTGTGCTTAATGCTCTCTCCACTCACATTGTCTGTACCTTTAAGACTTGATTAGCTGTAAAGACTCACATTCCAATCATTATTCTGTAAATTGAGTTTGTGTCTCTGTATGCCCTGTTTGTAAGCAGATCTCCCACTCCACCTGACGAAGGAGCAGCACGCTCCAAAAGCTAGTGGCGTTTGCTACCAAATAAACCTGGACTTTAACCTGGTGTTGTGAGACTTCTTACTGTGTTTACCCCAGTCCAATGCTGGCATCTCCACACCATTCCACCCACCCAGCAATATCTTTTTTGTCAGGTGCTTATCCAATTTCCTTTTGAAAACCATGATTGAATCCACCATACTTCCAGCTGATGCACTCCAGCTGGTAATCCCCCATTGCATAAAGAAATCTTCCTTGTGTCACCAATAGTTCTTTTGCTATTTATCATAAACCACTGTCCTCGGATTCTTGACTCTTCCACCAGTGCAAATAGTTTCTCGCTGTCATGAAGAGGCTCTGCTGAGACTCTTCATGATTTTGAATATAGAACCTATACCAATCTCCTCTCAACCTTCTCTAAGAAGAAAAACGTCTCTCATATACCCATGTAACTGAAGTTTCTTAGTGACCATTCTTGTAAATCATTTTCTGCACCCTCTCTAAAGCCGTCACATCTTTCCTAAAGTGTGATGCTCACTATTGGACTTAATACTCCAGGCAGAACTAATATTTGATAAAGGTGGTTCATAACTTCAACAAAAGCAAAATTCTGCAGATGCTGAAATTAAAGCAGAAAATGTTGGCAATACGCAGGTCAGGCAGCATCTGTGGAAAGATTGGCTATCAACCTGAAAAGTTTTACTGTCTAATGCTTCTACAATTTCCTCTCTGTTTCCACAGAAAGTATTACGCCCTGGAAAATTGTCTATCTTAAGTCCCATTATTTTCTCAATTATATACTTTAACTTATATTAAATCCACTGAGTTTTCCTCTTGACTTTTTTTAAGCTTTCTTGTACTGCTAATAGTTTGCCCTTTACTGTGATAACAAAGTATGCGTTTAACACATCTGCCATATCCTTCTTGTCCATTATAATCTTGCCTGCATCAGCCTGTAATGGACCCACATCTCTCTTCCTGCTCTCTTTCTCTTAATATACAAAAATCTTTGATGTTGCCTTTGAAATAGCTTACATTTTTTTGCACCTTTTATAAATGTAGATCTTTCATTTGTGAACTAACAATGTTAAAGTCAGTGCACTGGGGAAGTGGAAACTGGTGGAAGTTTGCAAGCATAAAGATGATTAAAAGTTTGCACTGCAACAGTTACTTTCTGCATTTATGTTAAGCAAATTACAGTAATTCTTTCACATCACAGTGCCCTCTATGTTTCCAGTGAAACCAGTGTTCGCTGTGCTATCATTGTAAAAATAAAAATTATACTTGCTGTCAAAGCAAAAGCTTGCCATACAGTCACAATAGTGCCTTTTGTGACTGTATGACATCCTGAAAAGTGTAAAAACCAATGAAGTGCCACTTGGGCAAAAGCAGCCTAGATTGTGTTCAAGTTTCTGGAGTGGGGCTTGAACTCATGACCTGAAGGTTGAGATGACAGAGCAATTTTGACTCAAAAGGAGGCCATCCAACCCGTGAAGTCCATGCCCCACTGAGTCAAAGTTGGCCCATGTCATTAAGTAGCTCTTAACTTCCTATTTTTGGAAATTGTCTACTATGTCTCATTCTCTTTGTATTTTGTTGCCTGTCCCAGGTTTGTTTCGTTATTTTAGGTTCTACCTTAGGTCTTGATGCCGGCCTCATACCGAGCAGCAAGATAATAGTTGTCATCATTCTGGAGCTGGTTGCTAGGAGATGGGCAAGAGGCTGTGTTGTCTGTTCGCTTCTGTCTCCTTGAGGGATTAACTAAGATAGTGAACTCATCATTTTAATTAGAGTCAAATTGTTGTCACACTGTTATGCAAGACCAGGCTACAAGATAATAGCTACCTTGATGTGGCTGGTCCGAGAACATTCAGTGCATTATTCCTGTATGGTTTTGAGAGTGCATTAAGGATTATCAGAGTTTTTGCTGTAGCATCAAGGAGAAATATAAATGAGCTGAATAGTCATTTTATTGAAATCCAATTCAGTCTTGTATCAGCATAAATCATAGGTCTTAATTTTTCTTTTCCATTTCTTCCCCAACCACCCACCCAGGATCATAGAACAGGATCATTGAATATATTGTGTGGCTGAACAGTGGTTAAGTTACGAGGCTAATAAATCAGATACTTGGGTTCAAATCCCACCATGACAGCTGGGAAGTTTCATTCAGTTAACTAAATATATCTGGTATAATAATATTGGTACACACAATATTACTGAATTGTTGGAAAAACTCATCTAGTTCACAAATGCCTTAAAGGAATGAAATCTGTCGACCTTACGTGGCCTGGCCTGCATATGACTCTAGACCCACAACAATGTGGTTTACTTGTAACTTCTGGCATGGTCTATCAAGCCATCCGATTATCTCAAAGTCAATTAGGTGGACAATGAATGCTGGCTTTGCAAGTGATGCCAACATCCCATGAATGCACAAAAAAGGTTACAGCAAGAAAGAGACCATTGGGCTCATTGGGTCCGTGCCAGCTTTCTGCAAAAGCAGTCCAACTTGTCCTCGTCCCGTCCCTGTGGTGCTGCAGGTTATTCACTTCAAATGTTTGTCTAATTCTTTGTGAAAGCCACGATTGAATCTGTCTCCGTCATCCTTCTGGGCAATGCATTCCAGACCCTAACCAAATCACTGTGCAAAAAAGGTTTTCCCTCATGTTGCTGTTGGTACCACCTGAAGCCATTGGTAATTTTGCAGCCAATCAAGTTTAACTCAACCAGGAGAGCCTCTGGGAAAACTATTGCCACGACAGATCTCAGTGCACGGCGACTTGGAGCCATTCTCAACAATATGCTGCGGAACCATTTAGTCTGGGTAAGTAAGGAAGTCATCCAAAGGAAGCTATTAGCAGAGGTAAGTATAAATTTTAAGAAGGTGCTGGAGATAACATTGATGATAGAGCGCTGAGAAGGCTGCACAGGAGTGCACAAAATGGTGTGGTTCACCAGTTAAGGTCACTGCTGCTGTCAGCAGTGGTGCCAAAAATGAAGATGTAATTTTAAAACGAGAAGCAAATGCAGCCATGAATAGAGTGAGAAGATTTAAAACAACTAGTTGCCTAGGATTGAAGTAGCATGTTACTGGTGTGAGGGTAATCACTCCACTGAAGTCTGCCAGTATAAAGAGGCTGCATGGAAAGGTCACTTAAGGCACCAATGTAAAAGTAAGTCAAGTCTACTCAGTAACAGAGTTCATAATACATCACAAGTGCGTTATATGGAAGAGTCCAGTATTAAGGATTTAAATGTTCACTCATTGTTCATCGTGAAAGCGGGCAAGGTAGCCCCAATCACTGCTTTTGGTAAACGATAGGCCATTAAAGATAGAAGCTGATATAGGAGCTTCTGCCACGGTAATAGGAGAGCACATATTTTGATATTTGCAAGAAGGAGCCTAGCCATTGAGTTTGAGCCTGCAGAGGGTGGCAGAGGGACGTCACTGAGAGGAATTCTTGGCGACGTCAGCACAGTCACCACGACTGAACAGCACATCTTGGCAAGACACCCTCCCTGATCAACACGAAGAAGAGCGGCCTACAGAGGGTGTCAGAGGGACATCATTGAGAGAAATGAAATGATGTCTATGATGTTGCATGCTACAATTGAAAAATTGCATCAGTGTTTTTCCGCCCTGGGGGTATCTGACGTGTTGGATAATGGAATAGCCTTCATGAATGCTGAATTTCAGAATTTCACCTCCTTAAATGGTATTAAGTACAAGAGGACTGTGCCAACAGACTAGCTGAATGAGCAGTCCAAGCCTTAAAGACAGGCCTTATGAAGGAATCAGGAGTGACCCGGCAGACTAGAATCTCATGATTCCTTCTGGCTACAGAACCACTCCGCAGTCTACAGAGGGAATGTTGCGAACAGAGTTGCTGGTGGGCCAGTGCCTTAGGACTAGACTAAACCTGGTGTTTCCAAATTTGCCGGGGAGGATAAAGGCTAGTCAGTGCAGTCAGAAGAAAAATTATGATTCAGGCAAATCAACAAGGTCATTTTCAGTGGCGGAACCATGTAGTCAGAAATTTTAGAAGTGGGGTCCCTGGAGATGTATCAAAAACAGGATCTTTGCCTTATGAAGTAGACATACAAGAAGAATCATCTGGAAGCTTGCAGACCATTTACGAGGACAAGAATTGTCCCAGCTGCCAGTACTACCGCCTGAAACCATGTTGCCAGCATTAAACTATCCAAGCAATGAAGTATCACGTCAGCCTGTGGAAGGTGAGTCTGTCATTCCCATGGAAATGGATGAAGCTAAGTTGCCAGTACCTGAGGAGATACCTGGTGTGACTGATTTCTGTAGAAAACATGCCAGTGGGAGCACCCCCGACAGAGGAGTTAAGCCACTCCATTAGAAATTGGAAACCACTTGAAAGACTCGATTTATGATGGACTGATTGCACGTTTAATGTTCTAATTAGTGGGCACTGAGTAACTTAATTGTTATCAATATTTAAAAGAACTGAGGAGGGAGGGATATGGTGTTTGCCCCCTTTAAGGGGCGATCTGCCCAGAGGGTCATGTGACCTTGGTAACTGATCAGAGACCATGGTGGAGGATCACTCTAGCAAGTGTGGGCTTTTGTATCAGTTCCTGGAAGCTGACTGGCAGCCATGAGGTTGTAAGCCGCTGTTGTAGTTATATGTGAATAAATGTTGCAGTTGTTATTTACCTAACTGGTGAAGAGGAATTATTATACTGTCCCTTTCGAAACCATAAACACCATGCCATCTGTTACACTGTTCTACCGGAGAGAAGTTTGCTAAAGCATCATCTTCATCTATCTTCCCGAAAGTGTGCTTAGTAATTTAAAATGCAGAATTGAATTCTAAGATCTTACTATTCTTTGCATCCAAGGTGGAGTGTTGAAAAGGTTTCATGCTAAAATTGTGATCAACAAAATCTAGATGGCAGCTCCAAACAGACTAGAGTAGGGGGAAAGATGTGAGATGAGCGAAGCATATTCTTGCACTAAAAGCATATGCAATTGTAAAATTCTATCTGTTTATTGCCTACCTAAATTATTTCCACACTAAATAAATATTGCGACTTGCTGGATTGCTTTTGAGAAATTCTATATAAATGACAGTTGAATGGTTGAATAGACTTCAAAGTCCTGTCCACTACAGGATTTCCTGACATATTAATCAGTATACCACATTGTGGTTAATCTGGGACAGAACAATTTTCTTTCGGGTTCCAGGAGACTGGCAGTTGTGAGTTGGCTAAATTTGGTCTGCTTCTTCTGGCAGCAGACTTATCAAGGCAGTATTTTGGGTGTCGATGAGTTTGCTGTTGGCCAAAGGAGACCATATTTAGCAGCATGCTTTCTGTGATTCTGATCATGATGTGGAGATGCCGGCGTTGGACTGGGGTAGGCACAGTCAGTAGTCTCACAACACCAGATTTATTTGGTAGCACGAGCTTTCGGAGCGTTGCCCCTTCATCAAGTGAGTGAAGAGTTCGGTTCACAAACAGGACATATATAGACACAAACTCAATTACAAGATAATGGTTAGAATGCGAGTCTTAACAGGTAATCAAATCTTTACAGGTGCAGACAATGTGAATGGAGAGAGGATTAAGTACAGGTTAAAGAGGTGTGAATTGTCTCCAGCCAGGACAGTTAGTGAGATTTTGCAAGCCCAGGCAAGTAGTGGGGGTTACAGATAGTGTGACATGAACCCAAGATCGCGGTTGAGGCCATCCTCATGTGTACGGAACTTGGCTATCAGTTTCTGATTGGTGATTCTGCATTGTCGTGTGTCATGAAGGCCGCTTACCCGAGGATCAGAGGCCGAATGCCCTTGACTGCTGAAGTGTTCCCCAACAGGAACGGAACACTCCTGCCTGGTGATTGTTGAGCGGTGTCCATTCATCCATTGTCGAAGCGTCTGCATGTTCTCGCCAACGTACCATGCCTCGGGACATCCTTTCCTGCATCGTATCAGGTAGATAATGTTGGTCTTCTGAGGAGGTCTGTGCAGTTTTTCACTGTGGCGCGTCAGAACTGTCAATCGATGAGTTGAGTGCCATATCCTGTTCTTACGAGGGCGTCTTTCAGCGTCTGTAGGTGTCTGTTGCGATCTTCCTCATCTGAGCAGATCCTGTGTATACGGAGGGCTTGTCTGTAGGGGATGGCTTCTTTAACGTGTTTAGGGTGGAAGCTGGATAAGTGGAGCATCGTGAGGTTATCTGTGGGCTTGCGGTACAGTGAAGTGCTGAGGTGACCGTCCTTGATGGCGATGAGTGTGTCCAAGAATGCTGGAGAGTGGTCCATGGTGAGTCTGATGGTGGAAGCGGAGAGGCTACGATATTTTCTCCAGAGCCTTCAACATATCATCGATGAAGACGAACATCTCACCAAGGCCATCCCCACACCTCCACTACTTGCCTTCAAACAACCGCGCAACCTCAAACAGACCATTGTACGCAGCAAACTACCCAGCCTTCAGGAGAACAGTGACCACAACACCACACAACCCTGCCACAGCCAACCTCTGCAAGACATGCCGGATCATTGACATGGATGCCATTATCTCACGTGAGAACACTATCCACCAGGTACACGGTACATACTTGGCCAACATTGTCTACCTGATATGCTGCAGGAAAGGATGTCCTGAGACATGGTACATTGGCGAGACCATGCAGACGCTACGACAACAGATGAATGGACACCGCTCAACAATCACCAGGCAGGAGTTTCCGTTCCTGTTGGGGAACACTTCAAGAGTTTTAACAACACCAGGTTAAAGTCCAACAGATTTATTTGGTAGCAAATGCCATTAGCTTTCACTTCAGCAGTCAAGGGCATTCAGCCTCTGATCCTCGGGTAAGCGGCCTTCACGACACACGACAACGCAGAGTCGCTGAGCAGAGACTGATAGCCAAGTTCCGCACACATGAGGATGGCCTCAACTGGGATCTTGGGTTCATGTCACACTATCTGTAACCCCCACTACTTGCCTGGGATTGCAAAATCTCACTAACTGTCCTGGCTGGAGACAATACACATCTCTTTAACCTGTGCTTAACCCTCTCTCCACTCACATTGTCTGCACCTGTAAAGATTTGATTACCTGTTAAGACTCGCATTCTAATCATTATCTTGTAATTGAGTTTGTGTCTATATATGCCCTGTTTGTGAACTGAACTCTTCACTCACCTGATGAAGAGGCAACGCTCCGAAAGCTCGTGCTACCAAATAAACCTATTGGACTTTAACCTGGTGTTGTGAGACTACTTACTGTGATTCTGATGCTCGTAAAAGTACTATTCTCTCAGAATCTTAAAGATACGCCACCACTTTCAACGCAGCCAATGGCCTGGATCTTGTGATAGTAATGACAGTGAAACTTTCTGCATTTGCTGCCATTATTCCTGTGAAACTAACAGCAATTTTTAAACATGGAAATTCAGAAGTTGCTGTTTTGATTCTCTGTTTTTCCTTGGGTGTGCTGCTGAGGTCCCCGCAGACAGTATTGAATAGAAATCACTGAATTTTCCCTTTTATGCTGTAATATAATTGTTTTTTAAAAAAACCTTAAAAAGTTAGGCCCGGCTAATAAGATGCAACTGAATTTTAACCATGTACTATTTCATAAACATTGCTAAAGACCATGGACGATGACCATGCAAACCTAATTTTATATTTATGTGTAGTCAATTTTTTCTATAATTCCAAATTTAACAAATAATTAAGTTTATGATACTTAAGCTTCTAATGTGTATGTCTAAATCTGTATTTTGTTGTGGGTTTGCTATCTAATAAATCTTCAACATGATTGCTTACCCTGCTCAACAACAACATTGGTGCTGGACCCTTGGTGATCCCCTTGACTCCTCACCATTTTCACATTATTGTTGGGAAATGTGAAATCCATGTCATGGGGGTGGCTAGATTGGTGTGGGCTGCTTTCTTTGAGGTCATTGGTGAGTGCTGTAATTTTGCAGCTGATTGCAAAGCCAAAAAGAAAGGCTTGAATTTACTTAGCGCCTTTCATAACCACAGGGCATCTCGAAGTGCTTCACAGCCAATGAAGTATTTTTGAAGTATCACCACTGCTACGATGTAGAAAATGTGACAGCAAACTTCCACAAATAGCAATGGATGGATCTGCTGTTGTGATTTTGATTAAGGGATAAAATTTGAGCTAGGGTGCTGGGGATAACCCCCCTACTTTTCTTAGGAATAGTGCCACAGAATCTCTTTTGCATCAGTACTACCCTTGAATGTCAGCTTTGATTTTTTTTTTGTATTCTATTCGCTGGAGTGGTGTCGAACTCACAACCTTTTGATTCCCAGGTGAGTACTGCTTGCTGAGTCACTGCTAATACTAAATACGACTGAATTTCTGCTTCCATTCCACTATATAATAATGTTGGACTTGGAATGTTTGATAACCAGTTTCCTCAAAAGCTGGGCAGATCCATAATTATTCTTGTAATAAATTACCTTGGTTCATTTTGAAAAAAATGATGGTTTTATGAGCAATTCATTCTTTTATCTTTCATTGATGTTCATTCCTGTGTTTAATCTAGTTGCACAAAGTTAGTATTGCTTTTTCTCTGATGAAATTGAGATCTTTACCGAGCATTTGCTTCCAGTTTAGAATGACCACCCATCTGGTCGGAAACCAGAGATTCTTGTTGGCAACCTGATATGGTTGATGATCGATAATTTG
Source organism: Mustelus asterias (assembly GCF_964213995.1). Classification (NCBI taxonomy): domain Eukaryota; kingdom Metazoa; phylum Chordata; class Chondrichthyes; order Carcharhiniformes; family Triakidae; genus Mustelus; species Mustelus asterias. The sequence goes on from NC_135814.1 coordinate 99,837,290, forward strand.
ACATGAAAAGTTAGTTCTTAAATACTGTCCATGTGTGAGCAGGGCTTTGTGTATTTCTTGTACAATGTGACTGAGCCAATTTGCATTGTACGCAAACTGATTTGCATCTAGTTTTACAGGGTGAGTTTGTTTTAAACATATCTTCTCCTAAATAATCAGGTCATGTGGGGAAAAAGGAGTTATCATTCCAATTCTCATAGGTAGAACCTTTGTTCATCAATCTATCTTCCTAATGGAGCTAAGAATCTGTCAAAGGATGAGTAATATAAAAATTAGTTTCCTTTTGCCTCCAATTTTCTGATCCTTGTTTCCTCTGTTGTAAGTTTTGAATGCTGCTGAAGTTCGATTCGGTTGGTGATTCTCTGTCTGGTATATCTAATGTACAGTAAGAAGTCTCACAACACCAGGTTAAAGTCCAGCAGGTTTATTTGGCACAAGCTTGTGGCTTGTGCTTCCAAATAAACCTGTTGGACTTTAACCTGGTGTTGTGAGACTGCTTACTATGCTTACCTCAGTCCAACGCCGGCATCTCCACATCATATCTAATGTAGACAGTGAGCTCTGGCAGACTGTTAGATTACATACTGAGGTGCAGTGAGGGGCAGTCACAGCTGAGCTTGCTCCTGACTTCATCCCAAGCTCATGAGTGAAAACTTTTGCTGGGGGGCGGTGGGGGGCATTGCAGCTGGTTGGCACAAGCTGCTACATGCATGATTGTTGCACTTTGAACTCTGAACCATTGGGGAAATATGAATGACTTCAACCAACATCTGGACTGTGGGAGGTTTCTCAAAATGGATGTAGACGAGTTACCATTAACATAAAGCTGCATTCACATTTGCTGTTTAACAGGTGAAAGAAAGTCTTGCACTGTAATCGGTTGATAAACGCTCTGCAAGGATTAATGTTTCCAAGCAGAGATGTAAAGAGAATAAAAAATAAGGGAAATTAAGAATCACTGACTTGTGCAGGACAAATTCAGAACAACAAATTACTCTATTTCTTTATTGGCAGACTGCCTGAATGTCTCATGACAGAGATCTGAATGAAACTTCTATTTATAAAGGCAGTGATTAATAGTGGGACTGAAATAAGCTAGGTGTAATATGTGCAGTTTTTTTTAAAGAGTAGGTATCATGGGCATTCATTATGTAGTGCATGTCCAAACACAACCAGAGCGATTTCTCAATTAACCAGTGGGGTTGTTGCTAGGATGTCAGGAGAGCAGCTGCAAAGGAGGAAAAAAATCCAAAATTAGTAACTGCTTTCCTCATCAGTGCAAGAAAAGCAGCAGTCCATAAAATGCTTCCTGATGAGCTCAGTATGCATTTAGCTGATTTTGTAGTATCTGGGAGAAAGCTTAGCGAGCTATTTAAGTGGGGAATAATGGGCAACATTGAAAAATTGCACTGTTCTAACTACAGATGTTCAGTTCTCATTCACGCCCCACATTTGACATTTAATAATTTTTTTTAAATTAAAAAAAATCCTGAAAGAAGCAAAGGCAAAGTCTTACAGATCAGGACCTATAAATAATGAGGTGATTAGCCATCTTCAAGTACAATAAGATTGATTGAACCTGGTACTTAAGATGTTCTTCAACCTCTTTGCATTAAAGAACAGCAAGACCTGGTGTACACAGTCTCTTCTGGGACAGATTATCTAGCCTTTTGACAGAGGTAGATGAAAATCTACAAAGGCTGCCCTTAGAGATGTGACTAAGAAGGCCCTGCATGAATGTTAATTAATGTTACTTGGTTCCAATTGCAGCACAGACCGATGCACAAAAATATCGGTATTAAATGACCAGCTGGGCTACTCAATTCAGCAGTTCTACTTCTCAGTGCTACAGAACAGTGCACTTACTGAAAATAACAACCTATACTACACAGCGAAAATAGGCTATAGACCACCACTGCTTCATGGTTCAAGCTGGTCCTTTTATTAAAAAATCAACAGTCATAAAAGGGGTAAGAAAGTACTGTCAAATTGGATTTAAATATCTCTTCCACATAAACTAAACAAGCAAGCTTGCTGTTTTATACTATCAGCTCGCCCTACATATTATAAATTTGTCCTCACAAACGTTTTGTTTAGTTACCTGTGGTGAATAATGGGAGCTTTAAAGCTGTGGACTGATTGGTGATGATTCAGATGAGGTGGTTTGATGCAGTTGGATGAGTTTCAGTTTAAGCTGGAGCCAGAGTATTTAATTGCTAAAATCTGTTGGGGATTGGAGAGAAAGTGAAATTCTTCGCTTCATGTTTGTTCCAACACATATTCTACAGATGCCACTTGTCCTTCAGAACTGTTCAATTTTGTACCTAAGGTCTGAATCAGCAATAACCTCAGTATCAGATACTATCTTCCTCCAAAACAAAGTAGTGCAATTGCATACTTTTCTGCTTAGATTGATTAATAGCTTCTTCACAATTGAAAATTTTGAAATTGAGTTTATTACTTCATGCTGAAAAAATACTGAATAGCTTCACTAAAATGCAATTTTTTTCATTATTATTCATATGGAATGGCACTTAAAAGCAAAATATTCAGAGACTGTAAATCTGAATTAGAGAAAATGCACTGACCAGACAGCATTTGTGGAGAGAGAAATAGGTAATATGTTGGGTTGGTGACCTTTCGTTGGACATTCAATGACATGCACTTATTTTGTTGAGCTTGAATCAGCATAATTGTACTTTACAGAATTGATCACCAGTCTTTGTGTTTGGATTAAATGCAGCATGGTGGGGGTTAGGTCCAAATATTTGTTCCAGTCTTAATTATTTTTCTTGTGTCAGGAAATAGAGGTAGTTTTAAGTAATTTATATTTGTATTTGTGGATGTTAGAAATAAAGTGTCACTTTAAGTAACCTTAATTTTGTATTTCTGTATTTGAAAAGGTTGATAACTTCAGTTTAATTCAGATATCTGCATTGTAATGAGAGTTTACAACGTTAGAGCAAACATGGTTTAAAAAAAAAACTAGGCTGTTGCTCAGCAACCAGATGCCACACTGAGACAACCAGAGCTTTTAGTAAGCTAGTGCCAGGAAGAGGTGGACACAAAACAGGGAATTGCAGAGAGCAGATTTGCTAAAAGAACAAAAGAAAGTCTCGGAAACCAGGGAATTCGACAAAAGAGAGTTCCAAGAAGACTGTGATGTGAAAAGGGAGAAAATAGGAATTTGAACAAGGTACTATTCAAGAGAATTCAAGTAAAAAGTGGAGAAAGAGCACTGAATTAAAGAGACAGCTACTGGAACCAGATTTAAAGTTGGCTAGGTGAGAAACCAGATATCCAAGGTTATCAAAAGGTTGGTGATATCTTAATATGGCCTGTGAAGCAGAGGTGTTCTGTTGGCAAGGCGGATACCTGAGAGATTGCGTGGAAGCTTGAATCCATGTGACGACCCAGGGCAGAGGAAATGCCAAAAGGAGAGGCTGAAATCCTGGAGATGGATTATTGGTGAAAACATACAGAGAAAGTGTTGTTTGGGAGAAGATTGCAGGGTGTGTTCGTTGAGAATGGTGTTTGGTGACCCTAGTGTGATAGCCAGAGTTCCAGTGAGACAAGTTGGCTCACAGTCTGACAAGTGTCTGGGTTTTTGGAGGGGGGGGGGGGGGTTGATGAGAAATCTACAGAAATCTGTTTTGGGTAGCATCTGTCACTTGGTTTCAGAGTGTGGTATGTCTGATCATAGTTTGCCTATTGGTTTACATCAACTGTATACTTTCTGAGAACATTAGAATATAAGATTTTTTGTAACTTGTGTTATCCTTACAAAGCTGAACTTCTCTGTCGATATGGCTGAGGTACAGAAGGAATAGTGTATTATTGTTAATCTTTTCATCTTTTACAAGTGTTTTATTGTTTTATTAAAGTTCATCCGCGTATCTAAGCAAAAATAGAGTTAGGATCTATCAAGCCAGGTTCCTTCAATCTGGGATCTAACTTGTCCAGCAGTAACATCAGCTTGAGCCTTAACAGTTATTACGATCAAAGTATCAACATCTCAACAACAAAAGAATTAAGCACCAAGAATGAGAAGAAATGCATAAATTCGGAAATTATAGGTTCCAAATTGCAGAGGTAAATGGCAAAAACGGAGCCAGGCTGAATCTATGCATGAGATTATAAGAAATAGGTTTCATTGGCCATGCTAAATTCTCCCTCAGTGTACCCGAACAGGTGCCGGAGTGTGGTGTCAATGTGATTTTCACAGTAACTTCATTGCAGTGTTAATGTAAGCCTACTTGTGACACTAATAAACTAAAAAAAAAACTTCTGGTTTCATTCAAAAACGTATATTGTGCATTCATTAAAATATGGCTTCTTTCCAAATCAGCAGTGCTTATTTGTTCTAACCTGTTGGAAAATTGTAGTGTTACATCAAAGCCTATGGTTATATGCGGCTGCAGGTCTTCCTGTGGTGAATTCCTGATCTTAGTCACATTGCCAGGGACATGCACAGAGTGGAACCTGGGTACTTCCTTGCTTGGCATAATGAGAATTTGGTTTCATTTTAAGTGTGCTCAGCACTTTACAGTGGGCGATTCCAGATTCAGATTGGCAGCGATCAGAATGCATGCCGTGGAGGAAGCTGGTAGAAAGAAGAAACCCAAACCAATAGGTTTTGATCCACTGAAAAAGATTTCTTAACATGGTGGTTTTGACACTGGAAGTTGCTGGAACCTACGCAAGTACGTGCTTGAATCTCAACCTATCAGTGGCTTGCTCAAGAGCTATCTGTCTGAATACCGTACCAAGTGAAAGACCTGGGATTTCCCCAGAGGGTTTTGAGAGCGACACTGAGGCTAGAGAATGATTAGTAGAAATCATGTTGTAAAAATTGTAAATCTAATTAAACTAGAGTCAAGCCCATTAAAATAAATAAAAGTAAATTCATTGTGAAAAGTAATATTTTTTGTGAAATAATGTTTTTGAATATACTTTTTTGTGAAGTCGGAAATTTGTGTTCATATTTGAAGGATTAAAATTGTTAATTAACATAATTGGGTGAAAGAAAGTAATTAAGTGAACTGATGAATGAAATCCATCAAAAATTTCGTCCATACGGTCCGAGTGAGAGTATCTCAATTTATTATTTCAAAAAATCATTTTCTTTACCTTATTTTTTAAATCCTATTTTTAACTTTTATCCATTTGTTTCCTGGATGTAGGATGGGTAGCTCAGCTTGTTGACTCATAACATTGGATTAGAATCTGCATTTTCTGGTGATTTTTATTTTTCTATTTTTGGAAACAGATGAATGTGATGGTCAGTGATAGAGGAAAGATAAGGGGCATGGGACTATTAATAATTAGGAAGATGTCGGTAAGATTACTGGTATCGCACATTTTATCATTTTTATACTGGGCTATTTAGTCTGTAGACTCCTTTCCTCTTTGTGTTCTCCACTTCCTGTTGCATTCCCTCCACTTACTCCCTCTCCTCTTCCTCACCCTCCTGCTCCTCAGCTTCTTTCCTGACAGGTGGTGGCAGGGCTGTTCCCTCATAGCTTCTAGCATACAAGTACAAATCTTGATACTCAGCTGAGTACTGCAGGCTGCTCCTGAGCAGTCCAGCGGAAGCATTGCTTGAGGACATTGGTGGTACATTCTGTAGTGTTCATTGTGGTTGCATGGTTCTCATTTTAGCCTGCTGTGCATGTGTGTGAGGGTTCCAAAGTGGAGTCATGAAACATGTCATGAGCAGGCCTTTGGCCTGCTGTAATCATTCATGTGACTGTCAAGGTGACCATGACTGTTAACTCATGCATCTGGCTAATTCCAAGTTGCTACTGGCAACATCTTGCACTTTGCTGCACACGGGACGTTATGGAGGTTGTCTATACAAAGCAACAGTTTACTCTCATAAGCAGAATAGTTTGCACAGATTGCAGACTTTCTCATAATGCAGGGTGTCATTGATTGTATTCCACCGACATGCTAACAATGCCCAACTTTATGGTAGCAGTTGTGCCTGCAACAGTTGACCGAATAGCAGTTGGCAGATTTCAGTCCTTTATTTTGTGTAGTGAAGGCTTCTCAAAGTTGATTCCTGTTTCAGTAAGAGAATTGCTCCCTAAAGACCCTCAGCATCCCCCCCCCCAAACTCATTTCCACCCTCTTCTAGCTGCTGGTCCTAGTCTTTGTGACCTCCCTTTGTTCTCCCAGTCATGCTGAATTCCCAGAGGAAGCCTCTACCAAGCCATGAATGGATATCCCTTTGTCGCCCAGTAACCAGCCTTCTATTTGCTGTTATAGTTCAAATACAAGAGACATAGAGGAATGAAATAATCGTGACTGCTGCCAGGATAATGGACATTCACTTGCACAATGCTCTGGTTTTGGACTGAGATCAGTGAAATTTCTTCACTTAGAGAATTCTGAATCTTTGAAATTTCTCTCCCAAAGAGCTGTGGATGCTCAGTTGTTGGGTATATTCAAGACATGGAGGGCTGAATTTTGTGGCCCGGTTATGGGGGTGCTGGGGCTGGAAAATCTGGCGAGCCATTCAAAAATCATTGACTTCGATGGGAGTGGAAAATCCTGCCAGCAGAAAATTTCACCCATATTGATAGATTTATAGACTTTTAAGGGATATGGGGATTTGGTGGGAAAATGGAGTTGAAGTTGAAGATTATTGACTGGTGGACCAGGCTCAAGGAACCATATGCCCTATTCCTGCTCCTATTTCTTATGTCCTTGTATACTTCATCCATGAGTAGGGCTTAGATTTATTTTTAAAGTGGGAACGTTATTTGATACAAAATGACAGAATATGAGAATCAGACTAAATATAGAAGGACCAGAGAGGAAGTGAAAAAAACTATCAAGAAAAGCAAGGAGAGAGCATGGCAAGAGGCTGGCAGCTAACATAAAAGGGAATCCCAAGATCTTCTACAAGCAAATAAACAAAAAAAGAGTGGTGAAAAAAAAAATTGGGCTGATTTGGATTAATAAAAGGGGGACCTGCCCTTGGCGGCAGGAAAAATAGTGGAGGTATTAAACAAGTACTTTGCATCTGTCTCTATAAAGGAAGAAGAAGCTACCCAGGCAAAGGTGAGAAGAGGAGGTAACTGATACACTAAAGGAATTTACAACACTAAAGGAATTTACAACTGAGAGGGAACAGGTGTTAGGTTATCATTACTTAAAATAGATAAGGCTGGTGATAATCTTCCAGTCGTTCTTAGACATAGGGGTGGTGCCAGAGGACCGGAGAATTGTGAATGTTTCACTCTTGTTCAAAAAGGGATGCAGGATAAAGTTGGCAACCATAGACCAGTCAGTTTGACTTTGGTGGCAGGAAACATCTGGAAACTATAGTTCAGAGCAAAATGAATCATCACTTAGACAAATGCAGGATAATTAAGAAAAACCTGCATGGATTCATTAACGGAAAATCATGTTTAACTCACTTGCTGGCATTTGTTTGAGGCAGTAACCGAGAAGGTTGATAAGAGCAATGATGTTGATGTGGTGTATATGGAAAGACGTTTGTTACAGTGCCACACAACATATCGTGAGCAAAATTCTAGCTCAGGAATAAAAGACAAAGTAGGCACTTAGATGAGAAATTAGCTGCGTGAATTGGATTGCTTTCTGAAGAGGAAGAATGTGTAAGGTTTTGGGGATAAGGCAGGGGACTGGGACTAGATCGAATGCTTTTTCAGAGAGTCAGTGCACCAGTGCAGAATTGATGGGCTGAATGGCCTCCTGCTGCACTGTAAATATTTTGTGATATGTCTCCTTAATGATTTGAGGTTGTGATTGGCTCTCTTCATTTGAGAGTGATGTTGAGGTGGTGGGAAGGTGAGGGGGAAGCGATAGGAAAATGTAGAACTGTTAGACATTTCGCCGGTGCTGGTATAATTATATCCAAATGTTCAATCCCTTGAAGAGAATTGGCTGGAATAGAAGCTATCTGGAAGAGTGTCATAGTTTGTGTGCTATTCTAGACTATTTTCACACTTTTTAGAACTGCATATGAACTTGCTGCTATAAGTGTACTGCTGTTGTATCATTAAATCCAGAATATTTAACAGGCTAGAGTAGTATGTCCAATTGTGGACGCCACACTTCACAAAAAGCATACGAAAGAGAATTACATGGATGGTTCCCGGGATGAATAATTAGTTACATGGATAGATTGGAGAAGTGGGAGTTGTGTTCCCTTGAGAAATGAAGGTTAAAAGTGCAGCTGCTTATAATCATGGAAAGTTCAGATAGAGCAAATCGAGAGAAACTTGTTTTGAATGTTCGAAGGGTAAATAAACAAGAGATACAGATTCAAGTTGCTTGGCAAAAGAAACGGGCAACATGAGTGGGAACTTGAAGAGCACAATTGCAAGGAAGAACTACTACTAACTGGATTGGTATTTGAAAGAGCTGGTGCAAACTTGATGGGCCAAATGGCCTCCTGTGCTGCACTGTTTCGTGATTTCCTGTCAGCACACCTGCTTTATAAATCAGCTTTGCCTGTAAATTCAAGGATAGTTTGAACAACTTTATTTTTTCTACTAATCCTCCCTACACGAAGAAAGACAGAATTTTCTTTGTCTTGCACGCTATCTTCTCCCATTGTCCATTTTATCAGGATTGTATTACTCCATGTGAAGGTATAAAGGGGCTTTTGGGCATTCCCAGGACAAACAGTCCTGCTAAGCTTACAGGCTTGGTGCCAAGGCAGGAAATCATAATAAGGAGCTAAAGAACTGAATTGAGGGAAATGGATATTTCTCAGGCATATCTTCATATAGGATATGCATATAGCTAACAGTAAAAACTGCATTAGAAAGTTAAAAATGGAACCTATTGTGCGCTGTCCTTGCATAAATGATTTTTATTTCAGTTAGTTCCCACTCAGTTTTTTCCAAGGCTCTTGGACTAGAGAGGTGTGCTGCTCTTGAGCACTGTCTGTTGAATTATTTCGCCAAATCTGTGGGGGTAAAACCTTGGATATCAAGCCCCTATATCTTTAACAATTCTTCCTCAAAGTCAGTAATAATTCTGACAAGGCTTCTGAGACTTAATGAAAATAAACTTTTCCTTGGAATAAGTGTGTAAACAGGAAAACTGTCCGGCCTGACCTTGCTGGTAGAAGACTAAATTTAAAGAGCAGCTGTTACACTTAATTAGCAGGATGAAAATAAATACAGAAATTAGCATTTGAACATATAAATTGGGGGCAGGAGTAGGCTATTCGGCCCCTTGAGCCTGCTCCGCCATTTGACAAGATCATGGTTGATTAATTGTGGCCTCAACTCCACCCTCCTCCCAATTTACTGTCTGTACCCTTTGACTCCCTTCTTAGTCAAGAATCTTATCTAACTCAGCCTTCAAAATATTCAATGATTCAGCCTCCACTGCTCTCTGGGAAAGAGAATTCCACAGACTCATTACCCTCTGAGAGAGAGAAATTCTCTTCTCCGTTTTAAATGGGCGACCCCTTACTTTTAATCTGTGAACCCACCATGTAAAGTCCTGCCTGGAGGATCACCTCTCATTTTCCTAAACTTGAACGGATACAGGCCTCACCTTGTCTGACCTTTCCTCATATGATATCCTCTTCATCCCAGGAATCAGTTGAGTGAATCTTATCTGCCTCTGAACCTTAACTGCTTCTTATGCAATTATATCCTTTTTAAGTAAGGAGATCAAAACTATACACGGTACTCTAGATGCGGTCTCACCAATGCCCTGTGCAACTGTAGCAAAACTTCACTACTTTAATATTCCATTTCCCTTGCAGTATATGATTCCATTTTCACTTGCTGTACCTGCATACTAACGTCCTCTTATTGATGAGCTAGGATGTCCCAGTCCCCCTGTATTGTAGAGTTCTGCAATTTTTCTCATTTGAATAATATTTGATTTTCTTCCCTTCCTGCCAAAGTGGGCAAGTTATACCAGGGAGACAGAACCTCATCCAAGGACTCATCAGAAAAGGGCGTATGGTTATCCTCTTTTAGTCCAGCCAGTAACGTCACTATTGATTCTTTCTTTCTGTCTTTATTTTCTTTTATATAAGCTTCAGAGATAGAACTTCATCAAATGTCGTCCAGAACCTGGAGTTAATTCATATTGAATGGATGCATCTTGCTTGCTAATTGATTCACCCCTTCACTGAATCCCAGTTGATAAATGAGGCATGACCTTCTGCTTTCAAAGACCATGCTGAGTATCCCTTATGCTTTCTGTGCAGCTCAGATGGATATCGATGGCCTCCAATATAACTTCAGTTTCCTTGCTATTAATGTCAATGTGGAACATTAGCCTCTCTTGTTAGCCTTTCCCTCCTTTCTCTGATCATATAGGTTACATTCACTGTTTCACAGGTTTCAGCTGCAGCCCCTGTATCAACTGCGTCGCTAAAATATTAACTTGCAGCTATTTCCTCCAAGGATTCTATGGAGTAGCCCATCTGGTCCATGTACTCTGTAGGCATTTGATGCATTAAGCTTTTATGCACCACGTGGATCACTGATTTCTCCTTATGTTAGATTCCTGTGCCAGGTTGAGTAGATTTGGAATTTGTCCATTTCCACTCAAGAAGACTGACATAACTGAATGCATTAAATTAATTATGCATTGCCTGACCAGCCATATGAAGTATTTCTTCCAACATTTAGGATCTTAGTGATAAGTGATAATATCCCAACTGATTAATATATGTGGTGGAACAAACTTGTTTCGCTCCTTCTTGCTCATTTTCGCGTTCTGCCCTGCCCTTTCCCAAGTCTTACCTCTTTCAGTATGCATTTTAATCTGGAATAACTTGGGTATTTGCACCCATTTCAAAGGTTTCATACAGTTCCTGTCTCATTCAGTGAATTTCATAGCATTAACGTAGGTCACAATAATTGAATGGCTTCCCCAGTTGCAGATTCTCAATCATAAAGGGCTGTTTTCCCAGCCCCATGGAGGCAAGAGGTGTAGGAAAATAGCCAGGAGCTGTGTCAGGGCCTCTCAGGGATTTACCCAGGTGTCGATGGGACTAGGGTCATCTGACTTCTCAATGGAGGTGAGCTGCCAGTTAGTCCAATTAAGACACAAGAACACAAGAAATAGGAGCAGGAGTAGACCACCTAGCCCACTGAGCCTGGTCTGCCATGCAGTACAATCATTGAAGAATCATGCGTTTCAACACCACTCTTCCTGTCAACTATCTATCCTAGACATCCTATTCAACGATGGAGCATCTACAACTCTCCAGGGTAGCGAATTCCAAAATTCCACAACCCTTAAGTGAAATAATTTCTCATCTTAGTCCTAAATGATCGGCCCCTTATCCTGAGGGTGTAACCCCATGTTTTAGGTTCTCCTATTGGTGAAAACAATCTCAACATCCTCACTGTCAAGCTCCTTCAGCATCTTTTGTTTCATTGAAATCAATTCTCATTCTTATTAACTCCAGAGAATATAGGCCCAATTTATTTGGTCTGTCATCATAGGACAACCCCTCATCCCAAGGGACCAATTTAGTGAACTTGTACCACCTACAATCCTTTCTTAAAGATGGAGACCCAAAACAGCACACAGTGCTCCAGATGAGGTCTCACCAAAGCCCTGTACAAATGTAGCAGAACTTCTTTATTCCTGTAATCAAATCCCTTGCTGTAAAGGCCAACATACAATTTGCCTTTCTCACTAGTTGCTACACCTGCATGCTAATTTTCTGTTTTCCTTGTATGAGCAATGCAAATTTATTTGAACAGGAACACTTATAAGCTTCTCACCTTTCAAGAGGTATTCAGCTTTTCTATTCTTACAACCAAAATGTTATGCCCTCTCTGCCATCTTGTTGCTCATTCATTTCTCCTGACTTTGTCGCTTTATAGCTTCTCTTTGTCCTCTCCACAGCTTATTTTTCCACCTGGCTTTGTATCATTAGCAAGCCGAGATACATTTACTCTCTGCCTCTTCATTCAAGTCATTAATATAAATTATATTAATAATGTAGCTTAATAGAGGATAACTGAGGTCCCAGCACTGATGGTTGCAGCTGGCCAGTATTCACTGCCTACCTACTTGAAAAAGCCTCATTTGTGCCCACTTTCTGCTTCCTGTCTGTTAACCAGTCCTCGATCCATGCCTATATGTCATCCCCAGCTTCATGGGCCTTTATCGTGCCTATGAACCTTCCTTGCAGCACTTTATCAGTACCAGTATCTTAGTGATGTTGGATGGGCTCCCACTCCAAGCCATGTCTTGAGCCATGAGCATGATTGAGGCACCTTCTGGGTGGCGGACCAGAGGCTCCATGCTCAAATGATGAAGCTTCATCCCTATCAATGAACTTGTGGAGTTGTTTCCCCTCCATTCTAATGTCCCTCTTGGCTTCAGGAGTCTTTAGAATGTTGAGGAGCTCTCTCTGACCTGCTTCAGAAGGACCCCAGCTTTCCTAGTGGAGCTGCCCAGGCTGCAGAATTGCCAGGCCTTTTGTTTAGACTCCCAGCATCATAACCCCACCTCCTGGAATATTACACTGCCTGTCTTGCAAGCTCAGGATCCCTTTTTTTGGTCCTGATGTCAACGTTCCTAAAGCCCACAGGAAAATCCAACCCACAAATTGGATGTGCACGAATGATGGTTAAATGAGTTGACATTTAATTTTCATACCTATGGAATGTACATCAAGAGTTTGGACTCTTTGGTTTTGTTTTATGTTGATTTATGTCAATTTTTATGATTGTGCGTATTCTAATGAGATTGAAAGGATATTTGAGCATTGCCTGATATCAGCATAATGGGATAGATTGCATCATTGGATCTAGCTTGCAGGCTGTGGCAACAAAGAAAACTACAAGCCTAGATATGTAGCGTGACTTGGGTTTCTTTCTTTTGGAATCTGCTTTCTTCCAGGTTCCTTGATGTCAAAATATATTTCCATTTCTCTTGTGTAATTTTCGAGCAATGCCTTCCATTTAATTCTTCCACTCATCAACACGGAATATCGACAAGTTATTGAACTTGGGAAGTGTGATGATACTGTGCTTTGAATATATTTTATGTTTATGTGGGGACCGCTTTAAAATGCAGTGTTTTGTTACAAGCAATCAGTTTGTCTCGAGGAATATAGCAGATGCGAGGAAGCAGAATAATTACTCATTTTAGCCATGTAAAGTATTTATTTAGCAGAAGGCTTAATGAGCTTTTGTTTACCAAAGAAGAGAAGCTTAGTGTTTTCTTGATTAAAGTAACGGAAAGGTGAGTTAGGTGTACAAGGTCATACAGTTATGTGCTATTAGAGATGGGAGGAGCGAGGTTTGTAGCTGAGAAAAACAGTTTTAAGAGTTCAATTTTTGGAGAGGGCTGTTTAAGGATAGCAGCCTACAAACAACCTCCTCTCTCTCTCCCTCTCTCGCTCCTTTTCTGAACCGCTCCTTTTCTGTCCCGCTCCTTTTCTGTCCCGCTCCTTTTCTGTCCCGCTCCTTTTCTGTCCCGCTCCTTTTCTGTCCCGCTCCTTTTCTGTCCCGCTCCTTTTCTGTCCCGCTCCTTTTCTGTCCCGCTCCTTTTCTGTCCCGCTCCTTTTCTGTCCCGCTCCTTTTCTGTCCCGCTCCTTTTCTGTCCCGCTCCTTTTCTGTCCCGCTCCTTTTCTGTCCCGCTCCTTTTCTGTCCCGCTCCTTTTCTGTCCCGCTCCTTTTCTGTCCCGCTCCTTTTCTGTCCCGCTCCTTTTCTGTCCCGCTCCTTTTCTGTCCCGCTCCTTTTCTGTCCCGCTCCTTTTCTGTCCCGCTCCTTTTCTGTCCCGCTCCTTTTCTGTCCCGCTCCTTTTCTGTCCCGCTCCTTTTCTGTCCCGCTCCTTTTCTGTCCCGCTCCTTTTCTGTCCCGCTCCTTTTCTGTCCCGCTCCTTTTCTGTCCCGCTCCTTTTCTGTCCCGCTCCTTTTCTGTCCCGCTCCTTTTCTGTCCCGCTCCTTTTCTGTCCCGCTCCTTTTCTGTCCCGCTCCTTTTCTGTCCCGCTCCTTTTCTGTCCCGCTCCTTTTCTGTCCCGCTCCTTTTCTGTCCCGCTCCTTTTCTGTCCCGCTCCTTTTCTGTCCCGCTCCTTTTCTGTCCCGCTCCTTTTCTGTCTCGCTCCTCCTCTCTCTGGCTCCCCCCCTCTCTGGCGCTCCCCGCCCCCCCCCCCCCCCCCTCTCTGGCGCTCCCCCCCTTCTCTGGCGCTCCCCCCCCCCCTCTGGCGCTCCCCCCCCCCCCTCTGGCGCTCCCCCCCCTCTCTGGCGCTCCCCCCCTCTCTGGCGCTTCCCGCTCCTTTTCTGTCTCGCTCCTCCTCTCTCTCGCTCCTCCTCTCTCTGGCTCCCCCCCTCTCTGGCGCTCCCCCCCCCTCTCTGGCGCTCCCCCCCCCTCTCTGGCGCTCCCCCCCCTCTCTGGCGCTCCCCCCCCCTCTCTGGCGCTCCCCCCTCCTCTCTGGCGCTCCCCCCCCCTCTCTGGCGCTCCCCCCCCCTCTCTGGCGCTACCCCCCCCTCTCTGGCGCTCCCCCCCCCTCTGGCGCTCCCCCCCCCTCTCTGGCGCTCCCCCCCCTCTCTGGCGCTCCCCCCCCCTCTCTGGCGCTCCCCCCCCCTCTCTGGCGCTCCCCCCCCCTCTCTGGCGCTCCCCCCCCCTCTCTGGCGCTCCCCCCCCTCTCTGGCGCTCCCCCCCCTCTCTGGCGCTCCCCCCCCCTCTCTGGCGCTCCCCCCCCCTCTCTGGCGCTCCCCCCCCCTCTCTGGCGCTCCCCCCCCCTCTCTGGCGCTCCCCCCCCCTCTCTGGCGCTCCCCCCCCCCTCTCTGGCGCTCCCCCCCCCTCTCTGGCGCTCCCCCCCCCTCTCTGGCGCTCCCCCCCCCTCTCTGGCGCTCCCCCCCCCTCTCTGGCGCTCCCCCCCCCTCTCTGGCGCTCCCCCCCCCTCTCTGGCGCTCCCCCCCCCTCTCTGGCGCTCCCCCCCCTCTCTGGCGCTCCCCCCTCCCTCTCTGGCGCTCCCCCCCCCTCTCTGGCGCTCCCCCCCCCCTCTCTGGCGCTCCCCCCCCCTCTCTGGCGCTCCCCCCCCCTCTCTGGCGCTCCCCCCCCCTCTCTGGCGCTCCCCCCCCCTCTCTGGCGCTCCCCCCCCTCTCTGGCGCTCCCCCCCCCTCTCTGGCGCTCCCCCCCCTCTCTGGCGCTCCCCCCCCCTCTCTGGCGCTCCCCCCCCCTCTCTGGCGCTCCCCCCCCCTCTCTGGCGCTCCCCCCCCCTCTCTGGCGCTCCCCCCCCCCTCTCTGGCGCTCCCCCCCCCCTCTCTGGCGCTCCCCCCCCCTCTCTGGCGCTCCCCCCCCCTCTCTGGCGCTCCCCCCCCTCTCTGGCGCTCCCCCCCCCCTCTCTGGCGTTCCCCCCCCCCTCTCTGGCGCTCCCCCCCCCCTCTCTGGCGCTCCCCCCCCCCTCTCTGGCGCTCCCCCCCCCCTCTCTGGCGCTCCCCCCCCCCTCTCTGGCGCTCCCCCCCCTCTCTGGCGCTCCCCCCCCTCTCTGGCGCTCCCCCCCCTCTCTGGCGCTCCCCCCCCTCTCTGGCGCTCCCCCCCCTCTCTGGCGCTCCCCCCCCTCTCTGGCGCTCCCACCCCCCCCCCCTCTCTGGCGCTCCCACCCCCCCCCCCCCCTCTCTGGCGCTCTCCTCCCCCCCTCTCTGTCGCTCCCCCCCCCATCGGCGCCCCCCGCTTCCCCCCCACTTCCCCCCACGCTTCCCCTCTCCCCCCCGCTTCCCCCCTCCCCCCCGCTTCCCCCCTCCCCCCCGCTCCCCCCCGCTCCCCCCTCCCCCCCGCTCCCCCCTCCCCCCCGCTCCCCCCTCCCCCCCGCTTCCCCCTCCCCCCGCTTCCCCCCTCCCCCCCGCTTCCCCCCTCCCCCCCGCTTCCCCCCTTCTCCCCGCTTCCCCCCTTCTCCCCGCTTCCCCCCTTCTCCCCGCTTCCCCCCTTCTCCCCGCTTCCCCCCTCCCCCCCCGCTTCCCCCCTCCCCCCCCGCTTCCCCCCTCCCCCCCGCTTCCCCCCTCCCCCCCCGCTTCCCCCCTCCCCCCCCCCGCTTCCCCCCTCCCCCCCGCTTCCCCCCTCCCCCCCGCTTCCCCCCTCCCCCCCCGCTTCCCCCCTCCCCCCCGCTCCTTCCCCCGCTCCCCCCCCCCTTTCCCCCTCTCTGGCCCTCCCCCCCCGCTCCCCCCTCCCCTCCCGCTCCCCCCTCCCCTCCCGCTCCCCCTCCCCCCCCCGCTCCCCCCCCCCCCCCCCCAAATTATGCCTGAAAAATCTACTGAATTCTTCAAGGATGCAACTAGTAGAACTGATGAAGGGGAACCAGTGGGTGTGATTTATTTGGACTTTCAGAAGGCTTTTGACAAGGTCCCACATGGCAGACTGATATAAAAACTAAAATCATATGGGATTTGGGGTAGACTGGCTAGATGGATACAGAACTGGCTTGGTTATAGGACTGGGGTGAACTGTGTTATAGGACTGTGTTCACCCCAGTCCAACGCCGGCATCTCCACATCATGACTACCGTCGACACCGCAAACTGTCGGCTCCAAGTGGAGAGGATCTCCAAGAAGATCGCGCATATCGACACAGACATCAAGTTTCTCCAAACATGGACTTTAACCTGGTGTTGTTAAAACTCTTACTTGGTTATAGGAGACAGCAAGTAGCAGTGGAAGGGTGTTTTTCATAATGGAGATCTTCAGCTAGCGGTTCTGCAGGGATCAGTGCTGGGACCTCTGTTGTTTGTAGTATATGTAAATGATCTGGAGGAAAATGTGAGGGGTCTGATTAGTAGCTTTGCGGATGACACAAAGATTGGTGGAGATGCTGATACTGCTGAGGATTGTCAGAGGATACAACAGGATATAGATAGATTGGAGACTTGGACACAGAAATGGCAGATGGAGTCATTTGCCTCCATCAAAAGGCAAGATGGTGTCCAGACCATGAACAACCTGTCCTGGTCCCTCCATGCCCATGCTATAGTTAAGAAAGCCCACCAATGCCTCTACTTTCTCAGGAAAGTAAGGAAATTTGGCATGTCCACTTCGACTCTCACCAACTTTTACAGATGCACCATAGAAAGCATTCTTTCCAGTTATATCACAGCTTGGTATGGTTCCAGCTCTGTCTAAGACCGCAATAAACTACAAAGGGTCGTGAACGAAGCCCAGTCCACCACTCAAACCAGCCTCCCAGCCATTGACACTGTCTACATTTCCCGCTGCCTCGGAAAAGCAGCCAGTATAATCAAGGACCCCACACACCCCGGACTTACTCTCTTCTACCTTTTTCTGTTGGGAAAAATGGATACAAAAGTCTGAGATCATGTACCAACCGACTCAAGAACAGCATCTCCCCTGCTGCCATCAGACTTTTGAATGAACCTACCATATATTAAACTGATCTTTCTCTACACTCTAGCTATGACTGTAACACTATGACTCTGCGCCCTTTCCTTTCCTTTTCCCTTATGTACTCTTATGTTTTGTCTGTATAGCGCACAAGAAACAATCAACATGACCATAATGAATGGTGGAGAAGACTTGAAAGGCCGATTGGTCTATTCCTGCTCCTATTTTCTATGTTTCTATGTAAAATCCTGGAATTCCCACCTTAGCTGCAATGTGGATACACCTATACCACATGGGACTACAGCAGTTTAAGAAGACGACTCACCATCACCATCTCGAGGGCAATTGGGGATGGGCAATAAATGCTGGCCTTTCCAGTGGCACCCACATCCCATGAAAGAATTACAAAAACTTGCTGCCGAGGTATTGGAAAGAAGAATCTCCAGATATTAAGTGGAGAAAAGGACCTAACAGTAGTCAATGTACCCATTTATTTCTTAAAGGTACTGATGATGAGACTCAGATATCAATGCCTTAAGAAATGGCATTTCACTGCACCGCGATCTCACAGAATAAAACTGGAGAATGTTAAATGCGAGCTGTCTGGAAATGTGCAGAACATTCCCAGAATGTCTGACTTCATTAACTCAGTGGATAAAAGCACTGCATAGTGTAACATGAAACAATCTAGGACAATCTGCACTGGGATAGTTAGCCTAAAACAGATTCTGTGTTATAGTTGGCTTCAGTAATGTGGACTGGAAATAACTTCCATTTATATCGTGCCTTTTATAATTCAACTTTCATTTTTACAAATCCGTCCTTCTGAAAGATTAAAGTTGTTAAATTGATGAGCAACCGAGCAGCAATACAATGCCAGGAGCTCAGCAGAACTCTCTTGCCCTGAGTACAAATGCATTATTTCTGTTGTGTGCAGAAGCTTTCACTGCTTCCAGTCGGACAGGTAATGACCCAGAGCAGACTAATGATATAAAGATTGCGAGTGAGTGAAATAAATTTTATTTCTGCTGCCGGCGACTGCTGCAGTGATTTTATACAAATTGCTCAGTCCATGCAAGCATTTTAATCTGTTTTGCCAAAAAAAAGAGCAGGTGGATGTTGGTGCCAGAAGAGATGAGCCAAGCTGGTGGTAGCTCAATACAGATGCAGATATTTATTAAATAAAGGAGCTTAAAGTAGGTCAATTATCTGTTTTAAACAGCAAACCATTTTCAGATGCAGTATGTTTATAAAGTCCTTGTGCAACATCAAACTATAACCTCCTATGTCAACATGATTGAAACAAACTATTGAAGGCCTTTGAGAGCATAATTCATGAAATTTTTGCAATGTTGATATTGTTAATTCCATGTCAATCTTCATGGAATCATTCCATTAACGCCGGAGAAGGTTTTTTTAATGAATTGGAAAATCGAACAAATTGAATAATGCACTCATGGAATCATAGAATCCCTACAGTGCAAAACGAGGCCGTTCGGCCCATCGAGTCTGCCCCGACTCTCTGTCAGAATATCTTACCCAGGCCCTATCCCTATATCCTCACATAATCTCCCTAACCTAAGATCTTGAGACACTAAGATACAATTTAGCATGGCCAATCCAACTAACCTACCCATCTTTGGATTGTGGGAGGAAAGCGGAGCACCCGGAGAAAACCGACACGGGGAGAACATGCAGACTCCGCACAGACGGTCACCCAAGGCCAGAATTGAACCTGGATCCCTGGAGCTGTGAGGCGGTAGTGCTAACCACCGTGCTGCCAAAAGGTGTTGAAGCCTGGAAATTTGAGTGAGATTGTTCTGAAACTTTGAACTATGCTTTCATATTTAACATACAGTTTGTTTCTATCATGTAAATCCAGAGTTATTTAGCTTTGCAATAGGACTTTATAAACGCCCTGTATTGTTTTGAGCTATTTCTGGTCCTTCATGATGATTGAGACATATAATTTTCATTTTATCTTGATAGCTCTTTTTTATTTTGGGCGGAAGTGCTGAGTGTAAATAGTAGCAATAATTGCAGGAGATATTAATATCCTGTGAATGAAGCAATGAGTGTACTTCCCCGCTGACATTTCACTTTCACCTGAGTTTTATTTTGATTCTTTGTTTCATCATCTCACCATTGTTTTTGTGTGTTCATGTTTTGATATTTTAAGAAGCCAAAGTTGGCATGAAATGGAATTGGAGAAATTTTGGCTCGTTGACATATCATGGAGATGAAATAGCGAGCAGCTGGATTGGAGGAGGTGTGTGTAATCTCAGTGCAATTTAAGGGGCTCCTTCCAGTGCTGTGGAGAGCCACAAATAGATGCTACACCTGCCCTGGTTGAGGTGAACAGAGGCTCTCTGAAGAAGAATGAACAAACAAGAGATGTCCTTGGTGGGCATGATTTTGATGGCAGGTGATTTTTGAGGGAGGGGAAATTCAGAGGCTAATGAAAATGAGAGATGAGAATGCAATGGTCTCCTTTATCATGAATGGATGACCATGAATTGAATTTCGCATCACAGTACATTTCCTGTGTTTTCTTGAACACTCTGGCTGGAAATAGGAATTGAGCATTTTCTATAATGCAGGTTGAAGACCTTCCTTTCTATGGGGGAAGGAGGGGTCAATAATTTCTGTTAATTAACAGACCAACTTTTGTCCATTTGAAAAAGCATGTTAATGGTAAACTTGTGACATGGTTGATATTTTGCCCGCATCATGTCCAAAAGAGCCAAGGTGAATATTTTTGAGTTGCGTCATTTGTCCATTAGCTAATAAACTATTAGTAGCAGGCTTGAACTCGAGGAACATTGTCCCAGCTCACTGTTAGATGCAGTTCTTAAGATAAGCTCCAGCTGTGTACATTTCTTAACATTATAGTCTGCATGATTTTCACCACATCAGTTTAATTAGTTAGTATCCTCTTGTTCTAAAATGTACCAATTGATTTATGCAGCATTACAGGAGTTCACATCTTTTGACCAGGCATAATGGCATATGTGGCCCCACCATTACATTTGTCTGTAAATGTGATGAGTGCAGGAATTGCTGGATTCATGTGTCTCTGTGTATGTCAGGGTTTCATCACACAACACAGAAAGCTGGACAACTCCTGCTCAATCTCTGAAATGCTGGGCATCAGCATGAAATATTTTTTATACATTTGGCTGAATTTGTGGCAGTATCCTAGCAGCAGAAGCTCATCTCTGGAAAACTGCAGCAGTGGAAGAATCAGTCTTGTCAGACAATAGCACGTACGTAACATCTTTGGGAACGTGGTCAACAGTAACAGCTTGCATTTATATAGCATCTTTAAGATAGCAAAAGGTCCCAAGGTGCATCGCAAGAGCACATCTACCACCTACCTGCAGTTGCAAATATTCAGCTGCACAGTTACACTCCGCTGGCAAATGATATTGTTACCTAGCAATACCAAAAATTGTCTCACTCCAGTATCCTCAATGAAAAAAATGAGGATTATCCCGCAAACAATCTTCAGGAGTTCAGCGGTATAAGACTTTGACAATCCGCAGATATAGAATGAGTGAGGCATTGTAGTGTCAGTGACCAAAAATTATGGACGTGAAATTTATTTGATTCTAAAATAATGATTTTCATTTATATAGTACCTTTCAGGACTGCTGGACATCCCATTGCACTTTATAGACAGTGCAGAACTTTGCACTGTTTGCAGTCACTGTTGCAATGTCGGAAACATCATAGTACCCATTGGTTTTTGCAGCATTCCAGGAGTTCACATCTTTTGACCAGGCACAGTTAGTTTGTGTATTAGTTGAGGGATGACTGTTGGCTCAGGAATGAAGAAATATGACTACCTTAACCTAATGCATTTATGCAGATAGGATTTTTAAAATCAGATGGGTTTTGAGTGTTTTTCTTCATTTTTATTTAGTTTCTTTCCTCTATAAATTTTAATGTTTTATTGATGTGTTTTGAAAACACTACTTAACATAAGTGATTAATCCTACTTGCGAAATAGATGTGCTTTGTTACAAATCTGAATGTAAAGTCTTTGTTGGCCGCTGCTGAAAATAGGCAACACCCCATTTGCCATTAGGAACTGTTGACATTGATCCAAACGTGTCTTGTATAAAAGAATCGTTAGCATCACATTTGTGGCAGTAACTAGCCAAAGTGAATCGACAATTAAATATGAAGATTGTTCATTGGAAGTTAACACCCCATCACACAAGAATGCTAATGCACAGCAGGAGGCTGATTGAACTCCATTAAGAAGCTGAGAACTAGTCCTGGGTGAATTTATTTGATGCTGCTCACTGTAGATAGGAAGGAAGTGAAAACTCAGTTTATTCTGTCTAATAATAATCTTGCTTCAAAAAACAGATTTTGTGCATATATATTTTGGTAAAACTGGTTAAGTGAGTAGCATTTTCACATATGTATTAACTAATTCGAGTATTTTGATTAATCCTAGTGTTTTTTTGATGGTTATTCCTGTTTTTCCATTGAATTGTAATGAATTGAAAATGGAAATAGCAGGATATGTTTTGTCTCCACACTCTGGGCCTAGCTGATGAAAACAAAACAAGTCAAAAGTTTTGCATTAGTCACTGTCTGCGTGTGAACCCAGCGAAGGACATTAATATGCCATGCATTCTGTGGCTTGCAACAGGCCATCTCCCTGCAGTCAGTATATCTTGAAGGATGAGGAAGGCCAAAGGATGAGATAGGGCCTATCTTCCAAACGAAGCAATTCTCCAGCTAATTGCTATCTAATAGTGAGTGTCATCTTCAAAGGGATTGTGCCAGTGTTTTTATGGCTTCCTTAGCCTAAGTTTGAATGTGCTCCAAACTTGGCCTATAATTATTTCATACAAATTAAATCTGATGGTGAAGGTTGAGGTAAAATCTCACTCATTACATTATGGATTTTAAATTGAGAAAGCTTTGGTCTTTTGTTAAAATGAGGCAGTTAAAAAATGTAAGAAATTGGAGCAGGAGTAGGTTATTTGGTCCCTTGAGCTTGTTTTGTCATTTAATAATATCATGGCTGATCTTCCATATCAACTCCACTTTTCCACCCGATCCCTTGATTCCCTTGGTGTTTAAAAAAAAATCTAGCGAACACGGTTTTGAAGATGCTTATTAGCTGAACACTAGAGCTCTTGAGGGGTAACCCTCTAAGTGAAGTAATTTCTCCTCATCTTAATCTTAAAAAATACAACTCCTTATTCTGCAATTATAGCGCTCAGTTCTGGATTCTAAGGCTAGGGGAAATAGCCTCACAGCATCTACCTTGTCAAGCCCTCGCATAATCTTTTATATTTCAATGAACCTTTCTTTTTTTTTCAAACTCTATATAATATAGGTCTGTTCTGCCAACTTCCCCTGTGTGAGTAATTTGTTTTTGCTAGTCACATGTTTTCCTCGTATAACTTGTACGAGTGTTTGTTGTAGTTTTAAAAAACTGTACTGGAAATAGTTTCTTAAATATATATTTATATGCACTGGTGTTTTTGGAATCATGACATTATTTGGTATTAAATTCTCTGAAATGAAGCAACAACATTTGAAAATAATCAGTACTATTCAGAACGTTAATGAAAAAGGATAATTTGTAGAAATGGTATTATAAAATTAAAATTAATGCACTGGTCACCATCAGCTCTCCACATCAGAGATTGACTATTTTGACTCACTGCATTAACTTTAACTCGCAAAACGGATACATGAATATACTTTGATTATTTTCAAATTTTGTTCATAAAAGTTGTATTTTGTTTAGATTAGTGATGGACAACACAGGCTAGTGAGTGGGCTACACGAGTGGCTTTCCATTGGATTTAATTTATTGTCACATGTATTGGGATACGGTAAAAAGTATTGTTTCTTGCGTGCTATGCAGAAAAATCATACCATTCATAGAGTACATAGGGTGAAGGAAAGGAAAAGGCGCAGAATAGAATTTTACAGTCATAGTTAGGTGCAGAGAAAGGTCAGCTTAATATATGGTAGGTCCATTCAAAAGTCCCTTCATCTCAGAGGGCCGCAAGATTGAAATCGGGTTTGTTCACTCACCATGACTCCATGAAAAGGATTGAATATTTCTAAGACGTGCTAAATATTTCATAAGTTATAGAAAATGCTTAATCATTTATATATTAATGGAATTAGCTAAGTCAGATGGTAAAAACAAAAAAAAAGTGTTTATGCTTTGGCTGTCTGTAGACAATATTGACTGTGAGAGCCAAACATGGCTCTCTCAGTCAATATTGTGAGCAATACGCATGCGCCTCACTTCACAAGCCTTTGCTTTACATGTAAATCACTTTAGTCATATTGGTAGGGAAAAGAACCATGCGGATGGAAACTAGCAAAATATGGCCACCCTACACCTGTTCCCCCTACACTAGGATTCTTCGAGACAGGATTTATTCCCACTTGGAAATAAA
The DNA here is from genome assembly GCF_964213995.1 of Mustelus asterias. NCBI lineage: Eukaryota > Metazoa > Chordata > Chondrichthyes > Carcharhiniformes > Triakidae > Mustelus > Mustelus asterias. Next base: position 99,861,048 of record NC_135814.1, read on the forward strand.
TGGACATATTAGTGAGAGGCAACATGGTTTTGTGAAGGGGAGGTTGTGTCTCACGAACTTGATCAAGTTTTTCGAGGAAGTGACGAAGATGATTGATGAGGGTAGGGCAGTGGATGTGGTCTACATGGACTTCAGTAAGGCCTTTGACAAGGTCCCTCATGGCAGACTGGTGCAGAAGGTGAAGGCGCATGGGATCAGGGGTGAACTGGCAAGTAGGTACAAAACTGGCTCGGTCAAAGAAGACAGAGAGTAGCAGTGGAAGGGTGCATTTCTGAATGGAGGGCTATGACAAGTGGCATTCCTCAGGGATCAGTGCTGGGACCTTTGCGGTTTGTAATATATATAAATGATTTGGAGGAAAATGTAACTGGATTGATTAGTAAGTTTGCGGACGACACAAAGGCTGGTGGATTTGCGGATAGCGATGAGGACCATCAGAGGATACAGCAGGATATAGATCAATTGGAGACTTGGGCAGAGAGATGGCAGATGGCATTTAATCCGGACAAATGTGAGGTAATGCATTTTGGGAGGTCTAATACAGATAGGAAATATACAGTAAATGGCAGAACCCTTAAGAGTATTGATAGGCAAAGCAATCTGGGTGTACAGGTACACAGGTCACTGAAAGTGGCAATGCGGGTGGAGAAGGTAGCCAAGAAGGCATACGGCATGCTTGCCTTCATCGGCCGGGGTATTGAGTTTAAAAATTGGCAAGTCATGTTGCAGCTTTATAGAACCTTAGTTAGGCCACACTTGGAATATAGTGTTCAATTCTAGTCGCCACACTACCAGAAGGATGTGGAGGCTTTGGAGAGGGTACAGAAAAGATTTACCAGGATGTTGCCTGGTATGGAGGGCATTGGCTATGAGGAGAGGTTGGAGAAACTTGGTTTGTTCTCACTGGAGTGACGGAAGTTGAGGGGAGACCTGATAGAAGTCTACAAGATTATGAGAGGCATGGACAGAGTGGATAGTCAGAAGCTTTTTCCCAGGGTGGAAGAGTCAATTACTAGGGGGCATTGGTTTAAGGTGCGAGGGGCAAGGTTTAAAGGAGATGTACGAGGCAGACTTTTTACACAGAGAGTGGTGGGGGCCTGGAGCTCGTTGCCGGGGGAGGTAGTGGAAGTGGATACGGTAGTGACTTTTAAGGGGCATCTTGACAAGTACATGAATGGGATGGGAATAGAGGGATATGGTCCCTGGAAGGGTAGGGGGTTTTAGTGAAGTTGGGCAGCATGGTGGGTGTAGGCTTGGAGGGCCGAAGGGCCTGTTCCTATGCTGTAATTTTCTTTGTTCTTTATTCTTTGTACAAGTGGGCAGTGGGCAGCAAAATGTCTTGTGGGCCGCTCTCAGATCCTTGATGAGCCGCATACAGCCCAGGGCGGCAGATTGTCCACCACTGGTTTAAATCATGTGTGTCTGTCTGTTTCCACTTCTGTCATGCTGCAGTAATACCAAGCATTCTTTTAGACATAGCCACTCAGATAAAAAGTTATTGATTTATTAGGCAAGAGCTTATTTAGCTCTTTGCTCAAGAACGTACCCTGGCTCCAGTGTCAGAAGCCTCATCCACCAATTTGAATTATTCTCTTCCCATACCATAGAGGTCTGTTGTACTCTAGGTACTAGTTTTGAGATTAGTTTTGCCCAGAAAGCAACGACGAATTATAACGGAGAGGCAGTTCATTCAGGTCCGGATAGCAGTTATATTTATAAAGTTAGTTCTTTGATAACACACACCGGTTTTAAAAGTTTGGGAGTGTTATGCAGTGGGCCCGCTAATAATTGAATTAAAACTACCCCAAGTTCATTTCTGACTCTTACAACTATCAGGACTCGCCCATTATCTTGAAATCTCCTAATTTAAATTATAAATGCACTTATGGAAAGGACTTTTAATGTTGTATTCATTACAGGAAAACTCTGCTGAAGATTGTGTTAAATGGATGGCTTTCTGATCATTGCACTTGCTCTTCATTTAGTGTCCCTTGGAGAAACCATGACTATAACACATTCTGCACACTCTCATTTCCTTCTCTATGTACGGTATGCTTTGTCTGTATAGCGCGCAAGAAACGATACTTTTCACTGTATGTTAACACATGTGACAATAAATCAAATCAAAATATATTCTGCATAGAAAGTAAACAACATTAAGAAAGTGATATGTGACTATTTGCTCAATGACATTGTCAATTTTTGCCCGGGGACAGCAAACACTGTAGTTTGAAGATGTGTAGAGTTCATGCTTTATGCTGTGGAAGGTCTGTCATTATGTATGTTTAAAGTAGAGATTGACAGATTTCTGATTCACAATAAAGGGTTATGGGGATAGTGGGTGTAAAAAGCATTGATGTGTCCAATCAGCCATGATTGTATTAAATGGTGGAGCAGGCTTGATGGGCTGAATGGCCTACTCCTGTTCTTATGCCATGTGCAAAAACCAAGCTGGTGTTATGCACAGAACTGAACTATTTTCATGTAATTCAGGCATTTCAGTTAGCCAGGTTCTCTGACACTGCCTTGCAGCACTTATTGGTTGCTGTACCTATTGTGTAGAAACAGGGATTATGTTACATTCTCGGGGAATGAAAGAAACCTGTCTAATGTTGCAGTTGGTCGAGATGAGACTGTCGGTCACCTGCAAAATAAAATGGGTCATTTGAGCAAGCCAAGGTTGCAACATGTTTCCCAATGAATGCTGTCAAACTGCAGCTCCTGTCACTTGCAGTTCACTTATACAACATTATGCTGCCCCCTTATGGCATATTTGAAGTAATGGAGGCTTATGATAGGAATTAATAAGCAGTCCAGCAAAGCCCATTGTGAATAACCTGTGTCTTTTTTCTCTCCAGAAGGATTATTTTAAGTCTTTTCTGATTAACTTTCTCCTTTCTGCCATCCTCTCCTGAGGATGGTCACAACTGCCAGGCTTTGCTTCCAGCATCACCAACTCCATTGTGCCTCTCCAGAGTGACGATTGTTAATGACTGGACTTACGCATTGAGTGTTAGCAGGTTTTTTTTGTGCAAAGTTAGGATCTTGAACGCACAGCGTGAGAGTGTGGTGGAGACAGATTCAATTGTGGCTTTCAAAAAAGAAATAGATAAGCAGCTGAAGAGAAAAAGATGGCAGAGCTATGGGGAAAGGGCAAAGGGCAATGTTGTTTTTGCAGAGAACAGGTACAAACACAATGGACTAAATGGCCGCCTCCTGTACTTCAGTCACCTTTAAATTCTATGACAATTTGCATTTTCTTCACTGCTGCTCAACTGAAAACAGTCAACTCACAGCTGTCCAGCTCTGGTTTTTGTGAGCAGATATTTATACAATAGGGGTGGCATGGTGGCACAGTGGTTAGCGCTGCTGCCTCACAGCACCAGGGACCTGGGTTCAATTCTAACATTGGGTGACAGCGTGGAGTTTGCACGTTCTTCCCCCTGTTTGCGTGGATTTTCTCCGGGTGCTCCAGTTTCCTCCCACAGTCCAAAGATGTGCAGGTTAGGGGGCTTAGCGGTGCAAATATGTGGGGTCACATAGATGGGGTCTGGGTGGGATGCTCTGTCGGGGAATCGGTGCAGACTCGATGTGCCATATGGCCTACTTCTGCACTATAGGGATTCTTTACTATATAAAAAAAAATCATCCAGAACACACACTGGCTGGGTGATAGGGGAGCTGTCCTTGAACTTTTGAATAATGTTATCTTGACTTTTTGAGCTGTGTCCATCAGAAGAGGGTATTTATTATCCATGGGATTGACTGTCACCATACCCATATTTCATATTCATTTCAAGGTGGAAACACTTAGAACATAGAACATAGAACATTACAGCGCAGAACAGGCCCTTCGGCCCACGATGTTGCACCGACCAGTTAAAAAAAAAACTGTGACCCTCCAACCTAAACCAATTTCTTTTCGTCCATGAACCTATCTACGGATCTCTTAAACGCCCCCAAACTAGGCGCATTTACAACTGATGCTGGCAGGGCATTCCAATCCCTCACCACCCTCTGGGTAAAGAACCTACCCCTGACATCGGTTCTATAACTACCCCCCCTCAATTTAAAGCCATGCCCCCTCGTGCTGGATTTCTCCATCAGAGGAAAAAGGCTATCACTATCCACCCTATCTAAACCTCTAATCATCTTATATGTTTCAATAAGATCCCCTCTTAGCCGCCGCCTTTCCAGCGAAAACAATCCCAAATCCCTCAGCCTCTCCTCATAGGATCTCCCCTCCATACCAGGCAACATCCTGGTAAACCTCCTCTGCACCCTCTCCAAAGCCTCCACATCCTTCCTGTAATGTGGGGACCAGAACTGCACACAGTACTCCAAGTGCGGCCGCACCAGAGTTGTGTACAGTTGCAACATAACGCTACGACTCCTAAATTCAATCCCCCTACCAATAAACGCCAAGACACCATATGCCTTCTTAACAACCTTATCTACTTGATTCCCAACTTTCAGGGATCTATGCACACATACACCTAGATCCCTGGGTTTAGAACTGATGTTGTTAGGTTGTTATTTTAGGTGCAAAAACGCTGTGTGGATTGAGAGGGAAGACAGCTCAGATCACTCTTGCCAATTAAATGAAAAAGAAAATACTGTGGGAAGCTGGCAATCTGAAATTTGACGAATTGTATACTGTTGAAGAGCGGGTGAGGTAAGTGGAGCAAAATGGAAGGTCAGGGATAAGTGGGAGCGTGGGAGAGATTTGACAAAGATGTCATGGGTACAAGACAAAGGGAGTTTTAATGATAGTGATAAAGATTAAGTTTAAAGTTTATTTATTATTGTCACAAGTAGGCTTACATTAACACTGCAATGAGGTTACTGTGAAAATCCCCTAGTCGCCACACTCTGGCACCTGTTCGGGTACACTGAGGGAGAATTTAGCATGGCCATTGCACCTAACCAGCACGTCTTATGGATTGTGTGAGGAAACCCACGCAGACACAGGGAGAACGTGCAAACCCCACACAGACAGTGACCCAAGCTGGGAATCGAACCTGGATCCCTGGCGCTAACGTGCTAACAGTGGCATAAAGGTGAATCTGTATCTTGTTCTTATGTTTTCCTTTCAATGAGTGCTGACCCTTCTGCGATTAACACATTCTTCTTTCTGACATCCCTTTTATTTAAAAAAAACCCTTCCCTGTTGGAAAGCAATTCAACAATGTCTGTGATTTGAGGCTTAAACCCCAGAATCTTGATCATTCATTGTTTCTGAGCTGAGTTGAAAATTTAATGTGCTTAAAATTGCACAAGCATTTAAAAACTGGCCTTCCATATTTTGCATCGTGACGTTGTTTATCATATTAGAAGTTCAAATTGTGATGGCTTAGGGGGTTTAAAAAAAAGGGTGGCATGGACAAGTTGGGCCGAAGGGCCTGTTTCCATGCTGTAAACCTCTATGACTCTAATCTGAAGATTAATCTCAGTATAGATTATTCAGAATTTATGAGGGGGAGGGAATGGGGGAGGCTAAAAGCTGGCTTGATGGATTTAAAGAGTAGTCTTACCTTGACAACTCTAGTCAAGCCATTTATCTTCCTCCAGCACTGCATCCTTGTCCTGAGAGCAATGCAGCTGGCATTGACCTTATTGGAAATAGCCTTCCAATGTCCTGCCCCCTGGAAGATGGAGGATGTCCCTCCTCCTGTACCGAGGCATCCAGTGCCACATCAGGGAACACTCTCCTGGCTTCGGCTGTTTCATAGACCAGTATCACAACAGCTCAGTTGGCTGGATAGCTGGTTTGTGATGCAGAGTGACGCCAACAGCATAGGTTCAATTCCAGCACTGGTTATTCATGAAGACACCACCTTCCTCAACCTTGTCCTCGCTTGAGATGTGGTGATCCTCAGGTTAAATCACCACCAGCCTATGATCATCCGTGGCTATGGCGACTTTACTTTTTACCTTTATCACAACAGTTCTTTCAGCCGGATTCTGCATCCTGGAGGTGCTGTGAAAAATTAGTAACTAAAAATTAGTGACTTGCTGATTTCTCAAAGTAAGCAAAGGTGTAAGATGATTAACAAGAGAACCAAAGGCAACATAAGAAAAAATGTTTTATGTGAGTAGTTAGGATTTGGAAAGCACAGCCCGATGGACTGGTGGATGCAGATTCAGTGGTAGCCCAAAAGGGAATTGGCTAAATACTTTAAGGAGAAAAAGTTGTGGGGATATGGGGAAACAGCAGAGTAGTGGGACTAACTGGATTGTTCTTTGAAAGAACTAGCACAATCTCAGTGGGCTGAAAGGCCTCTGCTGTGTTGCACAGTTCTATGATTCAAATGTCTTAATGATCATTCTGGTCTTTTACAACCCACTTAAATGGCCTCCTCCTATTTGTATGTAGATCTTCGCTACTGTTCACAGTCTGCCAGCTTATTGAGTTCTGTTTGATTCTCAATAGTTGACATTTTAAAAATGGCACAGGCCTCAAAGGTAATTTTAATTTGTTTGTGTGTCATTTTATTTCATTTTTTTCTGCCTCCCTTCTGTTCTCATCAATTTTTTACTTGGTGAAATTCCAAATACTGTGATGTTGAGTTGGGTGTAACTCCATCAGGTTGCATTGCTTTGTGGGACTGAATGTGTTGTGCAGTGTATTAGGGAAATATGAATTCATTAATTTTTTAGGTTGCATGTGGAGATTGATTTTGTTGAGTTTAGTGTTGCTTTTGTATTGTATTTTATCTGGTTTGTATAAAGCATTTTGCTAGTTTTATTTTTTTCTTTTAAAACTATGTGGATGTGGTTTACGTTCTCTCCCAAGGCGAGGTTGGAGAGGGTGGCATTTTGTTGGATAAAATGGTGGCAGTGGGGACCCTGCCACAGTCCTGCCTTCACCTGGATTAAGTCCCTGGAGGGAAGACCTGTAGATGGCCTTCTGCCCCACAGCCAATTCAGGCCCTTAAGGGGAAATTAATGCCCCAATTAAGGAGCTTCTCTTGCTGCCACTGGTATTGACCCAGGGGCAGGCAGGTCTATTGCCACACTGGAAGCATGACATGTAAACTCCCCCCACTCCTCCCGCCACCTTCCCATGACCACCACCCCTTGAAAGACTTCCTGCCATCACTTATATTTGGCTGCAATCTTGAACCTCTGGCTGAAAGAGCTGCAAGCCTCTGATCCACAGCTCTCTGGGGGGGAGACATACCCAGCTCTCAGGGTCCTGATCCTGTGGAAAGCCTACCAGTGACATGTCAATTGCTTGATCGGCTGGTAACTTGGTGGGCCTTCCTCAAAGAAGGCAGCGTGGGATTTCTCGCCAGTTGTCCAGCCAGCGACCAAGACCCCTGCCATCTCCATAAAATACCCTCCATGCTGTGTTTCAAATTTTGTGTTTGGTAAGTCATTGAATGTGTGTCATTTTTATTTTTAATTATCTCCCATTTTTATTTTCCCTGTCAATGTTGGAAGATTCATGTTCAGAAATCTCTTCTGTAATGTGAACTGCAAAGTATTATGGTATGGTGTGCTTTTGAGGGCATGGGTATTTTGGTATATGGATATAGAACTACTTAGCTCACTTAAACATTTAAAAATTCTGTTCCTTTGTTTCCTTGTGTAATAGATTTAATAGATGTAATAGAATCTGAAGCTGAGGGGATTGATACTTGTAATGCTCTGATTGGAGTCCAGGACTATTGATTTCTGCGAACAATATGAAAGGAGTCTTGTAGCCTGTCCTGCCTGTTTAAATCACCATTTTTAAAAAACCTCATTGTACAAATAAGGTTCTATAACAGAAATATCAAGAGCAAAATAGGATATAATAATTCTTTGATTAAAAATACTTCAGCTCTCCTGGTGGTTTGACTATTGGATTTTGAGAATGTAATGTGCCTTTTCCTTTGACTTCAATTCCAGAAGGTGGCAGCAGTGAGATGTAAATTGTTGTCATTGCTCTGAAATTTAACACAATTGAGGTGTACGGATAGATAGTACACGGCTGTGATCTGTTAATCAGTGAATGTTTAGTAATGCAAAGTTTGGTGAATCGGCATCTTGGGTTCAGTAAAAGTGTCTACCTCAGAAACAAGAACGTAGAAGAAACTTAAGTCCTTTGCAATGCAGTAGTCTGGTATTATTCTAGATTTAGCCTGAAAGTGGTGGATGATCGCTTTAACCAGCGCTGGGGGTGGTTGATCCTGCTGCTAAAGAATACATGTTGAGCTGTGCGAGGTTAAAAGAGAGCGCTAGCTGGAATGTTGAGCTCAGATGGCACTGCTGGAAGTCAAATCAGTGTCGCACACTGACTTCGGTCACAATCTCCCTACTCCGCATACTTCTGACACTCATTCCCAGTGCCCACACTGTTAACCTACCCAAAATGGCATCTGGTGCAGCCTGCACCAGAAATATGCACTTAGGGTATGGATGCCAGTTTGTACCCAAAAGGAGCATTTATATGCATTGGTGGTTAGAATCTGGAATGCATTATCTGAAAATTTGGTGAGGTAGGTTCAATCGTGGATTTCAGTGGAAAATTGAATAAGCACCTAATGAGAATCAATTTGCACGGCTATGGGGAAAGGAGAGAGGAATGGAACTAGTTGAATTGCTCTTGCAGAGAGCTAACATGGACATGATGGGCCAAATGTGCTGTAATCATTCTATAATCCTAGGATTTAGATGTGTTACCATGTTCATTGTACATTTAAGCCTGCTAGTTGGTATGGAAATCTCCTTGTCTCCATTGTTCCAAGGCTATTGGAGTAACCTGTATTCATGCTGTTTTATATGCAGGTTCAATTCTGCTTCTGGCACTGTTGGGCTTCAGTTCAGCCCAATTTTTTTAGCTGCAAGGAATCAAATCTGTGGTTCACTGAATGCTGGCAGAAGAATACGACTTTGTGGCGAAGTTTGGCACTTTGAAGGTTCTTACCATATGCTCTGAGAAAGGTTTGCAAAGTAATCCATTCGCGATAAATTAATGTTGGTTGGATACTTGGGAGTAAACAGTTTGTTTTAAAACCAGTATTATTTATTTAGCTTGATATAAACTGTCCAGTTTAAATACTTCCTGAGATGCAATGATCAAAAATGTGGCATTTAATGACCTGGTAATTATTAAAGCTGATGATTTCTCTAGTTGCAAGTGTATTGCTGTGATTTTGCTGCTCGTTTCAAACTTGTGCCAAGGTGGAGAGCCGATATTTGGACCAATCTAATTATGGCAAGTCAACTCTGCTTCCTGCAGAGTTTAGGCAGCTACTGCTTAAAGCAGCGTTTCATCTCCTATTGTTTATGCCAAAGGTTGTTTGCACCAACATCAATCGGAAAGTTGTTTGTCCAGTTCTGTTATTTCTGTTATGTTTTTTGATGAATAAGTTTTTAAAAAACCAATACTGCAATCTAAAAACATTGGTGAGTTTAGAAATAGATTGACCTAGTAAGCCAGTCTCTCTTTGGTAGATCATCCAATTGTCCTTCTCTCGGCACATGAGTGGCACGGTGGCACAGTGGTTAGCACTGTTCCCTCACAGCTCCAGGGATCCGGGTTCAATTCCGGCCTCGGGTCACGGTCTGTGTGGAGTTTGCATGTTCTTCCCCTGTCTGCATGGACTTCCTCCGGGTGCTCCGGTTTCCTCCCACAGTCCAAAAATGCGTGGGTTAGGTTAATTGGCTATGGTAAATTGCCCCTTAGTGTAAGGGAGATTGACGGTAAATGTGTGGGGTTGCAGGAGTAGGGCCTAGGTGGGATTGTGGTTGGTGCAGACTCGATGAGCCAAATGGTCTCTTTCTGCACTGTAGGGATTCTGTGATCTCTCAGTCCCTTCTCTCTGTAAAATCTAATGGTGTTTTTGAACCCATTTATGCCTTGATGCTCTTCCTTGGTTAGAAATTTGGAAGGCTTTTGGTTTGATTTATTATTGTCACATGTATTGGGACACAATGAAAAGTATTGTTTCTTGTGAGCTATACAGATAAAGCAGACCGTTCATAGAGTGCATAACGGAGAAGGAAAGCAGAGGGTGCAGAATATAATGTTACAGTCATAGCTAGGGTGTAGAGAAAGATCAGCTTAATATATAGTACGTCCATTCAAAAGTCTGATGGCAGCAGGGGAGAAGCTGTTCTTGAGTTGGTTGGTACGTGATCTCAGACTTTTGTATCTTTTTTTCAATGGAAGAAGGTGGAAGAGAGTATGTCTGGGGTGTTGGGTCCTTGATTATGCTGGCTGGTTTGCCTGGGCTACATTCGCAACTCTTTGTAGTTTCTTGTGGTCTTGGTCAGAGCAGGAGTCGTACCAAGCTGTGATACATCTGGAAAGGATGTTTTCTTTCTATGGTGCATCTGCAAAAATTGGTGAGAGTTGTAGCGGACATGCCAAATTTCCTTAGCTTCCTGAGAAAGTAGAGGCATTGGTGGGCTTTCTTAACTATAGTGTTAGTGTGGAGGCACCAGGGCAGGTTGTTGGTGATCTGGACACCTAGAAACTTAAAGTTCTCGAACCATTTCCACTTCATCAATGTTGAAGTAGACAACGACATGTCCTCCACTATGCTTGAAGTTGATGACTATCTACTTTGTTTTACTGACATTGAAGGAGAGATTATTGTCATTGCAGCATTTCACTAGATTCTCTATCTCTTTCCTGTACTCTGCCTTGTCATTGCTTGAGATCCAACCCACTATGGTAGTGTCATCAGCAAACTTGAAAATGGAACAATACTTCTTTAAATCCCTATCCCATGTCATTCCCTCTCATCCTATCCCACCCTTTATTTCCATGCCATCCCATCTCCATTTCACATCTCACATGCATTCTCCCAGGCTCCAGTGCTGTTCTCACTCCATTGTCATTCACCTTACTCCCCCAACTCTTGCAGAGTGCTTTATTGTGAGGTTGTTGCACAAAACTTTGGGCTGATAGATGGTTAATTAGATGTTTTAAAACTTTATTGTAACATTCGGGTACTGAGTGTACCCAGACACTGCTCCCCAAATAAACCCATGTACGGAAGCTTAATCTACCTTAAATTGACCAACCTGACAGTCCGGCATACAAGAATACCATATTATAATCGCAGATTCCTTGTTCCTCCTCCTGTGTTGCTAATAGGTCATCATTTTGAATTAATTCTGTTTTCCTTCAGTGCTGTATAATGGGATTCACCTTCAATGGTTTTGAATGGATGCTCAATAGTGCATTTTGAAGCAGTGCTGCTGTTTTCGAATTTAACTTTCATAACCTGAAAGATTATCAATTTGCTGTTGCTATTAAAATCAGGCAAAATTTCTTGATATTCCATTCTGCTTTTAAAGACAAACTCCAAATGAAGCTCATCTCAAATAAGGTTTGTGAAATTCATGTGCCCTGCCCCTATGTACTTACCTGCATTTTGTTAACAAGACTACATTGGATCAAATTTCCCACATTTTTTTCTTTGGGATGAAGAAGAATGAAAAAGCTTGAAGGCGGGGAGGAGGGGGGTGGGGTGATGTTCCTGGGTGGAAAGATTAAACTGAACAAAATGGCCTTTCCCTGTCCATATTTTTCTTGCGATCTATGTATGTGCTATGTATCTATTGGCCGTAATACATTGAATTATCCCCTTTGTGTGACAGACATCATAAACTTTTTGATGTAAATCTTATTCATATACAACTACTTGGGATTGTATTGCTCCTTACTGCACAATCAGCTTGTGAATTCATAGTTATTTGCTTTGATGTAGCTTCCCTTCCTGGTAATAGTTGAGTTCAGTTGCAGCATGCTAATCTATGTCTGTGCATTTGTGATCCTAGTTTCCTTCAATACTTTGCACAAAAGAAGAACCAACTTATGTTCTTAGTTTTCATACTTGCATCATTTCAAAGATGTTTTTTATCCATAATTGGACTCTTTCAATTGATCATTTCTTAATATTTATGGCACGTGTTTGATCAAAATAATGTTTCAATTTAAGTAGCTAAGTGTTTTGGAATGTAGTAGCATTAAGACGAAAATCAAAACTTTTGCAAATGATGAACAACAAAGTGCCTAATAAAACACCACATCATGTAGAATATTTTATATCCTAAGTTTATTTAGAGCTACTAGTTTTAACACCACCTCCGATCTATCTGTTTTCATCCTGCCAGCATCTAGTTTGCATAAAAACAATTTATTTCATTTGAAAGACTGTGTGAACTCTTTTATCTCGTTTTCCTGGATGGGGGGAAATCACAGGCTAGCAAATTAATGCTGGCAGATTAACTGAATTGGGACAGCTGCAGTGTGGGGACCCTGGAAGATCGATCAGTTCAGATTACCATGATCCGGACTCGACACTCTCCTGGGAACTGGCGAGTCGAGTAGGTGCTGCATTTAGTATTTCCAAAAGATGTTGGATTTACATACTAATTTGCCGAGTCTATCCCCTGTGGTTGATGATTGACCCAACTTCGCTCAGAGCACCTGGACTCCAAGTTGAAATATTGATACTGTGCGTGCATATTCTCATTACCGCTGAAGCAGGAGAAGATAAAGGGCAAACCTTTTGTTTGGGTACAAATTGATTATAGGGAGCAGAGAAGGGTTGCTGATGGTGCTGGCCATAAATCATGGAATCCCCAAACCTCAGATTAAAATGGGTGAGATTCTCGGAGGGGCAGACATGTTGGGGGTGAAATTACTGTTGAAAGGGGGGAGGTGGAAATGGAAGCTGATTTCACGTCATGTTTCATTTACTGTTCTTTGAAGTTGATGGGAAATTTAAAAAAATAGAAATTGACAACTTGCCAATATCTGACACCAGTTTCGTCCCTGTTGGATTCGGAGGTAAATTCCACAGAAATAGATGCCCGGCTTAAGCACAGCATTAATGGACAAACAGTTGTATCCAAATTAACCACAGATTCTGCAGTTATTAGCTTCATCTGTTAGCCTTTCCAAAGAATATTCTGCTGAATATTAGCCTCTCTGATTTGTTGTCAGCCCAGAAGATGCAGAAAAATTTCGATAGCTGTTTTGGAGTAAAACTTGCAAGTTAAAATTTACTGAATTAGTCAGCCCTGCATCTTGCATTACCAGCTGGCATTTTGACAGTGAGAACTGAAAAGTAAGGGTGCATATTTATGCAGTGCATAATAATAGAGTTTCTGGTGCCTTTTAGGTAATTATGTATGGACCCAGATTCCTTCCAAGATGACAATATAATGGTGGTTTCTTGCTGAGTGAAATACATAGCACCATATATGGACATTTTGATGGGGTTGAACTGGAGTAATTTGCTGTGAAAATTGCTGGAATCTTTGGAAATTGGCCCATTTTAGTAGTAGATTCAAATATTTTGGACCTTTTGAGCTCTCCTTGCTGAGGTATATCGGTGATACAAGGGTTAACAGCACTGATTTTTAAAAAAATGTCACGGGCTTAAGTCAGCTCACAGGGAATTATATTGCAATTCTCCAGCATTACATTAAACAATTGCCTCCCTTTGGTTTGCAATCTGTGTCGCCATTTAAACTGATCTCCGATGTTTACGAACCCTGCGGCTCCGTGTTGCTGTAGGCTGAAGGGATTCAAAGTCAGCTGAACGCTCTTTTTGAAAAATGCTGAGATTCGGGAGGAGCTCATAGACATAATCTAATAGCTGCCCTGGGCAGTCATGGGGCAGATGTACATGGATGTGTCTCCTACGTTAAATATTTTACTTTGCACTGTTTTTATGCTGTGCTCAGTTGCAGTTGGTTTGCTTATTTTGCTGTGAATCTTGGGATGGATGCTATTGATAGAGTCGTTTTGTGGGGGCTTGGCGGGAGAACCAGGGAAACTGTCCTTAATACAGTGTTTATCGTCATTTGATGAGATTTCTTTGTTGTATGTTAAAAGCAACATCAGAGTGGAGCCCAGATGCACTTTGCGTATGTAATATATGCGCATAATCAAATCCAGTAGATTGGGTTAAATAATTCATGTCAGCTGTGAGTCCTAGCTTTTGTAATTAGATCTCAGGGGCAATGGCCTTGAATTATCTGGCAAAATAAACTGTCGTGAAATGGGCTTTGCTTTTCCGTAATTCCAGAGGGTTAGCCAATTACCAAAATAGTTTTTCCGTCAGATGCTTTATAAAATCATGGCATCATCCATAAATAAAAATGATGGTCTGACTTGCCAGCGGCCATATTTTCTGTAATGTGTAGCTCAGTGGGATTGCTGTTACTTGGTTCCATCCACCCTCATCTTTATGGTCCTAGCCTGACCATCTTCTTCATTGGTTTCTCATCCAACCTCCAGCTGTTATCTCTTGATTGCCTAAAGATTTTTCTTTGGCCTCCTATTTTTTTTACCTATATGCAACTCCATTAAAGGCGAGGGGTCAGTTTCCACATGCGCCAGGCCCTAGCTGTCTACCAGCTGTGTGGTCTGACTCCAAGTTTGAAGACCTGGCACAATTTTTCTCCCATTAAACAGGGAGAAGACTAAAGTCAGCATCTTTGGATACCATGATGTTGTGGGAAATTCACCACTTCGGAGTCAGACTTCGAGGTTCAACAAACAGTTTTATTCGGACAAAGCTTTGGGAGAAGCGCTGGCACTCCACAGTGCAGGCAGTCACCTTCTCAACTACACAATGGTAGTTGAGCATCTTTTATACTTTTTAGGTAATAGACAGTACGGACATTAGCCGTTAGCACATCGTAGACAGATACGGACATTGACAGTTAACACATCATTGTACATAGAGTAGATACATTTATGCAGCTATGTCCTCTATCAATGACTGATTTTGTTATATACATTTATGCATTTATGTCCCCATCAGTGGCTGATCTCGTTATCAAACTCATTGTTCTGGGTCTGCTCTTATCTCAAGTTTTAAGGTGCCTCAAGGTCTGACCATTTTCCTGTAGCAATTTAGACACTACAGATTTTAACTCTTTGTGAAATGTCTGTGCCCAAAGTCAGTGCCCCGTAATGTCCCTTCCCAGAGTCCATTTTGTGTGCCAGGTAACCATTTTGTGTCCATTACTTTGATTTCACCCTAATAATCACAAACTCTCCACTGGTTCCATTCCCATCCCTTGCCATTGTCTTGAGCTGAACCAAACGCTTGGTAACCTTGCTGTGCTCCATCACAAAAATCGCTTACTTTCATTTCAATTCAATTCTAATCTTATTGTCCATTTGGAAATTCATTATGGACACATTGTTTGTTCAAAAATCACACACAAATGAATGACTAACAATGGAAAAAAATTACATCAACAAAAATCTGACTGATTAAATATATTGTTTAAAAACTATTCCGTACATTTCCAATAATCATGAATACATATAAAAAATATGAAATATCAGAACACTAGTACACTGCTATCCTCCTAAAACAAGTTTCTTGCAGGTTATTCCAATATTACATTTGTCATTTCCATCCCTGCTTCAGACCATTTGTTGCTGCAATTCCTATCCATGCTGCTGCCACTGATGGACTTGATTATTTCAGTACTGTCCTGGCCGCCCTCTTATCTATCTTTAATGCTCTATAACTTCATTACTTGCAAACTCTGCTGTCTGTGTCTTACTTTTTGCTGCTAAACGCTGCTTTATGCTAATATCCAATTCTTCACGGTGACTTCATATGATTTCCAACTTTGTTTTTAATAAACCTTTCCCTACTTGATTAGTGATTGAGCAATCTTGGAAGCGCCTTGAGGTAAAACTCATCTTAATTTGCACATTTTGTAGTAGATGAGTGACAAGTGCTCTTTTTCTTGACAAGTTCAAAGGATTTAATTTTATTCTTTTACCCTCCTTTACATGAGGGAATATATCTGAACTCTTATTACAGCTATTCCTCATTTAACACCCCTAATGTATTCCCGAGAAATAGCTTGTTTAACGAAAGTCACTTTCCCATAAGAAAACATGTAATATATGTTCCTGACCTGTCATTTTTAGATTAAACACCTATTTTTATGGATTAATTAAATGTATTTTATACAGAACACTTACACTATACAGTTAGGTGCAACATTTTCAATTAATGTTGAATAATACGTCAAATATGTGAAAATAACACGTTTGTAATGCACAATCTTCCACAGACATTATTTCTAACTAGCAGTGTCTTCACTGGATAGGGCATTGGTGCAGTTCGGCACAATCTTCAACAGGATGATTTTTTGGTAGCTTGTTGTTGAATACCCCTACTGTCAACATCCTTGGGTTGACCATTGGCCAGAAACTCAATTGGACTCACCATATACTGTGGCTACAAGAGCAGGTCAGAGGCTAGGAGTATTGCGGCGAGTAATTCACCTCCTGACTCCCCAAAGTCTATCCACCATTTACAAGGCACAAGTCAGGAGTGTGATGGAATACTCCCCACTTGCTTGGATGGGTGCAGCTCCAACAACACTCAAGAAACTTGACACCATCCAGGACAAAGCAGCCGGCTTAATTGGCACCACATCTACAAACATTCAATCCCCCCACCAACGGTGCTCAGTAGCAGCAGTGTGTATTATCTAAAGGATGCACTGCAGTAATTCACCAAAGATCCTTAGAAAGCACCTTCCAAACCCACGATTGCTTCCATCTAGAAGGACAAGGGTAGCAGATACATAGGAACTACCATCTGCAAGTTCCCCTCCAAGCCACTCACTATCCTGACTTGGAAATATATTGTTGTTCCTTCGTAATCGTTGGGTTAAAATCCTGGAATTCCCTCGCTAACGACATTATGGGTCAACCCACAGAACATGGACTGCAACGATTCAAGAGTGCAGTTCACCACCACCTTCTCAAGGGCAACTAGGGATGGGCAATAAATTCTGATGTGGAGATGCCTGCGTTGGACTGGGGTAAACACAGTAAGAAGTCTAACAATACCAGGTTAAAGTCCAAAAGGTTTATTTGGTAGCAAAAGCCACTAGCTTTCGGAACGCTGTTCCTTCGTCAGGTGGGTGGGAGTTCTGATCACAAACAGAACACAAAGACACAAACTCAATTTACATGAATAATAATTGGAATGTGAATCTTTACAGCTAATCAAGTCTTAAAGGTACACACAATGTGAGTGGAGAGAGCATTAGGCACCGGTTAAAAAGATGTGTATTGTTTCCAGACAGGAAAGTTAGTGAGATTTTGCAAGTCCAGGCAAGTCATGGGGGTTACTGCTAGTGTGACATGAACCCAAGATCCCGGTTGAGGCCGTCCTCGTGTGCGGAGCTTGGCTATCAGTTTCTGCTCAGCGATTCTGCGTTGTCGTGTGTCGTGAAGGCCGCCTTGGAGAACACTTACCTGAAGATCAGAGGCTGAATGCTTGATTGTAAAATCCAAGGCGGCCTTCACGACACACGACAACGCAGAATCGCTGAGCAGAAACTGATAGCCAAGCTCCGCACACATGAGGACAGCCTCAACTGGGATCTTGGGTTCATGTCACACTGTCAGTAACCCCCATGACTTGCCTGGACTTGCAAAATCTCACTAACTTTCCTGTCTGGAAACAATACACATCTTTTTAACCGGTGCCTAATGCTCTCTCCACTCACATTGTCTGTACCTTTAAGACTTGATTAGCTGTAAAGACTCACATTCCAATTATTATTCATGTAAATTGAGTTTGTGTCTTTGTGTTCTGTTTGTGATCAGAACTCCCACCCACCTGACGAAGGAACAGCGTACCGAAAGCTAGTGGCTTTTGCTACCAAATAAACCTGTTGGACTTTAACCTGGTGTTGTTAGACTTCTTACAATAAATTCTGGCCAGCCAGCGACGCCCATGTCCCACAAATGAATAAAAAGTACGGATTGGTAATATTGGTGCACCTCTTGGCGTGGAGCAATTATACTTGCTAACGTGATTCCTGGCACATGTGCAGTGCCTCCTTGCCAACATTGGTACGTGTACAGTGCTTCCTTACTAATGTGGTTCCCAGCACGTGATCCTTTGCAATGCAGTTCCCAGTGCATGTGTAGTGGTTCCTTGCCAAATGCAGTTCCTGGCACATGTGCAGTGAAGCCGCAAGAGTGATGTTTGCATGCGCAGCAGTTGCGTTAAAGTGAAATGGCCGCAGTGATATTAGGGTAAGTTTCCTCTTTCCATTTTGCGCTAAAATGAAACCACATTACCAGAAGGTGCTTTAAACAGGGTTATCTGTATATTATGTATCTCTTGTGTAGTGTATAAAACAGCAAAAGGCTTGCACCTTACTGCATAATGGGAGTGATTGGCTAACAGCTGTTAAGCAAAATAGGAAAATGCACAAATAATGCGATTTTAGCAATGCAATGCAGCTTTTTAGTATTTAGTCTTTTGAATACTAAAACAAATTATGCCCTTTTTTCATTAGAAATTATCATTTCTCAGATTAGCATCTGAGAAATGATAATGATCAGAACAGTTTCTGTTGATTGTAAAATCAGACTTGTCAATGATATTCAGAATGGAATGTGTATTCATGTTTGGTCCGAGTTGGAACAAGATCACTTTAAGAGTCGGATAATACGACGCATTGATGACATCATCAACCATTTGTGCAGGCAAATGGACAGTATGTCCTAACAGCTACGTTAAAGAAATTCGTTGAGTACTGAGAATTTGGAGATGTCTTGAACGACACCATTCGAGACAGACTAGCGTGTCGGTTAAGAAGCAAAGCTGTCCAGAAAAGACTGTTAACAGAAAGCAGTTAAGAACTAAAGAAGACTTTGGAAGTCACAATTTCTGCTGGAATTAGCAGCTAAGGAATCCCAACAATTAAGCTCAAGCACTGGAACTCATAAAATGTCGGCTGAGACCTGAACACAGACGCAGGTTTGAAATTGTCACCGATGTGCAAAAACTGGGCACACAGCAGCAGATTGCTGGTGCAAAGATGCAAGATGCAGGAATTGTGGTAAAAAGCGGCCCATCGAGTGTGCATGTTGGAGGAAGAAATAACAAGTTCCCAACAAGAATTATAAAAAGCAAGAACCAGGTTTGCAAATGGAAAACCGAATACGGGGAAAAGGATGCACGGAATACAGAAAGGGTGTGAAGAAGGACCAGAGTCACAGTCAGATGACAAACTGTCGTTGAATGTACCAGCTATTGCGGGTTTAACAAATCATTACTGGGTCACTCCTTTGCTTGATGAACAACTGATGGAAAATGGAGATGGACACCAGAACAGCAGTTTCGTTGGTCCAGAAACTGTTTACCAAGAGACACATTGCCTTAAAATCCTCAATGATAATACTAAAAACCTATATGGGGCATGTAGTTCCTTTGAGGGGCCGTACTGATGTAAATATCAGCTAAATGGACAGATTGCAGACTTGTCCCTATACGTCATTAAAGATAACTATCCTGTCTTAATGGTGAGAACCTGGCTGGAGAGAATTAAGCTAAATTGGGCTGAAGTGAATCTCATATCAGAGTCCGAAGCAGGCCCAACCAAAAGCCTAAAGAAACAAAGTAGCAGCTGCTGAGAAAGCTCTGTGGATGACAAAGGCTCAGCATTCTGTAACAAATGTAGTTTGGAATTGAGAAACAGAAGATGAAAAGTTCATGGAAGATGCTTATGAATGCTTTGACAACTCAATCAAAAACACCAGGGGTTACAGCCAACACAAAAAAACAGATACCTAAAGTTTGCCGACAACCACACAAAAATCGATGTCCTCCGAAACATCTAACTTATTGGTAATGTTATATTGTATTTCATTGCAGGAATCTCTGATGTAAAGGGTGAGGAGAGTGTTGTGCATTCATGTTTGTTTCCAGTTGGAACAAGGTCACTTAAAGAGTCCGATCACGTGACATATTGATGCTATGATTGGCAGTTTGTGCGGGCAAAAGCGCAGTCTATCTTAACAGCCTGTAAACACCTTTCCAGTAAAGCTTTTGTTTGTTTGTACCTTTGTGGTCTGCAAGCTTATCTTTTAAAAATACCACAATCTGGAACTCCCTATCTGAAAGGAGATTGAGGCAGAAAGCTTATTCCATTTTTAAAAAATACTTAGATAGCCATTTGGAGTGCTGTAACTTATAGGGTGACAGAACAGGAGCTAGAAAGTGGAATTGGGCTGCATAACTGTTTTTCAGCCGGCACAGATAGTATAAATAAATGGCCCCTGTTTCTACTTTTTCCATGTTTCTATATTTGTAAACACCCCTGTATTCACCTTTACTGAAAGTGTCAACCGTGGGTCAGTTGATCGCAATCTCGCCTTTGAATCAGGAGACTGTGGTTTCAAGTCCCACGCCAGACCAAAAATCCAGGATGATAGTATAGTGCTGTACTTACGGTGTGTGCTGCACTGTTGGAGGTGCTGTCTTTCAGATAAAGTATTACACCGAGGCTTTCATTTGCATTCACTGATGGATGTAAAAAAAAAATTGACATTACTATGAAAATCAAGGGAGTTAACTCTGGAGTCCTGGCCAATATTTATTCCTCAGTCAACCTCACAAAAACAGATTATTTAGTTGCTATCACATTGCTATTTGTGGGATTCTGCTGTGAGCAGATTGGCTGTGGGGAGCAAATTCACTGGTGGCGAATAAGCGGGCAGATTCCCAGCATGATTCAGTGACAGCTACCTGTCTGGTGTGCCATGCAGTCAAGAAGGGATTTTGGTTCACCCAAAGTTTGTGCCTTTTGTTCTCAGCTCAGACTGTGACAGAGGCACTTCACTTAATCTCATTGCACCTTGGACTTGTTCAGGGGACATAGAACCATAGAAAATTACAGCTCAGAAACAGGCCTTTTGGCCCTTCTTGTCTGTGCCGAACCATTTTTTGCCTAGTCCCACTGACCTGCACTTGGACCATATCCCTCCATACCCCTCTCATCCATGAACCCGTCCAAGTTTTTCTTAAATGTTAAAAGCATTTACCACTTTATCCGGCAGCTCATTCCACACTCCCACCACTCTCTGCGTGAAGAAGCCCCCCCTAATATTCCCTTTAAACTTTTCTCCTTTCACCCTTAACCCATGCCCTCTGGTTTTTTTCTCCCCTAGCCTCAGCGGAAAAAGCCTGCTTGCATTCACTCTATCTATACCCATCAAAATCTCATACACCTCTATCAAATCTCCCCTCAATCTTCTACGCTCCAGGGAATAAAGTCCCAACCTATTCAATCTCTCTCTGTAACTCAGCTTCTCAGGTCCCGGCAACATCCTTGTGAACCTTCTCTACACTCTTTCAATCTTATTTACATCCTTCCTGTAACTAGGTGACCAAAACTGTACACAATTGTTAGGGTTTCCACTATTGATCAATTGTCAATGTTCTCTGGTAGAAAGTGTTTGTGAGTTGGGGGCATGATTGGGTTTTAGCTGCAATGCCCCTGCAAAGAACCTGGTGCCATTTGGGGTGAGGGTCAGATGGTTGTTTGCCTGATCACAAGTCAGCACCCTCAGGAGAGGAAGATGAAGAAAGATGAGGAAATTGTCATTTGTGTAAGAGAAGAAAATGAGTTAGACAACTGTTAGGTCAGAAGAAAAGAATGAATTGGATTTATATAGTACCTTCCACATCCTCAGGACTTTTCAAAACGCATTACAGCTAAAGAAGTAGCTTTGAAATGCATTCACTGTTCTAATGTGGAAAACCCTGCAGCCAATTTGCACACACTGAGCTCCCACAAGTATCAATGTTAATGTTTAGTGATGTTGATTAAAGAACAAAAATGACCTGGATACTGGAGAGCACTCCCTTGCTCTTCTATGAAATAGTGGCATGGGATTTTTTACATCCTGTTATGGCAGGTTGGGATTCATTTAAACAGCTCTGCTTTCTCCTCTCAATACCCATCCTTAAACAGCAAGTATTTTTGATTTCCTTCTTTATAAGTTGTGGCACATTTTTCCCAACCCATAAATTTGGGGTGTTCCAATACTCTTATGAATAACGCGCACAGCAAACTCGATAAGATAAAAATAAAAGGGTTGGCTCAGTTCTCTCTCACACAATGCGGGAAAGGGGTTTTGCATTACCTGCCCCTTTTCCACTCCTATAATTAATGAGGGATAAGAGAACGAAAGGAGCCTGGCCACAATAAAATACAAATTATGGTTTTACTTGAGTCCAGAATCAAAAGCCTAATGGATAATGTATCTTTCAAGGGTAGGTCAGTTGACTGTAGGGTGATCCTTCTTTCCAGAAGTGAGACCTGCATGAGAGAAGAAGGCACATGGAGTTGAATTAGGCTTGAAGACAGCAATTCCAAAGTTCCAGTAGTTCACAGGGCTAGGACAGAGCTCCTTCCTGCTGCTGCTACCCGTTTGATGGTAAGTTGGTAGAGAGCGACAGGATGTTTGCCTGGAGTTACTGTTCTCTTCAGAGGTCAAACAGAAAACTGAAGATCATTTCCAACGGTTTATTGACTAAAGGAATTCAGACAGCTCAGGTCTTAATCATGTGATACTGGTTTCAGGTTGACTAAACGAGGCCCCTGGTTGAAAGCCACTGTTTTGGAGCAGGTAATGGTTAGACCATTTTCACTACCTTGGGGAGTTAGGAGACACAAATAACTGTCTTTGTCCATAGCTGGCTGAGACAAACATACTCTCTGAGTCTGCAATTCTGTCTTTGCAATCAATGCAAAAGGGTTGATATATTTCTCTGGAATTTGATTGTCAGCAGTCACAGAGGGTATTAGCGATACTGGTTTGAAGTTCCTCAGCTATGAGTCATGGCTTGTCATGGAAAGCCTTGTCCAATTAAACGAAAATGAGAATTTTTGCAGAATACTCCAGGTGACGTAGGTGTGTATTTACTTTCCATCCTGCCTCAGTTGGGACAAGGAGGACAGAGGGAGCTGGGGCGAGGTTTAATGTTTCATGTGAAAGGCGCGTCTCCAAAATTACTGCATTTAAAAAAATCAGCTTAGATCTTGTGCTCAAGTCTTTCAACCCACAACCTTCTGTCTTGGAGGTGAAAATATGGTCTAATGTGGAAAACCATTAGCCATCACGGAGGGAGACAGTTTAGAACTCTTCTGCCTCCACTAAAGACGAAAGTCTGAAGAAGCACACTGTTGGTCTATTGAAGATCTTGGTTGACAGGGTGGTATTGTGGCATATTTTCTATTTGAGCTCTTACGCAATTAATGTCTCTTCATTTTTCTGCTTTTTGTAGATCAGTTGGGACTTGTCACTTTTTGAGGATAAAAGAAAAACATTTGAATGAGAAAGGAATAGATGGTTATGGTAGCAGACATAGATGAGAAACGATGGGAGGACGACAGGTTGGGCTGATGGCTGATTTCTGTGTCGTATATTTTATGAAAAGACTCTTTCATAATCTTGGACTTGCCTTTTATCAAAAATGATTTATTTTAAGTTAAATAGAACTACATGTGATGGATTTTCTTTGCCTGGGAAAAAGATAAAGTATTTGACCAGCCTGAACTGTCCTGTAAATTCTCCCCACCTTGACATTCTATGAAACATTAATTTAAATAGTTCTAATTTATTGCAAATTAACATATGACTGATGATGGATTATTTTGGTACATCTGCTGTTTGCAAAGTCTTTTGACACCTGGTGTGCTCTCAACCATGCAGATTATCTGTCAGCTTCAGTGGTACAGATGAACTCATTCTGTGTTCCTGCTTTCCATGGTTTTAAAGATTCACCGTGCAGGTCAACAATATCCGGCTGAAGATGCGTTGGAGAACAACAGCTGAGCCGCTATGATTCTTGAAGCCTCTTTGCCCTAAGCGTTTGAGTTCTGGTGGTCCTTGACTTGGTCGCATAATAAGAAAGCTTTGGTTGAGAAAAGGGTTGTCAGCCCTTCAGCCTGCTCCTTCTGTAGACCATATATCACCTACAGTGTCAGGATTTCCCCTCTATTTATTGAGCTTAGGTTTGCAATGCGCATTCCTGGCCTCAAGACAACTGAACAAAACTGCAGAATATTTATTTGTTTCCTCCATCATAGCAACATTTGTTTCAGTGCTGATCACCACTCATGGTCATTACTTAAATGCAGCTCCTTATTAAATATAAAAAGCACAAACTGCGTCTGCTTTCTCGCCTCTTTATTCTGTATTCGTGCTCTTTAGTTTTTGGTGCAGTTCACACTCTGCTTACGTCAATATAAGTATTTGTTGATGTTCTGCGTTTTATACATGCCATTCAAGGAAACAAGCAAATGCTGACCAATTGCTTCGGAATATGCTGGCACAGCTTAAAAGGATGGAAATGTCCGAATGCCTGTGCCATGTTGTTGCGCAGGGTGAGCTCAGCACAATTTAAGATACAGGCAGCCTGACAGTCCACCACTTGTGTGGTAGATGCTTGTTGGAAAAAGTTCCAAATTATCTCTGTTTTACAGGATAAGAACAGGCTATTGTAGCTATACTTTGGTATCATGTAAACACCAAATAAGCAATTTAACAAAGAGAGCACTCCCCTTCCCCCACCCTCAGCTCAACAAAGTGCTCTTACCCTCTCCGAACCAAGAGATAATCTTCTCTTCCAATTCAATCCGGCATCCTTCCCTCCCTAGTTCACACTGATACTCCCTTGCTCTCCCCTCCACCACTACCCACCCCCAATTTAACGCTGGCACTGTTCTCCAATTTGCTCCGTCTCCAATTGACACTGACTCTTTTCCATTTCTCCCCCTTGCCCCTACTTTGTTGATTTAGGGTCCAGAGATCAGCAGTGGGTAGTGATTCCTGATTTTGCGAAATTAAGAATTTCATCAGTTTTGATTCACTCCATGCTGCAGCGTCGGGTACATGGCGAGATGCTGATTTCTATTTCCAAACGTTGATAGGGGGACACAAAGTCTGGAATTCTGGCTTATGCCCAAGGGACGGTTGGCGTCTATAATATTATGGTGCATGGAAAAATAAAACAAATCTCTTTAGTCGATAATTTAGTTTAATGACTCAATTAATGTAATTGCTGAACAAGGGAGGCAAAAAGGAAGTGATATAAGTGCAAACAATGTTGAAATACTGATTTTCAAAAATGAATTCAGCTCTGTATGACTTTATGGAATAGCTTCATTAAATTTGTTTTAAAAAATCAGAAGAACACAGAATTATGGAATCTTATAGCACAGAATATGACCAGTTGGTCCACCGTGTCTGTGCCCATTGATAGAGCTATTAAATCAGTCCCACTTACCCTGCACTTTCTCCATAGTCCTGCACAAGTCTTTCTTCCTGTTCAAGTATGTACATAAAGTTCAAAATGAGAAAAGGTTACTTGGCTCGTCCTGACCAAACATTCAAATAGCACATAATACTATTGACGCATGCAATTCATCTGTGTCAAAGGAGATGAATAATCTTGGATATGATTTCCCAGAGAACAAGCGCCTTGTCAAATCTTTCTAGCGACAATGAAGCAGACTTTGCAGTTGCTTTGCTTAGAAGCCCAGATTTATTTTTGCATATTGAATTTTAATATGGTTTTATCTGCCTACGCAGAGAGGGACAGGGAGAGTGAAGGCAGGATACCTAGAAACCATGCAGTGACAGGTTTTGTAGTTAATGAAATGCTGTCAATTCGATTCCAATGCTGCCTGTCATGGGCAAAAGAATACCTTGTTGTCAATACGGTACCGCGCGCACTGTGTGGTTTCATATTGTCTGAGTCTGGCTTTATTCCTGTTGACGGCCATTAATGGTGCTAAAGTATGAATAATATTTAGATGAATTTACCGTCCATGATAGTTGTTAATTGTGAGCTTTGTCACGCGTACTACAATGTGACTTTGCTTATCTGTCTTTTTCTTTGTATTCAGTAGATCTCTGCCGTGTTTCATTACATCAGTGTTCATGCATTATGCAGACAAACGCTAAAAGAGAATGCATATCCATGCCTCATTTGAAATAATTAGAAAAATAATGGATGATGGAGGTGTCTGGGGCCTGCTGTCATGGCAACAGCAGCAGAAGAGGTGCAGCTTTATCTGCTAATGAAGGAGAGCAAATCGGCTTGAATTATATTGTCATCAGCTAAAAAAGATGGCAGATAATGTGAATCAAAAATGTACTAATGGTTAAAAAAATGAATTGTACATAAACCATGCGTTGGTGTTCTCACAAAGCTGTTAGATAATAAGTCACTGAAGACATATGGAGAGAAAGCTGGTCGCATCAGTGGTATGAAATACTAGTGGCATGATTTCTTTGTCACATTTCCAGTTGTTTTATCGTTGTAGTATCAAATAATGATGCAGCACAGAAGGAGGAAATTTAGCCCATCCTGTCTGTGCTAAACGTTTTAACAGAGCTATCCCATTAATCCCACTGCTGTGCTCTTTCCTCATATCGTTGCTGCATTCTATGCATCTAGATATTTTCTTGGTGTAAATTGTGAATAGCCATGAAGAAGTATAAAGGTCTCTACTTGCAATTATTTTCCCGCTTTGCACTCAGCAATTTTGTGACTCGTTTGTTCATTCATTCAGGGGAATTGGGTGTCACTGGAGACGCCATTGTCTTCCTCTCATGAACCTTGAGAAGGTATTCACACAAGCCAATAATTTCAGAGGGCATTAGCTGAGAGTCAACTGCATCACAGTGGATCTGGGAGTCACATTTAGCTCAGACCAGGTAGGACAGCAGACTTCATTCCCTAGATGACACCTGTAAACCAGATAGGATTTTACAACAAGCTGATAGCTCACCATTGCCGAAGGTAGTTTTTTTACTCCAGGTGAATAAATACAATTCACAACCTGCCATGATAGAATTTGAACCAATGTTAGCCCAAACCCCCTGGGTTACTAGTCTAGTAACATAACCATTACACCACGACCATACCTACTATTGACTCTTTCAATGTACTTTGATGAGCAAAGAAGAGAATATCTGGAAACCAGCGAAGGTTTTAAAATAGAACAAGCCAGTCATTTTTAATAGTGTTTGTATGGAGTCCTCTGTTTAGGAATTTGCAAATATTTATGTTGGCTGATGTGGATAATCTGGAAAATCTAAACAAACTAAAAGGATACGAAAGCTCTTTTAAGCTATGTTGTCAGCAGAACAAAATGGAGTTTGAGATGACGAATAAATAGAGAGAGCAGATATGGAAAGATTCTTTACCACTGTGAATGTAATGTGTTCTCGAAGTTTCAGTGCATTACCTTGTACATCGGATATCTGCCTGGGTGTCCACACTGACCTATCTAACATTGTGATTCTCTCAAGGTTGACATACTGCATCTAGATTCCAACACCCCTTGCCCAAATTTAAATCTGGAATCTACTGAAGATTCAGTAGAATTTCTTCTTTGTATAGTGGATCAGCATGGGCAGAAATAATTTTAACAAGTCTTTCCTGAAAGAACAGACAAAAAAGCTGTTATGTAAAGAGCAGATGGGGTCTTAGCAACAGTTTCATTAATTTGCTTTTTGTCAAGATTGCACATGTGAGGATTTGGCTGTAATGCCTTAGCACTGAAGTATCCAGTTTCTATGACGAGAATTTTTTTCTTGCCCGCGAATAGTACCCAAGACAGAAATCCAGATTTTCATTTTTCCTTCTCTTAATGCTGGTGTACTACATGTTTCCCTCTACTCCGAGCTCTTATTAGTGATGGACACATCCTACCTCCACACTCTTGTGACCACCCCTCTCCAAATCTCTTCGCCTTGTTACCTTTTTCCCCATCTTCAAAAGCCACCTTAAAGTCTACTCCTCCAACCGCATGTTCATGCACAGTCTGCAATCTCTCTCCTGCTCGAGTCTGACCTCCCGCCGTCTACCCGCCCACTCAGAAAAACTACCAGAGATTATGGTTCATTATGCCGCAGTATAAATGGAAGCCTTTGCTGTCGTTGTGATTCAGCAGTGTCACTAGACAAGGATGGCGGGCATACAAGATAAACATGGCTTGGAACATTTGATACAGATGGACTGTGCCAAAACAACAGAAGTCCACTCCCCACCACGAGCCATCCTAGCTCCACCCCAAAAATGCTTCCTGAGGCGACTTGTGGCTTCCAATTGCTGATTCCTCAGAGTGTGGCAGGAAATTGCTTTGTGAGGAATTGAGTGAACAGTGTGTTAGAAGACCAGGATTGCTGCTATAGCAAGTCACCTTTCAATGCATGTGCTTTAAAAAAAACCCAGGAAACATAAATGTTTTCAGTAAATTTGCAATGTACGTACATTCACATACAAAAAAACAGCTTGTTGCAGTTTGATCCAAGCGTTACTGGTCTCCTTCAGTCTTATTGAGTAAACATATACTAGACATGTGTTTCAGAGTCCTGATGAATGACAAAACAGTGAAAGGAATTTTTTTTCAACAGTAGATCTCACCACAGCAAAAATCTGTTTTGATTCAGTTGTATTTTAGAAACTGTAGATGATTTGGTTGTTTGAAAACCACGGAATGATGATCTATGTTTATTTATGAACAAATGAGCAGAAGCAGAAGCTTCTTGAGCCTCCTTCCTCATGTAGTGAGTATGACTCCTCCTCTGATCAAGACCGCAAGGAACTAGTCACAAGTGAACATAGCCTAGTCCATCACACAAACCAGCCTCCCATCCATTGGCTCCGTCTACACTTCCCTCTGCCTTGGAAAAGTAGGCAGCATAATCAAGGACCCCACGCATCCCGGATATTCTCTCTTTCAGCTTCTGTCAGGAGAAAGGTACAAAAGTCTGAGATCAAGTACCAGCTGACTCAAGAACAGCTCCTTCCCTGCTGCCATCAGATTTTTGAATGGACCTACCATATATTAAGCTGATCTTTCTCTACACTCTAGCTATGACTGTAACACTACATTCTGCACCTCTCCTTTCCTTCTCCCCTATGTACTCTATGAACGGTATGTTTTGTCTGTATAGCACGCAAGAGACAATACTTTTCACTGTATCCTAATACATGTGACAATAATAAATCAAATCAAATCGTGGCAGATCTCTAAACTAACTCCGCATGCTGCCTTTGACCCATATCCCTTTAATAATTTTGGTTAACAAAAATGCTATTAATCTCAGTTTTAAAATTAACAATTGATCATGCAACAGCTGCTGTTTGCGAAAGAGTGTTTCAAACTTCTCCAACTCTTTTGTGTGTAGAGCTGTCTCCTAATTTCAACTGAAAGATTTGCCTATGCTGGCTCTCTCTCATCAGCTGAAAATTTTCAAGATGTTCAGTCTTTACTGATATAGACATTGGTATTATTTTCATATTCACTTAAGCTGGTCACCTAAACTACAGCTCAATTCCTGGATGCCTTCAAAAATTGTCCTCTTTGTGGCACAAATATTGAAAAGCCTGTCCATTTGTCCACATGGTCAGCCACATTACCATTGCATTCTTCTTTTCCTTTTGCCGACTTTTCTACCCCGTCCTCTTCACTAAGGGCATGGAATCTTTGCTCAGGATGTGGCTTTGCAGGCTCTGTGAGCTCTCCTCAGACCTTGCCCAAGTGCATGGCAGCAGTGAGTGTTCGTGGGCTACCAGAAGCCATGACAGCCCAGCCCAACTCTGGCTTTGTCAACATCAATACACTCATTTCAATCGATAGTGACTAGGAAACAGGCTGATTCTCCATCCTCACCTTCCCTCTGCTCCTCCAAACCCCCCTCCACAAGTTAGGCACAGAATATTGTAGGACCTGCACTGTAGCTCCGGTAACTGTCAGCTAATCCACCATAGACTGACGGTTAAATTTGGTATCCACTTGCTCTATGTGGCTCACCTCTATGGATTATTTTGCTGAACCATTGTGTTTTTACCGATATTGAATGATCTGAGGGCTGAGTGTTGCGGTAACTGTCTGTTAGATACCACTATTGAATCCCTGTCGCTGCTTCACAAAACCTCTCTTTGATCTGGACTCTTGTTAAAGCACTTGATTTGTACTGGGAATTGGTTCTCATGCTGGATGTTCTTCATTTATGAGCCATGAGGTGAAAAGGAAGAGCATCCAAAGCTAAAGCTCCTGGGTGACTGAAGCTGTAAAGATTCAAATCGGAAATTGATAAATGCCGGTTCATAAAATAGAGAACCAAGCTGACTATAAAAACTGAAAAAGAAAACAAAAGACAAATGAAGTTGATGTGAACGGGTTAGGAGGTAACATAAATAGGGGACTCAAAAATCTCTTACAAACATAAATGGTTTAAAGGAAGTTAGAGGAGGGTACAGCCAATTAATCATAAAATAGATGATCACAGAGGAACATGGAGTTTGTTTTGAAGCGGAACAGAAAGGAGATTTTCTTGTGGAGGCAAGAGGCATGGCTGAGGTACCAACTGAGTATTTTGCACCTGTACTCATTCAGGAAGAAAATGAAGTTAATGTCGCAGCAGAAGAGGAGGTAGAATGAGATGGAAGTAGACAAGCTGACAGCACTTGAGGTTAAAAAAGTCACATGGACTGGGTGGGATGTATTTTGGGAAGCTGAGCAAAGTAAAGTTGGAGATAGCAGAGGCTGTGGCCACGATCTTCTAGTCCTCCTTGGATATGGGGATGGGTTGGGGGAGAAGGAAGGATGCCAGAGCACTGTGGATTGAAAATATTACACTGATTTAAAAAAAAAGAAGAGGGATAAACCCAGGCACTTTGAAACCAAGAATCAAAGACAAAATTAATTGTCACTGTAAAAAATATGGATTAATAAATGACAGCCAAATAGAGTTATTGTTGGGAAATCATGTTTGAAAAACTTGATTAAGTTCTTTGCAGTAACAGAGGGTGGTGCATTCGTTGTTGTGCATCTGGACTCTCAAAAAGTGTTCAGTAAGATGTCATGTGATTTTTTTGAAGCAAATTATGGGCGGGGGAATTAAAGGGTTGGTGGCAAAATGGAGATGAAATTAGCTAAAATAGATAAAGCAGGGGGTAGTGGTGAATAGTTGTTTCTCATTCTGAAAGGAGGTTTGCAGTGATGTTTTCCAGGGGTCAATAATAGGATCACAGCTCCTTTTGTTTTATATTAAATGACCTGGACGCAGGTATACAAGGCAAAATTTCAAAGTTTACAGATGAAACTCTAATGTGTAGTCAATAGTGAGGAAGATGGTAACAAGATTTAGGGGACGATACAGACATTAAATTTGGCAAACTTATGGCAGATCCAGTTTCGTGCTGAAAAGTGTGAAGTGTTGCAATTTAGTAAGAAGGATGAAGACAGGGAATATAATTAAATGCAATTTTACAGAGGGTGCTGGAACAAAAGGACCTGGGGGTTTATATGCACACACCTTTGAAGGTGACAGAACCAGTCGAGAATGGTGTCCAATTCCGCTACTGCACTTTCGGAATGATATCAAGGCTTTGAGAGGGTGCAGAGGAAAACCGATGGGTTTAACAGGGTTTAAATACCTTGCCAAACAATGATGAAATGTATTTTTTAAGATGTACCTTAGCCCACTTCATAAGAGCTTTCAACTGACTGGACAATTTAAAAGAAAGTTAAGTGCGCTAACGTTACCTTTACACTTTGAGTCTGGTGTCCAGATCCCTGGAATGCTGTCAATGTGCTGTATTTTAGCAGATCAATGTGTAGTTGTTCCTGTTTTTTTGTGGGAATACTCTGTAAACCAAGGATGGAGAATGGGTGGCTGCTAAATTCTACTTGAGGAAGATTTATTGCAGTGCAAGAAATATACTTGGGAGGTTGGGTGTAGTGTTGGGGAAGGGAATGGTGACTGCATTCTGTATCTGCTTCCGTGTGGTTTGAAGATGAAGGGTAATGGTTCTTGGATTGTTCTCTATGGGAGACATCCTGCAATTATTGACATATTTACTGTATACTAATAAAAAACAGCAGAAGGATAGGAGGATATAGCACTCTGACAAACATGCAGATGTCAAGGATCATCTTGCGAATTCCCTAGAGCTGAGGGGCTCCAGTTTGAAAACCCTGGCCAACATTCCTCCCTCACCCAATACCCATAGGAAACGTATTAACAAGTCATTTGTTTCATTGCTGTTCATGGAAGTATTCATCTGCATCCATACAATCAACGCACTCCAAGAGATGTCATTTTGTGTGAATGTTTTGCTATGTTTGGGGAATTTGATGAGCTCTGTATGAATTCAAGTTTAATCCAAATGCATGTGCTAATACAATTATTTTGTTGTTCTTTCTGTCTTGATGGAAACTGCAGATGAAAGTATAATGCCTGGGCACATGTCCAAACCCTTCCTGCCCAAAAGTGGTATTCTGCTTTCCACAACACTGAATGGAGTACTCTCTGCCTCTGAGAGCATAAGTAAAGCCACTTTAACTGTTAAAGGAACTTCCAAGATCACTGGTGTTGAATGAGGAGATGTGGGAGTGGTGCATAATAAAGAAATATAATATCAGATTGGTCAGTAAATGAAAAGCTCATGGGATCCATGGGAAAGTGATGAGTTGAATCCAAAATTGGCTCAGTTGCAAGAAGCAAAGAGTAATGGTGGACTGATGTTTTTGTGATTGGAAGACTGTTTCCAGTGGGGATCTGCAGGGCTCAGCATTGAGTATCCTGCTATTTATGGTATTTGTCAATGATTTAAACTTAAATGTGGGAGCGTAACTAAGAAACTTGCAGATGAAATGAAATTTGGCGATCTGGTCGATAGTAAGAAAGAAAGCTGTCCATTTTGTTAATATCAATAGATGGGGCAAGAGTGCAATGAAGTGGCAAATGGAATTCGATCTAGAGAAGTGTGAGGCATTTGGAGAGTTAAAAAAGGCAAGGGAATACACAATAAATCAAAGGATTCTGAGAAGTGTAAAGGAACAGAAGGACTTTGAAGTGCATGTTCTCAGCTCCCTGAAGGTATCAGGACAGCTAGATAAAGAAGCCAGGAAAGCAGACTGGATACTTTCTTTTATGGGCCAATGTCTATAGTATAAGAGCTGGGAGATTTTCTGGAACTGTTTAAAACAGTAGTTAGACTTCAACTAGACTATTGGTCAACACGTTATAGGAAAGATGTGATCGGACTACAGGGAGTAGAAGGAGATTTACGAGGAATTTGCCGGAATGGAGAATTTCTGTTCTGTTGGAATAGAGGAGTCTGAAGTGAGATTTTTGGTGTATAAAATTATGAGGGACCGGGATGGAGAGGATGGGAATGATCTGTCAAAATAATGAGTAGAAGGATTAGAAGAGAGCTTAGGAGTAATATTATGACTCGGGTGAATGGCAGTTTGGAACTCACTGCCTGAAGGGGCAGTAGAGGCAGAAATCCTCATTATAGTTTTTTAAAAACTTAGATATGCACCTATGTTTGCCATACAGTGCGACAGACTAAGAGCTGGAAGAAGGGATTAGGCTGGACATGACCCTTTGGCTAACATGGATGAGTTGAATGACATCTTTTTACTTGTTCCTAAAATCTTATTGATAGAAAATTTCATCTTTAACACTTTTCGTCGTTACTACCTGGCTGAAAACCCATTGCACTGGGTTCAAAAAGTAAACAAACTGACCCAGGTAATGTAACCTGTTAGCCCTCTTTATGTTTGCATGGGCTAGCACTCTTCGATGCCAATCCACAGATGTAAGCAATGGTCAGGTAGATTTTGGTTGCAGAGTGACTTTTAAGCAGCTTTTATGCATGTATCTTCCCTTATCTTCCTCCCCACTCCCAAAAATGAAATCAAATCGCACTGTCAAAAAAAAAGGGCAACATGGACAGTTGGGCCGAAGGACCTTTTCCATGTTGTAAGCCTCTATGTCTCTCCTGGATAAGTGAGTTCAGTGTAATTAGATATAATCTATTTACTCAAAATTGAATTAAATCTAGAGGTTTCTGCATCTATACTGGACAGCATAGGTTTTACAAGATCTGTGATTTTTGAGAAAATGTTGAGCAAATGTATTGTAAAGTGAAGGAGGATCCACACCTCTCAAAACACACAATGCTCCAAATAAAAAAGTTGTGTACATGTGGCATGAAATTCCTGCATTTGCAAAAGCTTATGTTTTGTTACATGTTTTCCTAAATTGATCAGATTTTCCTGTTGCATTTTGACTGGAGCCCCGTCACTGCCTTCATTGATTGTGCTTTCTGGGGACTGGGGGTTGATATGTTCTAGGGGATGCTGGGCTGGAGAAGCCTGGGCGGAGGGGATGATGGAAAGGGCTGAAGGATGGAGAGAGTGAGTGGCAGGGAGCAGATAATCCCTTTGGAGGGCAAGATATGGAGACTTGGAGGAGCTTGGTATAGCTGTTGCTCTGTCCAGGACTGCAAAAAACTAGATAGGGTTATGAACGAAGCCTAGTCCATCACGCAAACCAGCCTCCCATCCATTGGCTTTGTCTACACTTCCCGCTGCCTCGGAAAAGCAGCCAGCGTAATCAAGGACCCCACGCACCCTGGACATACTCCGCCGCCTTCTGTCGAGAAAAAGATACAAAAGTCTGAGGACACGTGAAAACCGACTCAAGAACAGGTTCTTCCCTGCTGCCATGAGACTTTTGAATGAACCACCTCGTATTAATTTGATCTTCCTCTACAACTGTAACACTATATTCTGCACTCTCTCCTTTTCTTCTGTATGTACGGTATGCTTTGTCTGAATAACGTACAAGGAACAATACTTTTCACTGTATATTAATACACGTGACAGATCAAATCGAGAGAGAGTGTTGAGGTAGGCCACTGGTCTCTGTGGACGATGAGAGTGTAGGATTCCCTGGTGAGGGAGAAGAGAGGGCTTTTTGGTTGTGGGAGGGCAGGCAGGGTGTCAGGAGGGATGCTCATGGGAAGGAGAGGAAGTGGGAGGGCTCCAGGTACAAGGTGAGTGGGGTTTGGGTGGTAACTCCAGGGAGAAAGATACTTGTGAGCTCCCAGTTTCATTTTTCCCTCTCCTATATAGCTTTGTTCTATAGAAAGATGCCTCAAACCTGAGTTTGGCTCTAGACATGGAACTCAAACTGATATTGGAAGAGAACAAATGCGTTGTAATGTTTTGCAGAGATCAGTTTAATACATTCTGGAAATAGCAGAATAGAATCCCCTTATGATGGGTGATTTAGCTGCCATAATATTGCAGTTATCTTAATCATGCATCTACCATTGAGATGCACAGTTGTTAGTCCTGTTTCCATATTTTGCATTGCTGTGCTGTGTGCTACCTGGCTGATGAAATCTTCAGATGAGTACATTTGGTATCATGTGACAAGTTCAAGTTGTGTGTCTGGTATTACGTGACATTGATTGTATTAACAACATCCATCAACTATGAGAGGAATGAGAGTATGAGTAAATAGAGCCGACTTTGAGAATTCAAGGTAATGGGAACAACGTTTAATGGGAAAACAAGCTTCCATTTACACAGCGCCTTTCACGACCCAATCTCAAAGCTCTTTACAGCCAGCGAGGTACTTTATGAAGTGTTGTCACTGCTAAAACATCGGAGACATGGTAGCCAGTTTGCATGCAGCAAGCTCCCACAAACAGCAGTGATAATGACCGGATTACCTACTTTTTGTGATGTTAATTGAGGGATAAACATTGGCCAGGACATTTGGGGAACTCCAGCTCTCCAGAATATTGCCATGGGATTTTTGTATGTTGTATGAACGAACAAATTAGGAACAAGTGTAGGCCACTTGGCCCCTCGAGCCTGCTCTGTCATTTAATAAGACCGTGGCTGATCAGCTTGTAACGTCAACCCGACATTCCTGCCTACCTATAGCCTTTCACCCCCTTGTTAATCAAGAATCTATCTAGCTCAGCCTTAAAAATATTCAAAGACTCTGCTTCCACTGCCCTTTGAGGAAGAGAGTTCCAGAGACACTCAACCTCCTGAGAGAAAATATTTCTTTTCATTTCAGTCTTGAATAAGTGACCCTTTTTTTTAACAGTGACCCCTAGTTCTAGATTCTCTGACAAGAGGAGAGCCAGGAGATGTATGACAAAAATGTCATGGGAAAAAGACAAAGGGAATGTTAATGGTATTGTTAAGGACTAAGGAAGATGCAGATAGTTGCATGAAGGAAAGATAGCAAAATGTGTTTTTAGCAGCACTGCGTGTGAGTGTGCATGCATGTAGCAGACCAAGGACAGACATGTGGGCATGAGAGCATGATGATGAGTTGAAATGGCAAGTGACAGGGAGGCCAGGGTCGTGCTTGCGGACTGCTGTTTTTGTATAAGAATGTTACAAAGCATTGGGTTTCTGGAGTTGTGTGTGTTCTGTAAGACATTGGGTTCCTATAGAATGATGCATGGTAAACGTTGTTTATTGAGACAATGCATTAATGGAATAATCTGTAAACTACTATTTCTTAAATATGACTGTGCTTGAAAAGGGTAAAATTGAGGACATGTTGCATAGACTAGGCTTGAATATAGAAGGTTAAGAGCATATTTAAACGGTGTTTAAGATAGGAAATATCTAATAAAAGTCTAGAGGATAATTAAAGGATTGGATAAGGTTTATACTTGGCGGCAAGGTGGCACAGTGGTTAGCACTCTGCCTCACAGGGCCAGGGACCCGGGTTCGATTCCCGGCTTAGGTCATTGTCTGTGTGGAGTTTGCATGTTCTCCCCATGTCTGCATGGGCTTCCCCTGGGTGCTCCGGTTTCCTTCTGAAAGACGCGCTGGTTAGGTGCATTGACCCAAACAGGCACTGGAATGTGGTGATTACGGAAATTTCACTAACTTCATTGCAGTGTTAATGTAAACCTTACTTGTGAACCTTAAATAAATAAACTTTAACTTTAGAGAAAATGGGCTCAGTTTTACCGGATGGATTGCAATCTCGATGGCAGTCTCAATTGCAGGTTGGGAACCTGGAACTGATCTTGTTGGGATGTTGGATGCAATCCTCTTGGAAGCAGCCACCTCAAGGAACCCTGCCCAGTTATGGATGGCAGCTGGATTCCAGGGTTGGGGGGTTCTGTTCAGCTTGGCCCATTGATAGGGATGCTGACTGCCTTGGTGCTGTCAATGCTTCTGAGGGGCCAGCAGCAGGAGTATCAGCGGCATCACTAAGGAGCCTTCAGTCAGAGGGCAGTGGCTGTCATTGCAGCAAGGGTTAGATTAGCAGAGACATCAGTCTCCGTGAAGTGGCTGCAATGGCATGCTGTCAGCTTGGGGAGACACGAGCATAGCGAGTTCGTGCTGGCAAAAATGATAAAAGGTCTGACATGGTGCGCTGCTGAGTTCTCGCATTGTGACGCTGCCTCCTGCTCCATTCCTGATCTTCTGATACAGCATAGGGCACTAGCGGAAACATTGCGATCCATTTCCACAATAGGGGCTAACTGCCCTATTAAATGGCTATCCACTGCTGCCGACAGGTAGCCATTGCTGCTGGGAGGCTGCCTCTGGACCCAGGTTCAATTCCAGCCTCGGGTGACTGTGTGGAGTTTTTACTTTCTTTCTGTGTCTGCGTGAGTTTCCTCTGGGTGCTCCAGTTTCTTCCCACACTCCAAAGATGTGCAGGTTAGGTTGACTGGCCATGGTAAACCTGCCCCTTTGTGTTAGGGGGATTAGCAGGGTAAACGTGGGGTTATGAGGTTGGGGCCTGGGTGGGATTATTGTCGATGAAGGCTCGATGGGCCAAATGGCCTCCTTCTGCACTGTAGGGATTCCATGATTCTGGATTTTGGGATGCCAAAGTTCGGTAACTATACCTATCTTGTTCAAGTGATTGCCCTCTGTGTGTGAATCTAGGCAGCTGGGTGTTGGCAAATTATTTGACAATGATTAATAGTCAGTAATTAATCAGTATCACAGTCTGAACCTATAATCACCCGAGATGCACTCTCCACAAAGAGTGCAGGATTGTATTCAGGATTGGCACCTTACCTGGCTATGCTTCTTTCTTCCGCACTCCCGAACCTTGTGGCTGGGGGAATTGTCTCCCGTGCTTCCCTGGCCCTGATCACAATGTAAAGGTAAAGTCACCATAGTCCCAGATGACCATAGGCTGCTCCCTGCTTTGAGGAGGAGAGCTGACTGGTGCTGATTTAACTTGAGGATCATCACACCTCAGGTGAGGGGCAAGATTGAGAATAACCTCAGCCGGTACAGGAGTTGAACCTGCGCTGTTGGCGTCACTCTGCATCACAAACCAGCCACCCAGTCCAGCCAACTCAGCTAACTGACTCCCCGATTAGAATGTACATGCAAATAAGCAGAACTGCTTCCCCTACCTTAGGTTCTCGTCCTCTGTCCAGAAAGACATCTGTATCCCCATCCTGACCTCCAACCATAGAAAGAAACTCTTAAGATTATATCGGGTATACACAGACTATTTTGGTCCAACCAGTCCATGTGGTGTTTATGCTCCACTTGAGTCTCCTCCCATCTTTCCTCACCTAAATTTATCACGATCATCTATTCCCTTGTCCCTATGTACTTGTCTAGTTTCCTCTTAAATGCATACTACTGACTTCAAGCACTCCCTGGTTAGCAGATTCACATTCTCACCACTCCTTGGTGAAGAAGTTTTTTCTAAATTTCCAATTGAATATCTTAGTGGCCATCTTGTATCGTTCGCCTCATCTTCCCCACAGAAGGAAACATTCTGTTCATATCCACTTTATTAAAACCTTTTATCATTTAAAGATCTCTATTAGATCACAACTCAGCCTTTGTTTTAAGGGAAAAGAGGCCCAGCTTGTCGATCCGTTCTTGATATGTATACCCACTAATTTCTGTTGTTCTATCTCTCTAAAAATAAATCCCAATGCTTGGTTTGCTTTCTATGGCCTTGCTAACCTATGGCACAACTTTTAGCAATTGATGCATTTGTGCTCCAAGAACCTTTTGTTACTCTTTTGTTACACCTAGACTTGTACCTTTCAAATAATGAGTAACCTCCCTGTTATTCCTACCGAGATGTACCACCTCAC
Organism: Mustelus asterias; assembly: GCF_964213995.1. Taxonomy (NCBI): domain Eukaryota; kingdom Metazoa; phylum Chordata; class Chondrichthyes; order Carcharhiniformes; family Triakidae; genus Mustelus; species Mustelus asterias. The sequence continues at coordinate 99,899,801 of NC_135814.1, forward strand.
ATTTATCTGTGTTGAACATTATTTTAAGTTTAAAATTTTAATTTTATTTTAGTGTCATAAGTAAGCTTACATTAACACTGCAATGAAGTTACTGTGAAAATCTCCTAGTTACCACACTCTGACACCTGTTCGGGTACACTGAGGGAGAATTTAGCACGGCCAATGCACCTAACCAGCACATCTTTTGGACAGTGGGAGGAAACTGGAGCACCCAGAGGAAGCCCACGCAGACACTGGGAGAATGTGCAGACTCCGCACAGACACTCACCCAAGCCGGGAATCGAACCTAAGTCCCTGGCGCTGTGAGGCAGCAGCGCTAACCATTGTACCACCGTGCCACTCATTATTTGTCTTTTTATTCTTTTGTAATTTGTTGCAGTCCTCCTCAGTATTGAGGATCTCCCCAAATGGGTGTCATCCACAAATTTAGAAATTGTGTTTTTGATTCCAAGTCATTAATGTAGATTGTGAAAAGGAGTGATTCCAGCACTGATACTTGTGAACACCACTTCACTCCTTCTGGCACTCTGAATAACTACCCTTTATTCCCAATCTCTGCTTTTCGTCTTGAATCCGAATAGCAATCCATTCTGCCACTTGTCCCCTGCCTCTACAATTTCTGACCTTATTCATTTGTCTGTTATGAAGCACCTTATCGAAGGCCTTTTGAAAATCCAGATAAATTATAAATTCTGCATTACTGTTATCTACCCTCTGTCTCACCACCTCAAACAAATTCAATAAGTTTGGTGAAGAATGATTTTCCCTTTTGAAATCTATGCTGACTATTCGTTATGTGTCTTATTTTGGGATATTCTTCTATTCTCTCCTTTAATAAGGATTCTATTATTTTTTCTCTCTCTGACGTTCAGCCGACTGGTCTAATATTCTACGTATATGTTCTATCCCCTTTCTAAAATATATTTAATAGGTTGCTATCTGCCAGTCCTCTGACACTACACTGTGTTCCAATGAATTGTTCAATATAAGTAGTAATGTCTCTGCTGTCTCATCGCTGGATTCATGTTCATTGAGATAATACCCTTCACAACCTCAGGGCTTCCCAAAGTGTTTCGTGGCCAGTTGAGTACTCTTCGAAGTGTAGTTACTGCTGTAATATACGAAATATGGCAACCAAATTGTGCACAGCAAACTCCCACAAACAGCATTGTGATGAAGGCAGATAATTTCATTGCTGTAAGGGTTAAATATTGGCCAGGGCATGGGAGAATTCATCTGCTCTTCTTCAGAACAGTGCTGTGGGATCTTTAATGTCCATACTGGACCTCATAGAGTCATAGCAGAATCATTTCTTCCTGTAAGCTGTTTTTTAAATGCCACCAAAACTTTGCCTCAACAGCCATACGTAGGTTAATCTGCTCCTTGGTACTGACTAGGAATGAATATGGCTCCTGGACTTGGGCTGCATGGCTTAGTTAAACTTTAACCATTGAGTCATCGTAGGAGATCAACTGTAGTCCTTTGAAATGTTTCTTCCAGCTAATTATAGCATGTGAATATAGAAGGAAGTTGCTGAATATCATCGATAGTTTTCATATAATGAAGCCACCCAGTGCCAGTTTATCCCGTTACTGCCAAGTTCAATGCATCGTCTTAACTGCATCGTCTCCAGTATCTGGCAGACACTCCTACTGACCTGAAGGGTAGCTTGAACTGCTTTTAGCATGCTGGTGGGCAGAAAACTGCCTATTTCTCGCAACACTACTTCTGCATTCTGAAGGATCCGCGCTGCTGGAAGGCTATGGTGTATGGGGTCCTTTAGTTAAGACATCATTTTGCTGATTGCACTGGGCTTGCATTGGCTGGATCACATATAAACACACCAAGAAACAATCTCAGAGTCGCTGATTGCAGTGGGTTTCTATATTATCTTTGGCTCCCAACCACACAGTATCTGTTCACATTTGATATTGATGGCACTTTGTGATTAAAGACTGCATCATGTGGAATTACTTTGGATAACAGACAATAATACGAAGAGCCATCTGTTAATGATGGCTCTGAAACAGAAAGGGCTTTAGCTTCTGTCTCACTGAGAAGTAAATACAAATGCTGCATCTTTGTGACACAGGCTTCGGAAGAGAACAGGGGGAAGGGAGAGCAAAAAAGGAAAATAAAATCTCAAGTGAGGTAACGATTAAGAAGCCAGATAAGAAGAAATAAGGAAGAAAATCTAGTATAATCACGGATTATTGATACATTTCTGCTTCAGTTTTTGTGTGGAAACCTCTCCATTAATGCCCTGAAGGTTAATATCTTTCTAGGATGAGGAATCCAATGTAATATGTGTCTGTGACCTCCCTTTGGGAGTCATTCAAACCTGTATTGTAGTAAAGGAGTTTTGTGAAGCAACACTGCTCCTCAGGGAGCTATAGACAATGTGCGTTTATCTGAACTTTGTAATGTATGTTCTGATGGTTTAAAATTCAAACATTTCATCATTTTCCTCAGAATGTTTGACAAATGGCATTGGTGGCCCTATGATTGAAATACAGGACAGACTCCATAAGTAAAAGCTGCTGGAAATAATTAAACAAGATGAAGGCAGCAGGCTGATAGTGTATGTGCAAGTGCTTCAATCTGATTAATAAATGGTAATGGCTACAATTACATGGAGGATAGCAAACACCTCTCAGTGAATTAAAAGACAGTAATTCAATCAAGCGGTCCAGATGCCAGTGTAAGTTGTAAGATCAAAGGTTGAGTGGTTTATCTCCATGATTTGCTGTTGGACCATTGCCTTGAATTCAGTGAGGATATATCCATCCATAATTATTCATCACATTTAAATCACGGAAATCTTCCTTTAATGTTCATTTAAACCATTGCAATGTGGCTTCGATTTGAGCATGGAAGTTGACATGATTGGGGATCTGTAGGTTGTATTTATGTTGAAAATGAGATGAGGGGTGTGTAATTTTATATTTTTGTGATTATGGTTTCTGCGTAGTTAAAGAAAACTGTGTGTATGTGACCAGAGTTAATTGAACAGGGGGAAGGCTACTAGAGACAGATTGTCTGTGAGGTCTAAGAGATGAAAGATTAAAGGTGTTGAGCGGTTAACAGATTATATTGGGTTTAAGTTGCAAGTAAATAGGTTGGATCATTGGCAGAATTGATGGCTGGCGACATGCTGTAGATGGACCGTGCACTGTTGACTATTTGCACACTTGTGTTGCAACATGGGTCCCTTTTTAACAAAAGATTTCAGATCAGCACTGCAAAGAGGTTCACTACTGTTTTGCTGCAAAATAAGTTATAAAGAAAGATTTGCATTTACATCGCATCTTTCACAACCTTAGAACATCCAAAAGAAATTTATAACCAATGAAATATTTTTGAATAATAGCTGCTGTTATAATTAAATATAGCTTTGACATTTCAATATGTCTGTTTAAAAGAAAATACAATATTTAGACTGTATTTTCCAGAGGTGCAAGACATTATCTCATTGAATGGCGAGATGATGCCCAAAACTCTGAAAGCACAAATCTTAGCAATTACATGCATATTTGAACCTCAGCTTAAATTCACTCAGAAGCATCGATTATGTGTAGAACTTCTATGGTAGTAAACTTCTTTTCCAATTTATCTAATGGGCGCACTTATATAATGTTTGTACTGGAGGCTCATAAAACATAGTGAAGATAGTTTTTTTATTGCAAGTTATTCTTTAAAGCTCCATCCCATGCTATTCCATCCTTTCCATTTCATTCTTTTCAAGCTACACCCATACCATTAACGTCATATCATTCCTATTCCGCCCCTTCCTATGCCATCCCCATTCCAGCTCTCCCTGCCAGATCCCATCCCTGTTCCCCATTTCATACCTTTCATCCTACCCACCACACTGTACCTCCCCTCACAACCCCACCAGCCAGGGCAACACTGTTTGTTTCCTCTACCAAACTCTCTACCTGCCACCACCAGAAGTCATTGACAGTTGCATAGGCCTCATGCACTCCAGTCGACAACATCTCCATGCAGCAACCACAAACTAAGCCTCACAGAAAAAGTAAGGCTGTTTTATTGAGGGGGTTGGGGGTGGTGGGGTGCATATGTGTCGAAGATCATGTGAACAGACATGGCTTTGAGCCTGGCTCCCCTCACTTTCTGATCTCTCGGTCTACATTTATAGGAAGATGCTGAAATGCCTCCCAACTGTGGGGTGGAGAGGGAAGGAAAGGCAAAGGGAAATCAGATGGGAGAGTTTGTTACACTCTACACAGGATCCCTTCGTTTCAAATTCCACTTTGCCCACAAGTGCAAAATTTTATTTGGTCATCATCCGAGCAATCAAAGCAATCCAGACAGACAAGAACCTATTATTATAGATTGCTGTTTGAGATGCCACATGGTGAGCTTTTAAGAGAATGTTAAAACTGTGACTTAGATGTTGAATATTCATTTTATCTCGGACCAACTTAATGGCTTTTGACGAATCACAGGAAATCTCACTTTCTGTGCTTCCATACCACCCTGGCCAAGGTCAGTTAACTCGACACCTACTGGGATTTTCTGTTCCGAATGGCTGTTCCCGTTTGCTTTTTATCATCTGAGCTACCGAAGGGGCTCAAACAATCTTAAGACCACATCCAGTCAGGAAGTGGTTTACCAGGAAGTGTAGGAAAAATACTATTTGAATTTTTATTCACTGTTACACGCCCCTCTCCAGAGGTTGTTGTTTGCAGATCATTAACTTTCTATATAAACAAAACCAGGAATGTCTACTATTTTAGACTGTCACTTATATAATTCTGTAAATGTTATGGCTGGACTGTGAATCAATATGTAGAATATTTTTCTGTTTGTCTCCAAGGCAACGCAATAGAGTAAATAATTTGTAGCCTTTTATAAGCATTTATGTCGCTTCACCCTCGTGTTGCTCAAAACTGCCTGTTCCATTCAAATGGCTTCACTGAGACTTTGTTGTTTTGTGGTGTGTGTGTAGAGGTCAAATGAACAAGAAAGAAAGTTATGTTTCCCACCTTCATTATAAATTTTGTCAGTCTTTGAACGCTGCCCTCTATTTATTCTTACTGAAGGAAACCATATACTCTTTTGTTTAATGCATAGTCCATGTTTTGTAGATACCTGCATGTTGTTGCCTCATTCAAGGAGCCTGAGGCTTGGTTTCAGAACAAGGTCTCGGGTTTGACAGGTTTTTGGGAATAGGCCACCATCAGGAATCTCCTAGGGCTTTCCTGCTTAGATAGAATCAGAGGGCAGAATTTTCCCAACCCACCCTCGGTGGGTTTGGTGGTGGGTGGGCAGATGCGAGTGAAGAATCTGACCTAAGCCAAAAAGTCGGAAACCCGCTGGCGTAAGATTATGTTGCAATTCTCCCAATGGTGATTCAGACTTCCTTCCCGCTGGCTGGTGGCATGAACACCATTTGTGTTAATTTGCACCTCATGGATTCTCATTAAAACAGCTGCCCACCGATGTCCTGTCAGGCCTTCCAATCTTGCGTCATGCCAATGGGAAATCATGTCGGCGTCCAACTCGATTTTTAGAGTGGCATGCACAAAGTGACCCTCAGTTGGGGAGAGACCTTTGGGTGAATGCAACAAAACCTTTCTGCCATAGTGCTCCTGCTGCGCTGTTCACCATTCTGCCGGGGCAGACCAGTTCCTGTGCTTCATCTCGATGCCGAGCTAGTCTTTATGGATAGCACCATGCTGCTATACCCATGCACCCTCATGTGTTGCCACCTTGGTTCAGTATTGCACCTAGGGTTGGGAGTACAGGGCTCTCCTTCTCCCTGGTGCCACGCACCAGTGTTTATCTGGACAGCATTGTGCTGCGGGACTCATTCAGCCATTGCAACAAAGGTCTGACCTTTGACTGGGGGTGGAGTATGAGATGTGGGTGGAGGGGGTGGCCTGATGAAGACAAGGGGGTTGAACAATGGAAGGCAGAGGGAAGACCCTGGGGAGGGAAGCTCGACCCTGACATGGCTGCATGAAAAGCTCACGAATAAGGAGTCAAAGGGATACCACATTGTTTACTGGGAGGGGATAAAGACTCTAGAGGCAGTGGGTAGAAGTCTAAGTGGAGCAGGGACGTGCCACAGGTGATGGGCTTGGCAAGGGAAGGTGGTTGAATCGAGGACCAGACTACTTGAGGCTGCTAACCTTTTCCCTCTAGGTTGCTGACATCCTGCACAGCTAGTGAAGACAGGTGGGCTGGAGAGAGTGATAGGAGTGTGCTGGACCGGTATTTAAATATGGGGCCAGGGCCTTTGAACACATCAGTTGAGGGTGGACGGGCGCATCAGCTGCCGGTCTGCCAGCAGAGTCGGAAGAGAACCCGCCTGTGTATAATTAATGAGATTACACACTCATTATCTGGCGTGGGATCCTGCCAGTCTGGTCGGTGGGACAGGCAATGCCGAAGCTGCCCAGCACCGCAGTTGGTCTCACAATGGGAGAACATGCCTATAAAGCCATTGCAGCATGAAAGTAGAAATTCATCCTCTACAGAGCCACCCAGTAAGTCCCATTGCCCCACTCTGTCCCCAAAGCTCTGATTTCCCCAAAGCCCTGAAAGTTTATTTCTCACAGGTTGCTGTAACTTCAGTGGAAGAATGCTCTAGCCTGCTTGATTGGCAGCCCATTCACAAACATTCACTTCGTCCACCACCAGCGCATAGTGGCAGCAGAATGTGCCATCAACAAGATGCACTGCCGGAACTCACCAAGGCTCCTTTGACAGCATCTCCCAAACCTATGACTGCTTTCATCTAGCAGGACAAGAGCAGCAGATGCACGGGAACACCACAACCTGGAAGTTGCCCTCCAAGTCACTCACATCCTGATTGAAAATATATCAATTAATATATCTTTGAGCCATTCCTTCACTATCGCTGGGATAAAATTCTGGAATTCCCTCCCGACCAGCACTGTGTGTACCTACAGCATATGGACTGCAGCGCATCAAGAAGGAGGCTCGCCACCACCTTGTCAAGGACAATAATTGATGGGCAATAAATGTTGGCCTAGCCAGTTGCACCCACATTCCATGAATGAATAAAAAAAGTTAAATCTGGAAATGGAGTTTCCACTGCTGTTTTGCCGAGGGAATCCATATCAACTCCAAAAGACAACATCTTGTGGTTGGTTCTCCATTTTCTCCCTTATCACTACATTTTGGGTGATAATCTGTTCGATTAAAGATGATTAAATTAGAATCATTGTTCTCCTACTTGAGCTGTATGATTAAATCGGCTTATTTTGTTTGTGCCAGTTTTTGAAAAGAGTTATCCAATTAGCACCTCTCTCCTGCTCTTTCCCCACAGTCCAATGCATCAATTCTTTTCAAGTATATAGCCAATTCCCTTTTGAAAACTCCAATTGAACCTGCCATCAGCATCCTTTCAGATAATACGTTTCAGATGATAAAAGTACATTTATATATAACAACATTTTTTTTATTTGTATAGTGCCTTTAATGTAGTAAAAGGTCTTGAGGGGTTTTGCAGGATTGTTATCAAGCAAAACTTGCCATTTGAAAGCAGTTGAGGGTCAAAAAGGTAGGCTTTGAGGACTCTTTTAAGGGAAGAAAAAGGATGGAAAGGTTTAGGGAGGGGATTCCAGAGTTTAGGGCTTTGACAGGTGAAGGCATGACTCAATGGCCGAACAATAGAAATCAGGGATTCCCATTAGGCCAGAATTGGATGTGTGCAAATATCTCGGAGTATTGTAGGGCTGGAGAAGATTGCAGAGATGGGGAGGGGCATGACCGTGCAGGGATTTCAAAATGAGGATGGGAATTTTAAAATTGGCTTCCAGTTGAGCATTGCTGCAACAGAAGTCAGTGAGGATAGTGGTGATGGATGAATAGGACTTGGGTCATAGAGAGCAGAGCTTTGGATGGCCCCAAACACACACAAGGTTGCATGGAAGGATGGCCAGGAGTGCATTGGAATAGTTGAATCCAGAGATGACCAAGGAATGGATGAAGGTTTCAGGAGCAACTGACGATCTTGTAAACCATATGGATGCTGAATGTTTCCTGACTGCCAATTCACTAATAGGTGAACAAATTTTTGACTTTTTGCTGTGAGAAGTACATTGCGTTCACTATAACCTTGATGTGGCTGTTTGCGAGTTGAACTGTGGACAGTTACTTGTACATAAATTCTCTGTTCTTTGAATAATGTGTACTGATGGGCTTCTTAGTTACTGTCTCCTATCCAATGAAATCATGGTTGTATTTTGGAAGGTGAGTAAAAGGTTAATGGAGTATGATGGTAATTTATCACTACATTTTATCTGGTTTTAGTCAATGAATGCGAGAAGTGCTGTAGTTTGGTACAAACACCTGACTTTCTTCTTGGGAACTTCCTAATGTATTCATTTTAAATGTCATCTGTTGGGTGAGTTTGATTGAATCTACTTTCTCGTTCTGATTACAGGCTTGAAATTCCAGTATCAGTTTAGATAAGAAACTGGTTATGCAAACTTGAGAGTAATGCAAAGAAAATTCCGTCTGTCACAATTTTCTTCCACCGCCTTTTGTTTAATCTTGTAATTCTTTCTGGAAGGGAATTAAATATGATTAATTCTGTACGGGACAGAGCAAATTTAATATCAAGGACCTTAATCAGATTTTAATATCAATAATTGCCTTCAATAACTAAAATAATTGAAATTATCTGTAAATTTGACAGATTTAGTATTCAACATTTGTGAGCGTCGCATTTATTATCCATCCCTAATTGCCCTTGAGAAGGTAGTAGTCAGCCACCTGCTTGAACCGGTGCAGTTCATATGTGGTAGTTGTACACCCGCAGTGCTGTTAGGGGGGCGGGGGGGAGTTTAAAAAACATAGGGAGAAACTGTTCCCGTTGCCAGAAGGGTCGAGAACCAGACGATGCCAATTTAAGGTGATTAACAAAAGAAGCAAAGGCGACATGAGGCAAATCTTTGTAAAGTAGCGAGTGGTTAGGATCTGGAATGCACTGCCGGAGAGTGTGGTGGAGACAGATTCAATCATGGCTTTCAAGAGGAAATTGGTTAGGAGTTCAAAGGGAAATTGTTTGCAAGGGCTATGGTGGAGGAGTGAGACTAGCTAAATTGTTCTTGCAGAGAGTTGATATTGGCTCGGTGGGCTGCGGCCTCTTTTTATGCTACAACACTTAAAATCGTGTTGAATCCATCTCTTTGAAGTCACCATTGTAACAATGATGAAATTTTCAAGTTTCAATTCTGATTGAAATAGATTGCTGCCATCCTTTAAAATTAATCTTCCTGGGATCACAGCAGCCGTCATAGAATCCCTACAGTTCAGCTTGGCTTCTGTGCTCAGCTGCTTAAAAGTTATAAAATTTCCCATCAGTTTTGGTTGAAATAAACTTCTTTACATTCTGGCATTTGCATTGCTGTTCAGTCACTGCTGGAACTGATAATCACAGTAAGAGTTTTAACAACACTGTGTTTACCCCAGTCCAACGCCGTTATCTCCACATCGGAACTGATAATGCCACAGGCAAGATGATGCCTTTCTGATTTAACTGCAGAATGGTAGAAGTTGTGCTGTGACATGTTAGATGCCGCCCCCCCCCCCCCCCCCCCCAACGCACACGCATGACAATCTGTAACAGGTATAAAAAATTTAAACTTTGTTTTGGAGCATTTGTTACAGGAAAAATATCCAGCTGCGCTTGAGGGCTCTGTAGATCTATTTTTCTGCAACAGCTTGCGTTTATATAGTGCCATGTGTAGCTGCTTTGATAGTTAACTTGGTTTGAAGTATGGGAATAACATGGCAATCGTTAAATACGCCATTATCTGCATCACCATAATCATCATTTTATGGCATCCCTGTGTTTGAAATTCAAGTTTTCGAATGAAATTGCATTGATCAGCTTAATAAAAAAAAAGCTGAAAACATTCACTGGGAAGCCATTTTACTTGCACTTTAAGGAAGCTGCTGGAGAGCTGTAGGTAAATACAGTAAGAGTTTTAACAACACCAGGTTAAAGTCCAACAGGTTTATTTGGTAGCAAATGCAATTAGCTTTCGGAGTGCTACTCCTTCGTCAGATGGAGTGGATATCTGCTCTCAAACAGGGATACAGAGACACAAAATCAAGTTACAGAATACTGATTAGAATGTGAATCTCTACAGCCGACCAGGTCTTAAAGATACAGACAATGTGAGTGGAGGGAGCATTAAGCACAGGTTAAAGAGATGTGTATTGTCTCCAGACAGGACAGCCAGTGAGATTCTGCAAGTCCAGGAGGCAAGCTGTGGGGATTACTGATAGTGTGACATAAATCCAAGATCGCGTTTAGGCGTCCTCATGTGTGCAGAACTTGGCTATCAGTTTCTGCTCAGCGACTCTGCGCTGTCGTGTGTCGTGAAGGCCACCTTGGAGAACGCTTGGAGCCAGCATCTCCACATCATGAGCTGTAGGTAAAGCAGAGGGATGACCTATGTAGTAATTTTACTGGCCGTTTCCATTCTCTCCTTCAGTCCTACAGAGAATCAAAAGCAAAAGTGTGAATGAGCCCAATAAGTTCACTGCTTTTAATTGACTGTGACCAGAGTATCATCTTAGAATAACCACAGCTAACACTTTTTTTTAAAGATGACGAATTTGTGAAGCTATTTGTTTCCTAAAGATTGTTAAGCCTAAGGCTCCAGGATATCAGGTTCCAATCTTAGTTAGTCAACCTGGGCTGGTTTCATAATGTGGAGTTGCCGGCGTTGGACTGGGGTAAGCACATTAAAAAGTCTCACAAACATCGTGTTCCAACCATTATTTTGTAAATTGAGTTTGTGTCTTTATATGCCCTGTTTGTGAACACGACTCCCACTCACCTGATGAAGGAGCAGCGCTCTGAAAGCTTGTGGCTTGTGCTACCAAATAAACCTGTTGGACTTTAACCTGGTGTTGTGAGACTTCTTAAACTGGTTTCATAGCACAGACAGCATTTAGAGCAACAGATTTGGGAATGGTAGGGAGGAGGTTCCTTCTGATGTACTGTATTTAATAGAATTGTAGAATCCCCACAGTGCAGAAGGAGGCCATTCGGCCCATTAACCTTGCACCGACAACAATCCCACCCAGGCCCTATCCCCGTAACCCCACGTATTTACCCTGTAATTCCCCCTGACACTAAGGGGTAATTGAGCACGGTAATCCATGTAACCCGCTGCACGGTAGCACAGTGGTTAGCACTGCTGCTTCACAGCTCCAGGGTCCCGGGTTCGATTCCCGGCTCGGGCCACTGTCTGTGTGGAGTTTGCACATTCTCCTCGTGTCTGCGTGGGTTTCCTCCGGGTGCTCCGGTTTCCTCCCACAGTCCAAAGATGTGCGGGTTAGGTTGATTGGCCAGGTTAAAAATTGCCCCTTAGAGTCCTGGGATGCGTAGGTTAGAGGGATTAGCAGGTAAAATATGTGGGGTGGGATTGTGGTCGGTGCAGACTCGATGGGCCGAATGGCCTCCTTCTGCACTGTAGGGTTTCTATGATTTCTATGATCTTTGGAGTGGACTGTGGGAGGAAACTGGAGCGCCCGGAGGAAACCCATGCAGACACGGGGAGAACGTGCAGACTCTACACAGACAGTGACCCAAGCCAGGAATCAAACCTGGGTCCCTGGCGCTGTGAGGCAGCAGTGTGCCACCGTGCTGCCCCCATCATCATTGTCTTTTGTGACCATGTTAGTTTTAAATCCTTTTGTAACTAGCCCTGTTATAAAATGTGATACTGATGAAGAAGACTTTGAAAATAGATCACTTGTTGTTAGCACTACCATTCAGTACCATAAATAGTACAGCTAATAGGGACTCAGTTTGTAAATACACAAGGCTGAATATCAGTCCTGGATTTTATTCAGTGAGCTGTTCAGTAAAGAGGTGAAATGTCTCCTCTTTTCAAAAAGCCATCTTTCTCAATCTCTGAAGCCAGACGATTGCTACTTCCTCCTTCTGTATATAGTGCAGTCAGAAGAGAGTCCCTGCTACACAAATCACAGAATGTTACCTGCAAGCACAGTAAGCAATTAAGAAAGCAAATGGTGCTGCTAACCTTTATTGCTAAGAGATTAGAGTAGAAGAGTAAGGAAGTCTTCCGAGTTACATAGAGCTTTGGTAAGGCCACATCTGGAGTACTGTGCTCAGATTTGGTCCCCTTACCTATACTTGCCTTAGCAGGAATGCCATGAAGACTCCTGAGATTAAATGGGATCCTGTGTTAATTTTATATTAATTGAATGCTGGTGTTGGGCATTGATTGGGAATTCAGTTGTGCACTTTCAAATGAGAACTTGCTGAAAATGACTTGGGTTAGGAGGTGCATGTTAGTAATGCAGAACTGTGTCAAAGAAATGTGTAAGGATTTGTGAGAGTTCTACCAGTCAACACCTGGCTTTCTGGAATGAAGCATGCTATGAGGAGACATTCGGTAAATTAGGCCTAAATTCCTTGTTAGAATGATTGGTGATGTCTTTAAGCATAGATGCTGAGAAGCTTCCTCTGGCTGCAGAAACTAGAACTCGATGGTCACAGTCTCAGAATAAGGGGAAGCTTTTCAGGACTGAAGTGTAGTGAAATTTCTTTACTCAAAGGGAAATGGATCTTTGGAATGCTGTATGACAGAGAGCTGTGGATCATAGAATCCCAACGCTGCAAAAGGGGATCCTTTGGCCCATTGGGTCTGCACCGATTCTCTCCGACAGAGTACCTTTCCCAGGCCCTTCCCCTACCCTATCCCCATAACCCTACACATTTACCATGGCTAATTCATCTATTCTACACATCTCGGAACACTAAGGGACAATTTAGCATGGCCAATCCGCCTAACCTACACATCTTTGGACTGTGGGAGCAAACCTATACTCAGTTGTTGAGTACATTCAAGACTGAGATTTACAGATTTTTGTACCAAGGGAATTGGGAATATGGTGATAGGTGAAATTAAGGTAGATCACTCATGATTTAATTGAATGACGGAGCAGGCTCGAAAGGCCGAATGACCACTTCCAAAACCTGTTGCTTATGTTCTTATTCCAAAATCTTTGGGAAACCTGCACCCTGGTTACACAACATGTTGCAACTCTGACTGGGCTGCAATTTTCTTCCAGGTGATTAGCATCACTATTCAGTTTCAAAACTGAGCAGATTAGAGAAAGGAACATCAGTGCATTTTTCCAGCTTGTTGTTCTTTAAGTTTGAGGTTGCCGATTTCAGTGACTTCATTATGTTCACAGAATCCTCTCTGAGGTAATAATTTTCTGCAGGCCCAATTGAACTAGAAGCACTTTAAGCTTCTGTGCATGATAATTGATCTCCAGCAGTCAGTTCTGAGTGAGTATATTACTAAAGTCTAACAATGAGTTCTGAATATTTCCTTCACTGGTGGTCTCCTAATGCCCCCACTCTCTGATACCAATAGAAAAATAAATTAAAATCTCTCATTTCTAGTTTCCCACAGTGTCTAAATTCCCCCTGCAGTATTATCGCAAAGATGAAATCATCTTTACAGGAGTTTATATTAACACATTTCTGTTTAAATCCACCGGCTGTCTGCTTTAAATCCTGATTCATGTAGAGATAGAATTGTTTTGAACATGGATTTGAAGGAGCATTCTGGAAATGCTAATAAACTGGTTACTAATTTAACCTGCACCGTGTTTCAACATGTTTAGAGATCATATATTGCTCAAGTTAACTATCGGTTTGTTGAAACTTAAATTTATCAAGTGATAATTGTACATTTGTATTGTACAGACTTTGGAAAGAAGAGTAACTACCAGGCATTAATGAACCGATTAAGTTAAGCTGGCTGGCCAACTTTGCTTACTACACTTAAAATACATTTCTGAAGTTACTATGCAGTAAATAGCTCTACTGGTAACATATTCCATCAGAATCACAGAATTGTTATGGTGCAGAAGGGGGCCATTTGACCTGTGCCTGTACCAGCTCTCCAAATGAGCATCACGACTTGGTTCTACCCCTGTCTTTTCCCCGTACTTGGCACATCATTACTATTCAAATAATCATCAAGGTTTCTTAAGTGAGCTAACTTTTCATCCAACAAAATTTGTTGAGACAAAAACAGAAAATGCTGGAAAATCTCAGCGCGTCTGACAGCATTTGTGGAGAGAGAATAGAGCCAATGTTTCAAGTCCAGACGATACCAGCATCCGCAGTAACTTGTTTTAATCTTAAAATTTGTTGAGAACTTGGTCACTTTTGGGAAGGTGACTATTTCTACTATTGGGAAAATGTTCACTTTTGTAAGGTCAACAGGATAAAATATGATCTAAACTGTCAGTCAGGTTGTCTGCTGCCCAATGTCTTTTTGAAAATAATTTTCCACTGAGTTTCTGAGGTTGGGGAGAAAAAAAGACAAATTTACTGCTCGTCAGTTTGTGTTGATTTAGTTTGAGTTAGCTGATTTTCAGTCAGAGTGCTAGTACGGACATGTGACCCTGCCGCACAACCATGATGGCTGAATGATCCAGACTTCACTTGTTACAATTGACCCTGGTGCCCTGGACTAGGAAAGTGTAAAATCAGCAAGTTCTATGAGTGGTTGCTGTCTAGTGATTTCTGCTGAAGAGTGTATGTTGGAATGGAATGAATTAGGCTGAGCTGTGGTGTTCCTGCTGCAACATTGCTTGTCAGTGTTGTCCTGACTCTCACCAGAATGGCCATTTGAGTCACAAAGTGATCGATATAATGTAAAGTGTTATAATTCAAGTCAAAAACTCCAAAGTGTTCTATGAAGTCTGCCTGGATCATAAGTTTTGCACTTTGAATTTGGCTAGGATGAGCATGAAATGTTTCACTTCAAGTATGATTCAAATGACCCACTATGAAGCTTTTATCAAACAAAGTTTATTTAAGAATACAGTTAACATGTATAGAAAGAAAATTAGCAATAACGTTTACCAATTATAAACAAGAATAAAAACAACCATGATATTGTATAACCCTTAATGAATATAGGAAATGTCCCAATCAAACAAGCATCCCATAAACAAAACCCTTTCCACAGGTTTATCATAGAAACTACAATTGCTCTTGTGATGATGGACTGTATAGAAAGAAAATTAGCAAAAACTTTTACAAATTACAAACAAGAAAAAAGCAACCATGATATTGTATAAACCTTAACAGCTAAACACCGTCCCAACAAAACAAATCCCATAAACCTTTGCCACAGGTTTAATACATAAAATATGAATGCTCACGTGACGCTGCAACCCAATTCTTTGCATAGAGAATTGAAACTCTGACTTCCCAGTCTTGTAACTTCTAGCAGCCTTCTGGATATACACTCAGAACAGTTTGAAGTCGGAACAACTTCCCAGAACATCAGAGAGAGAGACTCTAGGCAAGCCAACCACCAACAGCAGATTTTTCATTCCAGGAAAGCCAGGAACCTTACTTCCAGCTAACAGCAGAATTTCCAAAGCCCAGGGAGAGAGAGGGAAACACTTCTTTTCAGCTTGATGTCCACCTCCTTTTAAACTAAAGCTAAAAATGAATCCTTAGATTTTTTCCTGGGGAGGAACCACCTGATTTTGACTTGTCAATCAATCTTCCCTCTCACAATGCAAGGTCATAAAAGATCCCAGAGTAAAAATAAATAAAACCCCACTTAAGCCATTGAAGCAGCAATAAGAGCACTCCTCCAGACAGCCTGGCAACAATTAAAAAAGCTGAGGCCGTGAGAGCTGCAGAGAACATGATTTTTAAAAACTTCTTAAAGGTACACTAACATCACAAAAGAATAATGCAAATCTAAAGCGTGACAGTGCAACTGCTGGAAATCTGAAATAAAAGCAGATACAAATGGAAATATGCAACAAGTCCCATCAATATTGGGGCAGCACGGTGGCACAGTGGTTAGCACTGCTGCCTCACAGTGCCAGAGACCCGGGTTCAATTCCGGCCTCGGGTCACTGTATGTGTGGAGTTTTGCACATTCTCTCCGTGTCTGCCTGGGTTTCTTCCGGGTGCTCCGGTTTCTTCCCACAGTCCAAAGATGTGCTGGTTAGGTGGATTGGCCATGCTAAATTTCCCTTAGTGTCAGGGGGACTAGCTAGGGTAAATGTACGGGGTTATGGGGATACGGCCTGGGTGGGATTGTGGTTGGTGCAGACTTGATGGGCCGAATGGCGGCCTACTGCACTGGAGGAATTCTATGAATATATAACAGAGAAAAGACAGGTTAATATCATTGAGCAGAACCGAAGAAGAATTTTACTCCTAACACCATAACTCTTTCTATTGATATTGTTGAACTGCTGCATATTTCAGTACGTCTAGTTTCTGGTCTTGAATTTAAAAGAGAAGGAAACCTCGGGACATCCCAAAGTCCTTTACAGTTGGTGAAGGACTTTAGAAGTGTAGTCATTGTAACCAAATCAAGTGTAGGCATTGTAATCAAATCAAATCAAATAAATCAAATAAAATCATTGCAGTCACGTAGGAATTACTGTAGCCAATTTACACACAGCAAGGTCTCACAAAAAGCCATGTGAAAATGGCCATGTAAACTGTGTCTGTGTTGTTGATCGAAGGATAAATATTGGCTAGGACACCAAAATATACCGCAAAAATGCTGTTCCATTTGTGATATTCTATTTGTTTTTATCAGACAAAGATGGCTGAGGAAATGGGTGCCTTATGCAGAGCCATTCCTTGAATTTGTTACTTTTAAGGTGATAATTCAGTGTGTAAATACTAAAAAGAACTTTCAATTCTGAAACTTGCTGACAGGAAATCATTAGCCTGCATATATTTGTGACTATGTTATTTATGGAATGATATAGGCTGACGTTGTTAGGCCTTTCATTTACCACATGCATTTATCATGCTGATTCAGAGATGCAGGTTATGCACAGATATTTTGGTTGTCAACTATATTACAGGAAACACTAGAATATTTAAAACTCATAATCATTGCCGTGTTTGCTCTATCAGGGCTGTATGGCAGATGAACACCGTGATGAACATTAATGTAAAAACAGAAAATGCTGGAAATATTCAGGTGAGGCAGCATCCAACGAGAGAAACAGAGTTACCAATTCAGGCCTGGGACCTGTCAACATGTCTTATTAACCCAAACACAAATGTCATGAGTTATTTCCAAGCACAAAACAACTTAACACTTCCCACACAGTCAATGACAAGGACCCCAGATAATCACCTATCCCAATTGGCAGGCAAAATGTTTCGTAACATGCATCTGTGCATCATTCCCAATTAAATATTTTAAAGCTGTCAGGGTCCTAGTGATTTCCAAATAACCCAAGGGCATTTCATGTACAAATTTTGTCTACATTTGATTTCTTGCAAATTATAATTCGTTGTGAGATTTTCAGTATTTTTCTGACAGTAAAATCCTGCAGGCTGGAATATCAGTGGTGAAAAACAGCAGTGTATGGATCTAGAGACGCTTGTGAGGGAAAGATTAGTATCAGTTGTAAATGCCAGCTGCCATTTTTCTTTGTACAGTCTTCTAGTTTTGAAACTCAAGCTTGTTTGGTAGTGGCTCAGCTGGTTTGCCTGGCAAGATCCCTGGTTTATTTCTTGCCCTATTCAGCCAGGATGGGGTTAAAGGTGTTAGAATGGGCTTGAAGTGTCTGTGGATTCAGAAAAGAAAAATTCACAAATGTTTGTTGTCTGTCGACCGTGTTAGAAATTTGCATCTGCCCGTGTTGTGTGAAGATGGGATTTAGGTTTGTTTGTGATGCTCAGCATGTTTAAATGGACCCTGAGATTCTGTACCCTGCAACTTCAACAACCTGTCCGTCTATAGCACCTTTGTTGCAATTAAATATCGCAAGGATCTTTAGAAGAACATTAAAGGTCCTAGATGACCATAGGCTGCTGTCCCCTTTGAGGTGACTGGCTGGTTGTGATTTAACCTGAGGATCACTACACCTCAGGCGAGGGGCAAGGTTGAGAAGGCAGGGCCTCCATGAATAACCTCAGCCAGTAGGGGAATTGAACCCACACTGTTGGTATCACTCTGAATCACGAACCAGTTGTCCAACTGAGCTAACCGACTCCTGAACATTAATAAAGTAACATTTGATATTGGAGCACTTGGTAGCTGAAGGCATGGGCCACTAATGGGGGAGCAGGTAAAAACAAAGATGTGAAAGGGGCCAGAATTAGAACCCAGATATCTCAGAGGGATGTGGGGCTAGAAAAGATTACAGAGATAAGGAAGGACTGAACCATGGAGGGTTTGGATTTGTAAATAAGGATGGGAACTTTAAAATTGAGGTGTTTCTGGACCAGAGTCGATGTAGATCAGTGAGCACTGGGATTATTGGTGAATGGGACTCAGTGCAGGTACGAACGCACACAGCAGAGTTTAGGGTGATCTCCAGTTTATGGTGCCTACATTTGTTCAAGATATTGGAGGTCACGTGTTGAACTACACCTCAGTTAAACCCTCTCGCAGAGAGCAGAAAGTGTAAACAATACAGAACAAAATTAGTATCATGTATTCCCTTTTTCCTGCTCCTTTTTCTCTTGGACCCCTTTTTACGCATTATGTATTTCGACCTCTCTTGCCTGGGTTTCTTTTATTTAAAAAAAACAATTTTAATTCTCCAAATCTGGTTACAGTTCAAATTCTGGAGGTGTTGCAGATAATCTGTTTTGGAAAACAGGATAGAAATAAATAACAATGCTATATTAGGCATATCTTCTTGTAAATGGTATTAAGAATTCCTCCTCCAATATACAAAAGAGTTATTTTTTCTTGCTTATTTTTAAAACCGGCAGAAAATTTTAAAAACCGCAAGCCAGCACACATTTAAAACAGAAAGCAAAGTTAACATTGAATAAGAAGCTGCAATCTTTTCATCTCAAACAGTAATTGTTCTTTCCCTTCTCGGCTACTCCTCACTCTCCTGTGGTATTTCTATTTGCTGTTTTTTCTTAATTACAAGATTTCAACTAAAACTGGTTTGACTTTCAATTTTAATTCAGAAGAAAAATACTTGAGTCCCCTTGAAGGGTTAAAGCTCATGTGAGAAATCTGTTTTGCAGACTGATTTTCCTATTGTCCTGATCCAGTAGGACTGATGTGGCGGGGGGGGGAGGGGGGCTGGGGGAAGATGCAGGAGAGGCTTGAAGCATTGACTGGTGGGTGGGTAATGTGTGAGGCAGGGGAATATTATGACAGTTCGTGACGCAGTGATAGTCAGTGATGAATTGGGCTGTTGCAAATAAAGGTCAAAGTGGCCATTCGTTCTTAGTGACTCTCTGTTGATCCTCTCTGGGCTTGCATTTACCATGTCTTTGTTAAACCAGTTTAGATTAAATTTGTACGTGAACTATAGTTACAAACCTTGCAAATCACTTTTTTTACACTTGAGGGATTTGAATTAATGTTCAGAGAGCCCACTACATTTGAGACACTGACATAAAGATGAAAAAGCAGGTGGGAACTGATGCTCCACCCCTGATGAGCTGATATTCGCATTCAGAACTGATTCCACTAGTTAGGTTGGATATGTGCTGTCCCCACAGTTCCTGACCTTACCCCTATCCAGGCAGAATTTCTCAACAGTGCTGGCCTCCTGAAAATCACCCCGGAAATCTCCTCCTAACGACCTTGAACTACCTCTTGAAAGTCCCCCTGTTTTTCCATTCTGCACGACAAGATTTCTTGAATGGGCTGACTCTGCATATTGCATCTCCATGCCTTCATCTCCTTTGCGGGTAAGTGGTGACATCACATCTCAATGTCCTCACACGCTCTGGTGTTTCCCCCCTCACAGCTCCCATACGTTCTGGTGTTCCCTTTCACGGTCCCCACACATTCTGGTGTTTCCTTTCTTGGCCCCCACATGTTCTGGTGTTCTCCTCACTGCCCCCACATGCTCTGGGATTCTATCACATTGTCCTGACACGCTCTGGGGTTCCATCTCACCATCTGATAGAAGCAGAGCCAGAAATAGAAGGCTATCCGTGTGGGAGTCCTTTCCTGTGTATCATTGGGGGGGGGGATCTGAGGTGGAGAGTGTTACACCAAGCAGTAGCAGCCAGTATACTTTTAAGCCACTTCCCTGATACTTGCAATTTCTGTGACCTGGATTCAAACATCTTCCATATCGATACGGAGTGTGAAATGTTGCAGTACCTAGTCCATTACTAACATAGGAAATAGGAGCAGGCCATTTAGCTGCTTGAACCTGCTGTACCTTCAACTAGATCATGACTGATCTTCTACCTCATGCCATTTTTCTGCACTACCCCCAAATCCCTTGATGTCTTTAATATCTAGAAATCTATCCATCTCTGCCTTGGTTGTACTCAATGACTGAGCATCCACAGCACTCTGGGCTAGAGAATTCCAAATATTTTTAAGGGGGCTATTCCTCAATCTCTGGCTTCATTTAAGGCCAACACTTTGGATCTTTGGAGGAGGGGGGTGGTTTTTCACAATTAAGTCCAAATGCTCTTCTTATGGATCTGCTCATGGAGAAGTAAGCCTTCCTTGTTTCCAGACAGGTATGACTAGCCTGAGAGTGGGTTGCTGTGGCTGCCTAACCTCCATTTCTGTCCAAGTGGCCTTGGAGCAGGAACGTATGGTGTCCACCAGTACAGTTGAGGCCTTCTGTGACGGCTGGGCATCAAGTGTGTTATTGACACACATATATTAGTTTCATTAGATTTTGTTTCATTATATTAACAGTGCTACCTCAGTTTGAGGGGCTTTTCTGTTAGTGACACTGAAGCAATCCACCTCGATTGGTTTATTTAAAATAGCAACTGCTCCTTCTTGGCAAACTTCAGACTTAACTGATGAGGTGAAGGCTGTCATCAGACAAGGTGAAACCGCAAAAGGATATTTTGCTACTTGACCATTGGCTGATTAGCCCGCCTTTAATGGCTTTGGCCCCCGTGGGAATGTCTGCAGCCTGTTCTTTGCTCGTTTTCCCATTGATGGGAAAGCTAAAAAGTTGGAGTCGAGCCTGGAGGACCTCAGCAAAAAGAAATCTCAGTCTTACATAATACTTCTTTTGAATAAACCATTCGTTCTGAAAATTGAAATATGAAGCAAATGCCAAGGATGGGGAAAACACGTGTGCACTGTCTTATTATACAGAAAGGCAAAAGAAACCTTCCATTACTGTTTTGGAGTTTTTACTTTTCTTGTCTAAGGTCATTTGCCCATAAGTGAACTGTAACACCTTCTATTCAGAAGTTACAGCCTTATATTGCCCTCTTAGAGCAAGAGTTACACTACTTTCAGCAATCAGCTTACGCTACACGAGCAGTGTTGTCCGACTTTGCAAAGTTCTCTATAAAATGGCCAATATTGCAGGCTAAAGCAACCATCAAATTTGCAAATAAACATTGGAGTAATAGCATAACAATCGGAATACAATATTTAAACCCATGCCATGCAAAAGTTGGTAATTGGCTGATGCCCTTTGTAATTTGTGTCCCTGGAAATTCAGCAGATAAAATCCTTCTGTCAGTGTGACTTATTCAGCCAATTTGACCCTTCAAAGAGCATCTACGTGGATTTTTGTCTCAAGCAGACAGTTGGGACACAGCCTCTCGTTTTATATAGACACCAATTTCTGGAGAAACTCTTGCAGTGTTTCATGCTCCCATATTTGTCTTCAAGACTAACATTTCAGTTAACTGCTTGAAGCCAAACAAGATTTCAGCTGTAAATTGCAGGGTGCGGGTATCCCAAGCACAGTGGTTAATATTCTGGGAGATGTAAACATTCAAAAATAGCCATCTTCACAATGTGAAAATCTTCAAAACCTTGCTGCCAATGAAACCAATAAAGCAATCAACTTTGCTGTTAATGCCCAAGGTGTGAATTAAGCTGGCACTTCAAAGGTTTTTTTTAACGCCTTTTCCTTTTAAAGGCACTTCTGCATGGAAGGAGCCGGATCAATGGCACATTTCCACATAAAGCACCTGACTCCATGACTTTAGGAGGTTTAGATCTTTTCAGACCTTCACTTACAAGTAAACACTTCAATTCCTTTGCTGTTCAGTGGTGAGAATTGAGGATCACTGGCCCACATTGGGCTTTGATTGGAACAATGGCAGAAAGCAGGATAAGTACGGGAGAACAGCCCACAAAGTCTGCTGGTTTTCCATTTGACCAGCTATCCCCTGAAGATGATGTTGATGGTGCACCACAGGAAATGATCAGGAGCCAGGCACTTCATTTTGTTACAAGCCACTGTCGGACATGAGTGAACGGTTACAAAACGGGAAGAAATTAAATTTGCAGGTATAAACATGGAAAAGTACTTACTTATAACCTTGTGTCAAATAGTCAAGGATTTATTCTTGAAGAGCGAGTGCTGGAACGTCTGTTTAAATGTAGAAGTAGGAAAGTTTGGATCAACTTATCTCTCCCACATGCATTTTCTGTTCTTATTTTCTCCCCTGAAGATTAATACATTTGCAGGATTTAACTTCATCACTGGTCGAACGAGTGCCTCCACAGCTGTCTGTGAAGCAGGTACTTTGTTAGTGAAGTCTGAAAGATAATATTCTTGAGCGTATACTTTTGCATCTCCCAAATAGGTTACGATTACAAATTTGACAAATGTTGCTCAGTGGAAATAGATACCCACTGTTTAAATTTTCCCTGTCAGACAGAATCGGATGCTTAGGAAAACTTGTGTCTTTGCTATTAAAGTTTCCGCCTTTGATGGGTTGGATGTCAGGCAGTGTGGAGGGACTTTTGACTGAAATTCACAAGATGATGGAAACAAATAACCCAGTTGTTCCTGCAGGTCTCTGGCTTCTGCATTGGAACTACAGATGTGAAACTAGGATTACCAGCCCTCCAGGATTGGCCTGGAGCCTCCAAGAATTGAAGATCAATTTCCAGGACACTGGGGTTGTGTGCAATCCTGAGAAAAATTATTGGAACATTAAACAATATTGTTTTTCATGTCATTTTCTTTGGACGTTTCTCTCTACTGGGTATAAAAACATTGAAAATGGGGGGGGGTGGAGTGGAGGAGGTGGTGGCATTGTGGTTGGTGGGATGGGGGGGTTGTTTGGCTGACAGTCAAGCATCGTCTAATTGGGTAATGAGTCTTTTTGCTTTCCAATCGACATAGGAAGGCAGCATGTCACAAGGAGGGATGTGTTGGCTGACTAATGGCTGGAGCATGTGGCAAATCATGTGATGAAATCTCTAGGAATGCATTTGATCATAGTTAGCAATCCAGTGTGGAACTCTTACCTTTGTTTTCAGATTCCTCTCTGGTCTCCCTCCTCCCAGACTGTGTTACCTCCTCCAATCCTGTAACCATCCAAGATTTCATCCAATTGTGGCCTCTTGTGCATTCCCTATGCTCCTTGTCCCACCATTGGTGCCTGTGCCTTCAGCTGTTTAAGGCATAAACTCTGGGAATTCCTCCCTGAACCTCTCCTCTTGTCCACCTCTCTCACTCCCTCTCTGCTGACTCTGCTCTGCCTCCCCTTTATGCCAGTCCTTACACCTATCAAGCATTTGGTCACCTGCCCCAATATCTCCTCCTTTGGCTCAGTATGAAATTCCGCTTCGGTGAGGCATCTTGCGAAGCTCTACTCTGTCAGCGGAGCTATATAAATGCCAGGTGTTCATTAAATCTTTGTGGAAAATTTATAATGTGCATCAGGCCCAAAATATATATCTGTAGTTTCCTGAGATCTTGAAATTCATTGCCAGATTGGTAGTATCTTCCAGTGTCTTCTGGCCAGGAAGTTAGGAACGGTGGGATCAATGCACTTGGCTTGGTTTTGACTGCAGCTAAAAAGACAGGAATTTCTGTGGGCTTTCCCCCCAGTTATATGTACAAAGATCCTTCTTTGCAAATGTAGGGCGTTGTTTGGTGTAAGCAGTCTGGTTAAGAAACTCTTTGCCTGCAGCCAAGCCATGTGTGGGTGGTAATGGAGGGTGTGGGGAAGTCGGGCACCACATGTAGCAGCAATTCTTTGTTTCAATCTAAAATGAATAAGCACATTTTACAGACAAAAGCTTACCACTCCGTGAAAGCATTCTGTCACTGTCTCTCAGACCTTTTCTCAATTTAATGCTTTGTGTGAAGAGAATGGGGATAATTACCAATGTTCTCAAATTTTGGCTGAATTTGAGTCTGCAAAGGATGCATCTACATTGATATGCTTCAGTTGTAAGGGGAACTGATGAGACCACATCTGGAGTACCATGGTCTCCTTATTTAACAAAAGATGTAAATGCATTAGAAGTACAGTGGAACCCTGATTTAATGCGCCCCGATTTAGCGCGAATTTGGATATAACGCGATGGTGTCATTGGACCCTTTTTCTTCCGCTAATAATTGGCAAATTTAGCGCGACCCCGATTTTTTCGTGACCCCGCTTTTATGGACCCCAACCATCGCGTTATAACAGGGTTGCACTGTGGTTCAGAGAAGGTTTACTAGACTAATACCAGGAATGGGCAAGTGCTCTTTAGAGGAAAGGTTGGACAAGTTAGGCTTGTATCCATTGGAGTTTAGAGGAGTAGGAATGAAAAGTATCAGATCCTGAGGCAGTGATGGGCAACCTAGGCTAGTGAATGGGCCACATGAGTGGCCCCTCCTTCATCTCAGTGGGCTGCAAGGTTGAAATCAGGTTGTTCACTAACCATGACCCCATGAATGAAATTCAATGCATTTAATACACACAGAATATTTCATAACAAGTTATAGAAAATGCTTAATCATTTATATATTAATAGAACTGTCAACTACTTCAATTGGTCAAAACAAAACAAAACTACACTTTGGACACAGAGGGAGTACATAGCTCTCATAGTCAATGTTGTGAACATTCAGCATGCACCTCACTTCACTTGCCCTTGCTTTACATGTGAAAAACTTCAGTCACACCGATAGGAAAAAGATTATGCAGACAGAAATAAGCGGAATGTGACAACCTTGCGTGTGGGCAACGGTCAGTACCTGGTGGGCTGCACTCAGAATCAGCCGGACTGCATGCAGCCCCTGGCTGTATAGGTTGCCCACCACTGTCCTGTGGGATCTTGACAGGGTCAATGTGGAGAGGATGTTTCCTCTTGTGTGAGAGTCTAGAACTAGGGATCATGATTTAGACATAAAAGCCCACTCATTTAAGACAGAGATCAGGAGAATACTTTATTCTGTGGGTTGTGAGTCTTTGAAACTCTCTTCTTCAAAAGGGTGGCACAGTGGCACTGTGGTTAGCACTGCTGCCTCACAGCGCCAGGGACCCGGTTTCAATTCTGGCCTTGTGTGATTGTGTGGAGTTTGCACATTCTCCCCATGTCTGCGTGGGTTTTCTCCGGGTGCTCTGGTTTCCTCCCACAGTCCAAAGGTATGTGGGTTAGGTGGATTAGCCATGCTAAATTGCCCATTAGTGTCACGGGGACTAGCAGCGTAGGTATATTATGGGAACAGGGCCTGGGTGGGATTGTTGTCAGTGCAGGCTTGATGGACCAAATGGCCTCCTCCTGCAGGGAATCTGTGATTCTACGATTATATGAAAAGACAGTGGAAACAGAGTCTTTGAATGTTTTTAAGGCAGAGATAGATAGATAACAAGGGGATGAAAGGTTATCGTGGGAGGTGGGAATATGGGATTGAGGTTACAATGCGATCAGCCAAGATCGTAATGAATGACGGAGCAGGCTCAAGGGGCTGAGCGGCCTACTCCTCGTTTATATGGTCAATAGGTTCTTTTGTTTATACTTCGCAATATTTTATCTATGCGAGTGTATGATGAGATTAATTCTTCTTCATTATCACTCGTACTGATGTACTTAAGGCTGGGAAAGGAGGGGGTGACTTGCAAGTCAAATTTATATGTTATCATATGCAAAAAAAATGATTAGAAGGCAAAAAACTAGCCAAAGGCACAAAAAGCATACTTACATCAGCACATAAAAGCTAAAATTCTTCCTGTAATCCAGAGGGAGAGAATACAGTGCAATTCAGACTTTGCAGAGGCGTTGGGACACTGAATTGAAATGCAAAGCACTGTCAGTAATATATTAACTGATTATGCTGAATAAAAAATGTGCTTGATTTAGATCCTTGGTCGTTTTTTTTTAAAGAAAAGAAAATTAAATTACAACATATAAAATCATTAAACAAGAGACTCAGGTGCGATTGGATTAAAATTTAATTCATTTTTAAGGGATCTGAATCAAATCAGGAAGAAAGGTCAAGTCTTGCAAAGAGTTTTGAATTGGTATTTAGCTAGTTTCCAGTATTAGACAGCTTTAATGTCGACAGGAACCTTTAAGCTTCTCATGGCCTAAGTGTGTGCAATATGGAGGATGTTTTTAGTCAAAAAATCTAGACAATCTGACAAGAAGGGGCCAATCGTTCTTCCTCCTTCATTCTGTATTAATGATATATCATGTCAATTTTCTTTCTGAAGCTGTATTTAAGTTGTTTTATAGAAAATTGTTAAATATACATTCTGGGTAACTTTTAAACTTTACAATGCATCACGTGTAAGTTCTGATGCAGAGATTCCAGTTTTATCGAATTCATTGGTAGTTTGGTCACTTTTTGGTTGCCTGTTCAGTATCATGAGAAGGAGTAAAAATCCCATTGGGCAATTTGCTATGAAATGTTCTAATGTTCATTCAACTATTATTAGGGTGCATGGTTCCATTGTGCTGCTCAGAGATTGGCATGTGATGGTCTCCGGTTTCCTGGAGGTGGCACCAGGTAGAAGACTTGCAAGTGTCTTGAGAGGAAAAGTCGCGGAGGAGATGAAGGTGAGACTTGGAGCACAGTGCGACAAGTCGAACCCCATTCAACTAAGATATGGGATTGTACAGATAAAATATCCCACATTATCTGTTTCCAATCCCAAATGTGATCACTTGGGGAAGCCATTTGGTCACTGACTATGTTGTTGTAGGAGAAAGGAAATGAAGTTCGTATTGGCTATTATTTTTCTTTGTTTCCCTTCCTCCTCACTTCAGCCTTGTATTTTTCTTTTTCCATGCGCCTTTCATTAAAATCTGTTCTGAACTAGGGGGCATGGCCTCAAAGTAAGGGGAAGCAGATTTAGGTCTGAATTGAGGAGGAACTTCTTCACACAAAGGGTTGTGAATCTGTGGAATTCCCTGCCCAGTGAAGCAGTTGAGGCTACCTCATTGAATGTTTTTAAGGCAAGGATAGATAAATTTTTGAACAGTAAAGGAATTAAGGGTTATGGTGAGCGGGCGGGTAAGTGGAGCTGAGTCCACGAAAAGATCCAGCCATGATCTTATTGAATGGCGGAGCAGGCTCGAGGGGCCAGATGGCCTACTCCAGCTCCTAGTTCTTATGTTCTTATGAACCATACATTGCTCCATTTCTCTACAGCAAACTAAATTTACACATGACATGTGGCCATTCCCATTGGTTGTAGCATTGAGTATCTCCTGATAACTGGTGGAATAGCTCAGTAACAGCCAACATTTTAGCTCACATTTGATCTGTTGCCATTTTAGCTACATATTCCCCGATGAAATGAGAGTTTGGGTTTAAGAGTATTCAAATCAGGATTAGATTGGATTAAACTTTCTACAAACAAATCGAGTGGAAACAATTTGCAGATTTTCACGTGATAATTTAATTATTCATTCAGTTTAAATAAGTGTAAAATAAAGTTTAAATATGAAATTTATGTTGGATGCTGAGTAATGTGTAGTTAGGGTATTAGATTACGAATTTTGGTTTCTGAGGTTTTCCATTTTTTAGTTCACTTTCAACCATCCTTTCTTATGCCTGCATGTTTCCATGTAATTCTGATGGCCAATCTTCTATTCCCTAAAACTGTATAAATTGGACATAAAGCAGTACAAGGGATCTGAGAAATGTGTTCTTCAGAAAGGAAACATTTTGTACTGTTGGGTTTCATTTGTTCCTGTCTTCTCAAGCACTGACTGTTGCTGAGCTAATGACCCACAACCAGTGAGAAATGTCCTACATCTTGGCAAACGACAATGCTGAGTGTGTGACCTAGATTCTTGCCTTATCTGACTCAAACACACGTGTGTACATACACCTGTCCAGCTACCAGGAGTGACAGTCTTGTCTCATGTCCCCTTTTTAATTCTGTAGCATTGACACAAATTCTAGTGACTCCACTACTACCATGGTTGTGATCAGCACCTTCATCATAGACCAGTGATTCAATCTTCCTTACTTTGTTTGAATTATATTTTAGATATGAGCTTATATTATGATCTTGATAGAGACCAGCAATCTTCTGGAAAAATATAAAGAAATCCAAAATCCAGTTACTTCCTAGAAGGATCAAACCACAAGATTCCATGGTTTAAAATGTAAGAATATTAGAGTCAACAAAACAAATGTCAAATATTATCTTCAGTAACCTCCCATGCTCTCAAATCCAGAATCATCACAAGTTAAACTGAATTGACAGACGAATTGTGGTTGGTTATAAGTTGCATATTAAATGACAGATGCAGCTAAGAGTTTACAACTAGGCTCAGCAGTCCACAGCATATATGCCATTAATCTCCGCCAAATTGTCCTTCACAATGCTGTCTTCCTCATGAATATTTTCAGTTCCTCTCTCCTTCTGGCAACCGAGCACAACCAACCCAAGTTCCATGAATATAGTCTCCACCAAAAAATTTCTGCAAAACCTCCTCACCTTTGTCTGGCTGGTGTAAATCCACCAAACAGCAACCATGCCGTTGGTTATTCTCAGCAACTGGATCTAGCCTCAGTCGTCTTCACCCTGCCTCTACAGCACCACTGGACTCATCAACTAGAACAACTGAGCTTGGATGGCTCACTCTCTGGAAACTTTGGTTTCAGGTTTGGTTTCCTTAAAGATTGGAAAGGGTCAGTTTCCGTTTCCAGTTAGGGTAAATACAAAAAACATACAAACTTCCATCGTGCTTCAATTTTTCCATCTGTATTATTTTAGTAATAAAATGAGTTGCTACCAAGGTTAAGCTAACACTGAGTGAAAAATGTAAGCTAATATGTTGAGGATTGTTGTAGTACTTTGAAAAGGTGTTGATTGTTGTGTTGACCTTTATATTTGGAAGGTAGCAATTGTATTAGGAAGCATTTATCATGAGCTAAACCTTTTGTGGAAGTAGCCTGTCCGATCGTGATTGGCTTTTCTTGTGGAAAGGTGTTGCGACTGTATGGTTAATAATATTACTGTCTGCTACTGATAAGTGTTTGCATGCATTATATTTCTTGTTCAAAATCAGATTTTATGGAGTGGATTGTGAGACATGCATCGATGGCTCTGATACTTTCCTCACGTGACTGCTCATGAACTTTGGCAATAAGTACAGGCAGGCCATTAAGCTGAGCATAGTATCACAACAAAGCTTGACCCTGTCCTCACCTCATGACCACACAAGCAGTTTCCCACAGTGACTGGCTAGCAATCAGCATGTTATTCTGAAGCACTGAGACCAATAGTAGTGTCTGCTACTATATAGGCTGAAATTTACTAACTTAGTGTAGACCAGTGACGGAGATCAAGACTTTCTACTCTTCTGCTAGTGGTACATTTCTCTGACCCATTTTGCATTACAGTACACTGATTCAATGAGGATAGATAATACCTATGTAATCGAATACGTACTGACCAGATAGCACTGAAGGCAAACTTCAGATCTTAGCACATTGTTATTTGGTGTTATGTAGAATATACAGCTTCCATGCAATGTAGTCACACTCAGAGTGCTGTTAGAAAGGGTGTTCAAAAACATGATGGCAGGGTGGATAGAGAGAAACTGTTTCCGTTGATAGAAGGGTCGAGAACCAGAGGACACCAGTTTAAGGTGATTAGCAAAAGAAGTAAAGTTGACATGAGGAAATTCTTTGTAAAGCAGCGAGTGGTTAGGATCTGGAGTGCACGACAGATTCAACCATGGCTTTCAAGAGGAAATTGGTTCGGAACTTGAAGGCAAAATAGTTGCAGGATTCCAGGGAAACTCTTACAGAGAGTTGACACTGACTGGCCTGATAGGCTGAATGGCTCCCTCCTGTGCTATAAGTCTCTTAACTCACAGAAGGAGATAATTTATCCCATCAAGTCTGTGCCAGGTCCTTCAAAGATCAATCCAGTTAGCCCTACTTCCCTACACATTCTACATCTCCCTGTAATGATTCCCACTTCAAGTATTTATCCAGTTCGATTTTGAAGGCGACTATTGAGTACATCCAGCAGCCTATTGTGCAATACATTCAAAATGCTAAACACTTACTGTGGATTTTCGCCATGTTGCCTCAGGTTCTTTTACTAATCATCCTAAAGCTTTGCCCCCAATTATTGACCCTTCAGCCACTGGAATCAGTTTCCCTCTATTTACCCTTATCAGACTATCTTTGATCCAACTTATGCCTCAGTTTCGTTAATGTAGAAGTCATTTGTGAATATGAATATGTTCTGCTCTGTTTTGCCCTTCTGTGACGAAGTGTCTGTGTGTGGGACAAGATTTGTCAAGTGTGTGAGACACCTATCCATCTCTAAGTGAGAAAGTACATGTTAAGGACACGGGAACCATGAATGGTTAAGGATCGCTGTTGCATTCAATGACTAAATTATTGGACCAAAATCATTTTTCCCACCATACAGTCTTGTGTTAAGTATTATGGTATTTCCTGGACAGCTGGTACTGCTTATCCACGAGCTTTAAGCAGTAAAAGCCAAGAACGGAACTATATTTCCAATTATAGAAAACTGACTTCCTTTAGGTCAACTTATGAGATTTTGATCTTTTTGACTAACTCTCTGCCTTAAAACAATTTATTTTTCATAATCCTTATTTAACTGAATAAATGGACTCCCCTGATAAGTATTTCTCTTTTACCTGCAAATAAAATCAGATATAATTAACAGATGTCAATTGTGCTGGAAATCTTTGAATTCAATTGGAGCAGAAAGCCAGGATTAAAGCAAAACTATCGCTATCGGTCATCATCCATCAGGTTATTTTTCTACCCACAACCCCAACAAATAGAGAACTAAATCCTATCAGAATGATCACAAATAATTAAAGTGAGGTGGTTTCCCCTGGGGGAGTGACCCAGTGAGGCGATTTGTTAATCTTCAAGCTTGGTTTTATTGAATGTATGTTTGGGTTCCTGAATGTGGGGCATATTCAAAAGCACCAGTTGGGAACCCATGAAGCTGCTCTGTTTGTAATGAAGGAATATTTGTGAAGCGGTGGAGGGAAGTCCCCTGACTCGCCTGATCTTGGCAATAATGCACTTGTGTGAGTTTTCATGTCTCTTGCCCTCACTGATCAGCCAGGCAACCATTCTATAGCTGTTTTAACTTGAAATGAAGTTTGTATCTGCCCCTATTTGCAGAAACGGGGAGGGCAAACTATTCGCTGAGAAATTCTGTGAATGTTGAAAATCTGAAATAAAAACAGAAAAACAGAGGCTAGTCAGCATATGAAGGGAAAGGCAAGTTCATGGTGAAAATATTTCAGTAAAATGTTTTGTTAAAGGATTACGTCATACAGGGAGCAGAGGCAATGGCCTTGGTAGGTGGTGGGGAAACCAGTGCCATGGAGGGCAAATCAGTTCTGGAAAGGTAGGAAAAACATAGATTTTTTTGCATGTTGGGCATAATTTCACAACTGCTCCCGCTGGCAGGATTTTCCAATCCTGCTGATGTCAATGGACTTTTGAATGGCTCGCCGTGTTTTACAGCCCTCTCCCTGCCGCAGCAGGGCTGTAAAATTCCGCCCATAGTTCCGGTGAAGGGACTTTTGTATTTTGGTGTTGAGAATTTTCTTGTTTGGAATGGCCAGCTACTATGTTTTTTTGAGTGGTTCGAATTCTGAGACCACTTATTGAGGTGCGTTTCTTCTTCTTTTGGAAGTTGCACTTTTGACTCCTGCCGTCATTGAATCTTCCAAGGGTTTGACACGTATTGCTACAGTCAACTACTACATTGGGTGGTTACAGCAGTTGCTGCTTAAACCGCATCAATGTCAACTTTTTTTATTAGTTCTCAATGCAGAAATCAAGAAAGGATTTATGCATAGTTTTAATTATACCTTCTCTTAGCACTGAAATTACTGCAGCCTGTTTTGAGACTGTTGATGATGTAGATGTGTAGAAAGAAGTCATTGTAAGCCTACAACTCACCAAGTATTATATGGATTCAAGAGTATTCTATTCCATACCCTACATAAAAGTAAGTGATTCATCGCTCCAAGTTATTGAATTGAATTTATTTTCTTCCTGGAAATTTGAGTTGAGTTTTGACCTTCAATTGAGATGTGGGTAGAAAATTTGAGAGCTCGTGAATCTAACCTGCTGAAGTTACGGCAGACAAGTTGCAATATGCATTCTAAAGACCAAACAGCAGATGGTTTCAGGCAAAAGTGAAGCATTCCCACAATTAATAGATCAGAGCAAAGTTCTATAGCCCCATTGCATCAAGTTGAGAATACTGGTGAACAATCAAACTCTTGAAAGGCGAAGGCATGAATGTTCCTGTTCAGCATGTGAAGGCAAGAAATGAAACTGAACGGTTTTGAAGCTTCTTCAGCCTTGGTTAGAGTGTGTGATCCTACACTGCCTCCTTGTTAGTTATATATAGGTGATGGGCATTATTTGCCAATTTACTGAGTACCTATAAGTCAACGCTAACTAAAATGTTGTGGCTTTTGGGATGGGAGTT
This sequence comes from Mustelus asterias, assembly GCF_964213995.1. Taxonomy (NCBI): domain Eukaryota; kingdom Metazoa; phylum Chordata; class Chondrichthyes; order Carcharhiniformes; family Triakidae; genus Mustelus; species Mustelus asterias. Next base: position 99,932,487 of record NC_135814.1, read on the forward strand.
GTATGCGTGTAATGTCTAACTCTGTGAATAAATATGAAAATATATAAAGATTGGTTCCTGTTCTCGTCTTCACCATCTGTTTTTTTTAAACAACGATCTGCAGCACATTGTGTCAGTGTTTAGCTAATTTTGGTAAATCCACGTGACATTACGAAGTGGCTGAGTTTACTCGATATGGCAAAGAATGGCCCCTGATACCATCCTGTATGGAATCCTCATGACCTGCACAACAGACTTTTCTGGCCTCCTAACCAGGCTAGTGCATCTGTGAAAAATCTTCTAGATATGTCCTATGTACCGAGAGCAAGGCAAATGTAACATTGGCAGTTATGCCTTAATAGCCTCTTGCCCCTAGTCAAAAGTAAAAAGATGGAAGAAGTAATCGGTAAGATCAAAAGCACCTGCTCTTCCATGACCTTGTCGGTACTCAGTTTAATATCTGTCAGGACCAATTGGTTTCTGATTTCATGAAAACCTCGGTAAGGACATAAGACTTCAATGCCAGAAAAAGTAAGGTTAATGGGAAATCTTTGAGTGGCAGATGATCATTGTTTTCAGAGGCCAATTATGAGCTCCAGGACATTTTTTTCATTCATTCGTGAGACATGGGCGTCGCTGGCTGGCCAGCATTTATTGCCCAACCCTAGTTGCTCTTGAGAAGATGATGGTGAGCTGCCTTCTTGAATCGCTGCAGTCCATGTGCTATGGGTTGACCCACAATACTGTTAGGGAGGGAATTCCAGGATTTTGATCCAGTGACTGTGAAGGAACGGCGATATATTTCCAAGTCAGGATGATGAGTGGCTTGGAGGGGAACTTGCAGGTGGTGGTGTTCCCATGTATCTGCTGCCTTGTCCTTCTAGATGGAAGTGGTCATGGGTTTGGAAGATGCTATCCAAGGATCTTTGGTGAATTGCTGCAGTGCATCTTGTAGATAGTGCATACTGCTGCTACTGAACGCCGGTAGTGGAGGGAGTGGATGTTTGTAGATCTAGAGCCAACCAGGGGGACTGCTTTGTCCTGGATGCTGTCAAGCTCCTTGAGTATTTTTGGAGCTGCACCCATCCAGGCAAATGAGGAGTATTCCATCACACTCCTGACTTGTGCCTTGTAGATGGTGGATAGACTTGGGGGAGTCAGGAGGTGAGTTACTCACCGCAGTTTTCCTAGCCTCTGACCTGCTCTTGCAGTCACTGTGTTAATGTGGTGAGTCCAGTTGAGTTTCTGGTCAATGGCAACCCCTAGGATGTTGATAGTGGGGGATTCGGTGACGATAACAGCATTGAATGTCATGGGGCGGTGGTTAGAGTGTCTGTTATTGGTGATGGTCATTGCCTGGCATTTGTTTGGCGCAAATGTTACTTGCCACTTATCAGCCCAAGCCTAGATATTGTCCAGATCTTTTTACATTTAAACATGGACTGCTTCTGTATCTGAGGAGTCGCGAATGGTGCTGAACATTGTGCAATCATCGGTGAACATCCCCACTTCTGACCTTATGACTGAGGGAAGGTCGTTGATGAAGCAGCTGAAGATTATTGGGCCTAGGACACTACCCTGAGGGACTCCTGATCATTGTTTTCAGAGGCCAATTTGAGCTCCAGGACATTACTATTGGAGATCCTCACAGTACCATTCTTGTTCCAGGTAGCAGCTTCATCAATTTTCAGTCAGGAATAGGACTACTCACTGATGGTTCTACAGTTTTGGCTCCACTAAAACTCCTGCGAGGAAGCGATAGCTAATGCCAGCCTATAGTGCGGCCTGGATAATGTCCATCCCTGAACTGAAATGTGGTAGGGAACATTCGTGCCGTATCAGTGCCATTCACTGAATGTTTCCAAAGAGAAAAGCCCTGTTATATCTCTCAATTGCCAATGGCACCACCATTGCCATGTTTCCATCTGGGAGTCACACCGACCACAAGTTTAGCTGTACCAGCAAATAGCAACATTGTGGCTACAAGAATAGAGAAGCGGCTGGATACTTTTATGAGTGGCTTACCTCCTGAACACTTTATTTCTCTCCACCATGTCACTTAAGTAGGATGCTGATCCCTTCGTATCTCTGATGTGTTCTGATTGAGGCTCTCCTCCTGAATGTACCATCCAACAACATCTTATCTTTCATGCAATAAAACCTACCAAGCAGTTTGGCAGGGGATTGCACAGGAAGAGGTGAAGAATTTAGGGGAGCTTACTGAGAGTGAGGTCAAAGGGATGGGTTTGAGGAGGCTTGTTTGGAGGTTGGGAATGAGGTAGATAGGTGGTGGGTTTAGGAAGTGACTTCGAGCAGGGCACTATGGCTGAATTATCTATCTTGGTAAAGAGAAGAGAAAGGAAATAAAAAATCTGAGAGAAAAATGGTTGGTGCCAACTGAGATCTAGGATGGAGGGAGAACATGTGGAATCTGAAAGTAAAGATAAGGATTTTATAAAAATATCCCATACATTTATTGCCTCAATGCAAACCCCCCCCCCCCCCCCCCACCAAAACCAGGCCATCTGTGCTTTGTCCTTAAGGTTGCTACATCTATGTTAAAATGTCTCCCAACCACATTTTAATATCCAACACATTCTTCCTCTTTTCATTTCTGATGAAGAGTCAAAAGGGCTCAAAACGATAACTCTAGTTTCTCTCAACACTGATGCTGTCAGATCTGCTGAGTTTTTCCAGCATTCTCTGTCCTTGTTTCAGATTCCAGCATCCACAGTATTTTGCTTATTATATAAGGATTTTAAGACTGTTGCACTAGGAGTCATCATTAGTCAATGAGGAGAAAGGCATTAATAGTGTAGGAATTAGTATAAGATTGATTACAGGCACTAGGGTCCTCTGTAAGTTAGAGTTCATGTCAGGTATCGAAAGCAGAACATTGAGTATGTGATGACGAGTCGAGAGTTTGAATAGTGGTGTCCCTTATGACTTGGAGATTTAACATGATTGGTCTTCATGAGGCCACTTTTAAATGATGACAAACAGCAATGTCTGTGAGGAAAAGATATGTCAATCATTTTAAAGAAGCATTTCTGGGCCAGTAATTCACATTGAAATTAATCCCCCCTCCCCATCCCAAAACAGTCAAAATTTAAAGCACAGATAGTTTTACACCCTAGTTTAGTTATTAAACTGTTTAGGCGCGAGCACAGTGAATTTTATAAGGTGATGCCACATGGATAGGTTGTTGTAAAATAACTCTTTAAAAAACCTTAAACTTTCTGACGGATATAGATTTGTTTCATTTTTGCGCCTAGTTAATCACTAGAATATATTTAGCACTGTGCTCAGTTGATGCGTTCAAATACTTGACGAAATGACAATTTTTAATTTTCTTCCTAAAGCCGTCCACTTAGTTCCCTTCCAACTTTCAAGTGTCTCTTCAACATCATTGAGCCTGTATCCATTGGAGTTTACAAGAATGAGAGGCGATCTTATTAAATAAGATCTTGAGAGGATTTGACAGGTTGGATGCTGAAAGGATGTTTCCCTGTGGGAGAGACGAGAACTAGAAATGGGATCTCCCATTTAGGCTGGGGAATGAGGAGAAATTATTCCTTTGAGGGTTGTGAGTGTGTGGAGCTCTCTTTCCCAGAGAGCGGTGGAGGCTGGGTCATTGGATATTTTTACGTCTGACTTGGATAGATCCTTGACTGACAAAGGAGTATGGGGGTTAGACAGGAGGGTGGCGTTGAGGCCACAATCAATCAGTCATGATCTTATTGAATGGCAGAGCAGGCTTAAGGGGCCAAATGGCCTAATCCTGCTTCTAACTTAAATGTTCCAATGTAAAACCTGTTCATTCAATCTTGCCTTTGATAACATCCCCAGGTTTCTCCTCCACTTCTTGCCTGACTCCTTGTAGAAATGAAGAGCCATAGTGAATGACACCACCGAGGTTGAAAAGAATGAAAGAGAATACCAGATCATTCACAAAAGGAACAAAGATCGTGACGTGGAGGATGTTGATGAGTTCCACTGAGTTACATAGAAAATAGGAGCAGGAAGCCATTCGGCCCTTTGAGCCTGCTCCGCCATTCATTCAGATCATAGCTGATTATCCAACTCAATAGCCTCTAGAAACATAGAAATAGCCTATAGAAACTTAGAAGTTCCACAGACTATTGGAAAGAATCGCTTAGTGTATGAGACTGCCTGGTGAATCTTGATTTCATCATGTGGGGTAGAGGGAAGATGAAGAGTGCAGGGTGTAATGGCACAAAGATGGAGCATCAATTGTAATAGTGCCAAGAAAATAGAGGAAGTTCAGGAAGACTGGAGACTACAGGTAAAACAAGGATCACCTACCAATTAACAAGTTAAGCGTACAAGGGAAGTACTAAAGCAATATTGAGAACTTGTAAAGCTGTTGAGCAGAAAATGTGTTCATTTGAAAGAGGAAGCACAACTTTCTGGTAACCGTTTTAGCAGTGGAGGACACATGGAAGCTCCACTCTAGGCCTTAGGAAATAACGAGGCCCAGAATGTTGATAACTAGAAGCAGGAGTAAGCCATTTGGCCCTTTGAGCCTGTTCCGCCATTCATCTTGATCATGACTGATCATCGAATTCAATATCCTGATTCCCCCCCTTCCCCCCTATATCCCTTGATCTCCTTAGCCCCAAGAGCTATATCTAATTTCTTCTTGAAATCACACAAGATTTTGACCTCAACTACATTCTATGGTAGTGAATTCCACCTCAGTTCCAAAAGGTTTACCCCTTATCCTCAATCTATGACTCCTAGTTCTGGACTCCCCCACCATTGGGAACATTCTTCCTGAATCTACCCTGTCTAACCCTGTTAGAATTTTGTAAGTTTCTATGAGATCCTCTCTCACTCTTCTAAACTCCAGTGAATGTAATCCTAACTGACTTAGTCACTCCTCATATGACAGACCTGCCACCCCAGGAATCAGCCTGGCAAACCTTTGCTGTACTCCGTCTATAGCTAGGACATCCTTCCTCAGATAAGAACACCAAAACTGCACACAGTACTCCAGGTGTGGCCTCACCAATGCCCTATTCAACTGCAGTAAAACATCCCTATCCCTATACTCAAATGCTCTTGCTATGAAGGCCAACATACCTTCTTTACTGCGTGCTGTATTTGCGCGCTTATTTTCAGCGATTGATGCACGGGGACTCCAAGGTCTCGCTGAGTATCCACCTCTCTGTTTACACCCATTCAAGTAATAATCTGTCCTGCTATTATTGCTACCAAAGTGGATAACCTCACATTTATCCACATTATATTGCATCTGCCATGCAGATGCCCACACACTCAGCCTGACCAAATCACACTGAAGCATCTCTGCATCCTCCTCTCAGCTCAATGAAGGAGGAGATGAAGATATCAAAGGTATTAATTAGACTTGGGAGATGCATGAAAAAGCAAAGGAGTTGCGTTTCAGTAGTTTCACCTGAGCATCTGCTGTAACTGTGGCGAGAGATCTGCGGAAGCACCAGAGAAACAACTTAAATGGCATAGCATAATTTTGAAGTTTGCAGATGACACAAAACTCAAATGCATTAAACAGTGGAGAAGAGTTGAGCAGACGTCAAGAGGAATAGACAGACTGGTGAAATGGGAAGACACATGGCAAATGCAATTTCGTGCAGAAAAGTGCGAAGTCATGCATTTTAATAGGAAAATATCAACTAAGTAGTAACCTAGAGGTCCAGGAACAGAGACTGGGATGCACGTACAGAAATCTTCAAAGGTGTCAGAGCAAATTGAGACAACAGTTAAAAAGGAAGAAAAACATCCGACTATGGGGAAGCATCAGAGGAGTGAGGCTAATTCTATAGCTCTTCCAAAGAGTGGCACAGGCATGAAGGGCCAAATGGCCTCCTTCTGTGCTTCATAATTCGATGATTTTTGGATATATTTTTCCCAGAGTTTCCATGTAACTGTCCAGGTTACAGTGGACTACTGGGAGCTCCTGTTGGAGACCATCAATCCCCTCATGTTTTTGATAATTGAAAGAAAGAAATGTTTATCGAGGGGGAAGGCTGGAAGAAATTCTGCTTCTTATAAAGAATCTCTGCACTATTTCAAGAACAGAACAGAGGAGTTCTCCCCCCTGACCTGATCAATATTTATTCCTTAATCAACATCACAAAAGCAAATTATCTGGTCGTCAGTACGTTGCTGTTTGTGAGCTTGCTGCATGCAAACTGGCTGTTGTTTCCTATATTACAACAGTGACTACACTTCAAAAGCACTTTACAGGCTGTAAAATACTTATGGATGTCCTGAGGCTGTGAAAGGCACTATATAAATGCAAGTTTTCAAGTCCTTTTTATGAAATGTTTCTGGAACAAGTAAATTGACTCCAAATTCTTTTACATGAAGGTCATTCCTAGAAACCAATAGTGAACAAATGGTTGGATGGCATTGAATTTGAACAAATGAGCTATGTAAGTGAGATATATCATGACCACTTTTCCTTTGCCACACTGATCAAAGCACTATTCTCTTTCTTCAGTCACATTCTGTATCACTTTCTGATGAGAGCTCGTGGCTTGGGTCAATTTTATTAAAACCATGTAAAAAGATTCGTGGCCAAACTAAATAATGATCCAAAGCCGTTTGTTCATTTTTTTAATACACCAATGTGAACAAAACCCTGAGTGATAATTTGGATTTTGTATTTCTCCAGCAGCACTTTGTCGCTCTCAGGCAACCCTTTTCATAATGCAGTCCATTGAGAGGTTATGAATGGCAATCAACAGATGTAGAAATCAATCAGCATTCCTCTTTGCAAAGTACACAATCTCTCTCATCATTTCAAAAGCATTTTCGAAGGTTTTTAATCACTGCCTGTACCCCTAATGGCCAAGCCAGCCGATTCATTGTGCTTCTGCAGTTTTTTGTGAAATCTGTTAATTAGTCATTTTCCGAGTAAATTAATTGTTGCTGTTTTAAAAAGTGTGCTATTGGTGAGAAATATAACCCTTGAGTGCAATGAGATTGAATTTTGCCCTTGTGAGAAGTATTGAAGCCAATATTAAGTATGAGACCTCTCTCCATCATTTCCCCAGGCCATATATCTTCTGTACCCAGGAGACTGAAGGGGTGTCAGGCAGGTGGTGATCTGCTTCCAGCCCACTGTCATTGCTACTTCAAGGGGGTAAATTGGAACATCTCTGGGAAATGACTCCTTCTCTGCACACAACCCCCACTGAACCTCCCCTTAACAATAAAGTGCGGATGGAAATTTGGTGGAGTGCGATGACCTAACCCACATCATTCACACCCCATCATTCGACGACGCACTGTGTTCATTACCCCCACGTAAGGAGCCGCTTTGTTTTCCTGCTTGGTGCCAATAGTTTTGATATTCAAATTTCTCAGTGTAAATGCACAGTTGTGGATATCTTTATCCCTGAGCTAGCTGTGTAGGATGGAGTGCAAAGTAGTGGCATTATCATGCACTGCAAGCTCTTTAAATTGTTCTTTACTGTGGAATTTGCAGCATCTTTTCCTAAATATTAAATTTTGTTTCCTTGATGGTACAGTGAATAAATACAACATGATCTGTTAAACCACACCAGCGCAATGACAGCTTTGTGTTGCAATATTAGGTGCCCTCTTGGGTAATTCGTCTGACAAAATTGCAGCAAATATTTCCAAATTAAATTTGATCTTGTCGTGTCTGGTGGAATTGTTCTCAATAAATCATCTTTGTAGAGAAATATAAGGTTTCACCCATGCTTAATATGTGTACCTGTGGCAGACTTGTTGTAATCTCCGAGTATTGGAGAACTGCAGTAGCCCAATGCAAGTGTCTCATTTTCTTATCAATCCTTTATTTATAGTGTGCGTAGATGTGGATTTGTCTTGCTTTTACATTTGTACATCATATATCTACAGAGAATTGTAAATCTGCATATTCATCTGGTAGTAATTTTGGAATAAAGCATTGCAGAAATCCAGTTTTGGCATAAAGTTAACGTAAAGCTTCAGGAACTCCCTGCTCTATTTGAAATATGGTATCTTCCAGTAACTGGCCTGAGACTCTGCACACAGCCCACATGAAGCTTGCTGGAAAATAAGAAGTGGATTTCAATTGTCATTGCACAGGAACTGTACTTCAACAAGTAATCTTTGCTCACAGAGTGAGTGTTTTTGTTGTAGGTGTATTTGCACCTGAAACTTTTCTGGAAACAGTGATTGAACAAAGTGGAAAATCTAAGAATTTGGTATTAATTTCAGCATTGTCTGAGGAATGTATTTTTGGCAACATTTTTAATACTGTAGAGAACTTGATAATGTGGAAGGTTAGACAGCGACTTTTCACTTCTTTCCCAGACACTTGAACAATGTCTGTTCTGTCTGCTGGCTGTACAAGTCCGATGTGAAATAAGTTTTGGGCAGTTTCAACTCCATTCTTAGTGGTCGTGGGCCTTCAGCACAAAAACTGTCCTACATTCTGCGCTACTGGCAATGGATAGGCTTGGGGATGGTTGGTGGGAAATTGAAAACCATGTACTAGTACAGCAGGGGAAGTGGTGCAGTGGTCACATTCCTACCTCTGTGCCAGAAACTCTGGATTCAAGTCCCACTTCAGGATTAAAGGCGTGGCCTAACAGATTCATTATCAGCCTGCAAATCTTTCCAATGAGCCCAAGACAGGTGGTAAAAGTGGCAGAGTTTCCTGTTCATCCAGAATCTGCAGAGGGCAATGTCAAACTACCTTGCCAAGCATGATCATGGGCCAATACATGGAAATCCATAGTTGCCAATGCCCTCTTAGGCCCTGGTACCTGAATGGAGCGGGAATACAGCAGGATCATCTGAGACTATACTGAGAAATATTGTTGGGACATTAACTATCTGGACATGGATGTAGGAGGTATGAGAAGTAGTTTTGCAGATGACAGAAAAATTGGTGGTGTGGTAAATAGTGAGGAGCAAGTCTTAGATTACAGGACGATATCGACGGGCTGGTTAGATGGGCAGAAGAGTGACAAATGGAATTTAACCCTGAAAAGTGTGAGGTAATGCATTTTGGGAGGACTAACAATGAATGGTTGAACCCTAGGAAATAAAGAGGATTAGAGAAACCTTGGTGTGCATATCCATAGATCTCTGAAGACAGCAGGACAAGTAGATAAGGTGGTTAAGAAGGCATATGGAATACTTGCCTTTATTAACTGAGACATTGAATATTAGAGCAGGGAGGTTATGATGGAGCTGTATAAAACCCTGGTTTGGCCACAGATGGAGTACTGTGTGTAGATCAGACTGCCACGCTATAGGAAGGAAGTGATAATACTAGAGAAGGTGCAGAGGAGATTCATCAGGATGTTACCGGCTGGAGTGTTTCAATTAAAGTTTATTTATTAGTCACAAGTAAGGCTTACATTAACGCTGCAATGAAGTTACTGTGAAATTCCCCTAGTCGCCACATTCCGGCGCCTGTTCGGTCAATGCACCTAACCAGCACGTCTTTCGGACTGTGGGAGGAAACCGGAGCACCCGGAGGAAACCCACGCAGACACGGGGAGAATGTGCAAACTCCACACAGACCCAAGTTGGGAATCGAACCTGGGTCCCTGGCGCTGTGAGGCAGCAGTGCTTGCCACTGTGCCACCCCTATCGAACAGAGAAGGCTGAGGGGGGCAGGACCTGACATTAAAAAATTATGAGGGGCATATATAGGGTGGATAGGAAGGAACATTTCCCCTTAGTAGAGGGCTCAATAACCAGAGGACATAGATTTAAGTTAACAGGCAGGAGGTTTATAGGAGATGTGAGGAAAAACCTTTTCATCTAGAGGGTGGTGGGAATCTGGAACTCACTGCCCGAAAGGATGCTTGAGGCAGGAACCCTCAATATTTGAGAAGCACTTAGACGAGCTCTTGAAATGTCATAGCATCATGGCTGCAGACCAAGTTCTGGAAAATGAGATTAGAAGAGATAGGTGCTTGATGGGCCGAAGGGCTTCTTTCCATGCTGTAAAACTCTATGAATCTCTGACTCTACACTGGAAAGAGTTTTGCTCTGCATCAATCTGCATATGACTTGGATTGCTGATTGTTGGTGGCGGAGTGCTCAAATGGAAACATTCATTCCTCAACCTGGGCACAATTCTAAAAAAATTTAAAAGTATTTCAGAGATTGTTTCCAGGGATGAGGGACTTCAGTCACATGGATAGATTGTAGATGCTCGGCTCATTCTCTTAAGAAAAGATTGTGAGGAGATTATGATAGAGGGGCTCAAAATCATGAGTGGTCTGGATAGAGTAGAGAGAGATAAACTGTTTCCACTGGTGGAAGGATTGTGAACCTGAGGAGACAGATTTAAAGTGATTAGCAAAAGAAGCAAAGGGCAACATGAGAAAAAACGTTTTTTTATATAGCACTGCCTGGGAGTATGGAGGAGACAGATTCAATCATGGCTTTCAAAAGGAAATTTGATAAGCCAGGACTCAGTGGATCTTCTCTGTCCTGCCAACTATTCTGTGATTCTATCGTATAAAAGTTTATAAAATCTGACGAATGGCTCATTAGGGTTGTGCATATTTTGCCATTTAGAGTTTGAAGGACTTAGTGTATCAGTGTTTTTTATTTCACTGATTAGTGTGAAAGCATGCACCAACTTGTACATTGATTCAGCCAGTATGTAATATTTTATTTTAATATTAACTTGTGCATTCTGAAGGAATTTCCATGGGTGGATAGAACTCCACTGGTGAAATCAGTCCTCCAATTCTATGTTGTGCTACTTGGGTTAATCATAGAATCCCTACAATGCAGAAGAGGCCATTCGGCCTGTCGAGTCTATAACAACTCTCTGACAGAGTATCTTATCAAGGCCCTCTCCTCCGCCCTATCCATATAACCCCACAGATTTCCAATAGCTAATCCACCTAACCTACACAACTGGGGACTCTAAGGGACAATTTAGCATGGCCAATCCACCTAATCGTCAAATCTTTGGACTGTGGGAGGAAACCGGAGCACCCGGAGGAAACCCACTCAGACACGGGGAGAACGTGCAAACCCACACAGTCACCCAAGGCTGGAATTGAACCCTGGTGTTGTGAGGCAATAGTAACCACTGTGCCACCATGCTGCCTTATATAATCCTTCACATATTTGCCTTCCTTAAGCTCTGAAACACTCGTATGGATTTTAAATGTTAACTCTGCTTCTCTCTCCACAGATGCTGTTAGGCTTGCTGAATTTTTCCAGTATTTTCTATTTTTCTTTCAGATTTCCAGCATCTGTGGTATTTTGCAGATCCCAACAGGATGGCTATGTAGTGGTATTCTCTGATCTATTTAAGTGTCAATGTAGCTATGCTTTTTTTTCTTCTTTCTTTCCTGGGATGTCGGTGTTGCTGGCAAGGCCAGCATTTGTTGCCCATCCCTAATTTCCCTTGAACTGAGTTACTCACTCGGAGGGCATTTAAGAGTCAGCCACATTGCAGTGGGTCTGGAGTCAAATGTTGGTCAGACCAGGTAAGGATGGTAGGTAAAAAGCAAAATACTGCAGTTGCTAGAAATCTGAAAGAAAAACAGGAAATACTGGAAAAATGCAGCAGGTCTGGCAGTATCTGTGGAGAGAGAAGCAGAGTTAACATTTCAGGTCCATATGACTTCAAAAGAGCTGAAGAGAGGCAAATATGTGATGGATTATATAGTTGGAAAGGAGGATGGAGAAGGTGGAACAGAATAGAAGGTCAGGGATAAGCGGGAGCACAGGAGAGATTGACAAATATGTCATGGGCACAGGACAAAGGGAGTGTTAATGGTAGTGTTAAAGACTAAAGACAATGCTAATAATGGCATGAAGTATGGTAGCTTAATGTGTAGAACAAGGATCTGAACTCTGTGAAAGCAAAGCAAGTTACAGATAGGGCAGTGGGATGGGGTTTGGGGGAAAAAATATCAAAGTAGAGGACAATGTACATGGTCTGAATTTGTTCAATTCAGTGATAAATCCAAAAGGCTATGAAGATAAAACTCAATGTTTAAAAGGTTGTAAGGTGGCAGATTTCCTCCCCTGAAGGACATCAATGATGAGATGGGTGTTTACAACAATCAGTGATGGTTTCATGGTCACCGTTACTGAGAATAGCTTTGTATTCCGGATCTTTAAAATTTAAATTCCACTCGCTGCCCTGGTGAGTTAGGAACTTAACCCCGCGCCTCCCAACAATCTGAGCAAATTGCAGGATGACAAGTTTAGAGGAATTTTCAACTTTTAAAATGTATGTAAGAATTGGTCATGGAAACAATTAGCATTTAGAAGCAATATTAATGGATCACTGCATTCATCAAACAACAAAATACTTGACTGAGGAAACATTCTGCATTTTTTTCTTGCCTTGATGGAGGGGAGGCCTACTGTTTAATGTCTGCACAACTGAGAAGAGTTCAATGGGGTGGAATGCTAATGCAGTGACTGACGTTACAGGATTTGCACCTCATTTGGCTGCTGACAAGTGTTAATGTGCAGATAACACTTTTATAGGATTCTGAGTTGGAAGAATTCATCATTGGACCTGTGAATTCTGTCTCAATTATACCTGCTTTGGGAACTGCTCCAGGATATAGAATCATAAAATGGCTACAGCACAGAAGGAGGCCATTTGACTCAACGTGCCCACGCTGGCTGTTCTGCAAGATCAGCTCAGCGATTCTGATTCCTGCGTCCTTTCACCGTAGCTCTATAAATCTTTTCTCTTCAGATACTCCTATAATTCTCATTTGAAGACCACGCATGAGTCTGCCACCACCACAGTCCTGGAGAGTGCATCCCACGTCCTAACCACTCACTGTGTCTCCTACCAATGCAATATGGCCACCAATATCCATCTGTGCATTCGTACTGGTTTGCACATACGCAGGAAACCCTTGTAGCCTGTACAATATGTAAATAAAGCTCTCTCTTAAAAAAAACTTACGAACTCTGCTTAAACAGTTTTGTCACGCCCCTAATTGCTTACAGCAGTAAACTTCAGTGGCATTCCTCTTGTTCCTGTATTCACACGATTCATATGAGAAAGCTAAAGATCTCAGCACTGATTCCTGGGCTTAACCATTACCTACAGTCCACCAATCCACATAACATGCATTTTACTGCTCCTTTTTGCTTCGTGCCCCTGAGCATCCCTCCGTGATCTCATGTCATCATGGAAAAAAGTAAAAAGGTAAAGCTGCTTGCGCACGGCATTGGCAGCAAATGCTGTTGAAATAAAGCTCTCCCTTATGTCACCGTTGATTTTTTTAATGATCTCTCTTTGATGATGTCCTCTGGTTCTTGATCCTTCCACCAATGGGAATAATCTCTTCCCATCCTCTCTGACTGGACCCTCATTACTCTGAACACCTCTATCAAATATTCAGCCTACTAATCTCCATGGGTGTGTAATTGTAACTGCTATGGTTTCATTGCAAACTAAGTGCTGAGACTTTGGAAGGGAAAGCAGCAGTTTGTTTTGTACAGGTTGTCCGGCATCCACTTGCACTGTGATTATTAAATTGTATGCCTCACGCTGTTTCAGACAGTAATGGGGAATAGCATTGGTTAAAACTGGGTTGCATTTGTGCAGTACGATCTTCTATATTTTCTACAGACGAGCATGATTGGCATTTGTTGAAGAAGGTGTAAACTGCAGTTATCTTAGATCCTGGCATCACAAACCAATATAAACAAATCAAATCTAGGCAAGTGAACAGACTAGGTATCTTGTAATATTTAAAAAAGCAAAATTCCCCATCAAATTTCTGTCCTCTTCTGAAATCATTCGCTCCATGATGTTCCTTACATCGATGGTTGGCACGCTCCAGTATCTCACCCAAGTCGGTATTCTTCAGTTGTGATCCATAGAATCCCTACAGTGCAGAAGGAGGCCATTTGGCTCATTGAGTCTGCACCAACTCTCCGTCAGAGCATCTTAAACCCACCCTACCCCCATAACCCAGTATATTTACCATGGCTAATCGACCTAACCTAGAACATCTTTGGACTGTGGAAGGAAATTGGAGCACCTGGAGGAAACGCATGCCGACATGGGCAAATTCCACAGGGTCACCCAAGGCAGGAATTGAACCCAGATCCTTGCTTCTGTGAGGCTAACCACTGCCCCCATGCCACCCGATTATGGTGGTAAGTTATTGAGCCACAGTAGCTGATTCTTGAGGATAGGAGGAACAAGGTGGCAAGGAAAAAGCTAGAAAGTATTCTTCAGGATTTTGCATGCAACGTTCTGGTTCGGACCATTTGTTTGCCATGACTCAGTTGTCTCTTGAATGAGAAGCTTGTAAGTTCAAGTCCCACTCCATAGAGTTGAGTACCAAATCCAGACGAACATTCCAGTACAGCATTGTTGGAGCTGCTGACTTTCAGCTGAGATGTTGAACCGAGGCTTGTCTGCCTTGAGTGGGTGCTTTAGATCCGACGGTATTATTTTGGAGAGGTATGGGGGATTGAGTTCTCTCTGGTGTCTCACCAATGTTTGTCCCTGAATCAACATCACAAAAACAGATTATCTGGTCGTGTTCATGTGGCTGCTGTGGGAGCCTGGCTGCTGAGGTTTTCTATTCTGAGATCCGGTAAGAGGCAGCTGAAGGACTTCACTGGTGCATTCTGGGAGAAGTCGGACCAGCAACATCTACCAAGAAGTGGTAAGCGGAAGATCTGGTGTCAAGGAGTGGTAAGCCTGGAACACGACATTAGTGTTTCCCTCCCTCCCTCCTCCTCTGACCAAACAAAAAGGCACAGTAAGAAGTCTCACAACACCAGGTTAAAGTCCAACAGGTTTATTTGGCAGCACTAGCTTTCGGAGCCTCAAGCTCCTTCTTCAGGTGAGTGAGGACTTGTGTTCACAAACAGGGCATATAAAGACACAAACTCAATTTACAAGATAATGGTTGGAATGCAAGTCTTTACAAGTAATCAAATCTTAAAGGTACAGACAATGTGAGTGGAGAGAGGGTTAAGCTCAGGTTAAAGAGATGTGTATTGTCTCCAGCCAGGATAGTTAGTGAGATTTTGCAAGCCCAGGCAAGTCGTGGGGGTTACAGATAGTGTGACATGAACCCAAGATCCCAGTTGAGGCTGTCCTCCTGTGTGCGGAACTTGGCTATCAGTTTCTGCTCAGCGATTCTGCGTTGTCATGTGTCGTGAAGGCCGCCTTGGAGAACGCTTACCCGAAAATCAGAGGCTAAATGCCCGTGACTGCTGAAGTGTTCCCCGACTGGAAGGGAACACCCCTGCCTGGTTACCTGCCTGGTTAAGTGTTGGTTACTCCTGCCCGCTAGAAGGGGCAGGCAGTCAATGTAGGAATCCCCTGTGGTCATCCCCCTTTCTAACAAGTAAACCGTTTTGGATACTGTTGGGGGAGATGGCCTATCAGGGGATAACAGCAGCAGCAGCCACAACAGTGGTACCATGGCTGGCTCTGTTGTTAAGCAGGGAGGGACAAAGAGCACGAGAGCAATAGTTAAAGGGGACTCTATTGTTAGGGGTGCAGATAGGCGCTTCTTTGGACGTGAAAGAGACTCCAGGATGGTATGTTGCCTCCCTGGTGCCAGGGTCCAGGATGTCTCTGAACGGGCAGAATGCATTTTCAAGGGAGAGGGTGAACAGCCAGAGGTTGTGGTACATATTGGTACTAACGACATAGGTAGGAAGAGTGATAAAGTCCTGCAGCAGCAGTTTAGGGTGTTGGGTAGAAAGTTAAAAAGCAGGACCTCTAAGGTTGTAATCTCAGGATTACTCCCTGGGCCATGTGCTAGTGAGGCTAGCAATAGGAAGATAATGCAGCTCAACACGTGGCTATACAGCTGGTGTAGGAGGGAGGGTTTCAGATATCTGGACCATTGGGGTCTCTTCCAGGGCGGGTGGGACCTGTACAAGACAGACGGGTTGCATCTAAACTGGAAGGGCATAAATATTCTGGTCGGGAGGTTTGCTCGTGTCACACGGGAGGATCTAAACTAGTTTGGCAAGGGGGTGGGGACCAAAGTGAAGGTGAATTAGCTGAAGGGGGGAAACCAGAGAGTAGGGCCAGTAAGACTCAGAGAAACAGCAGGCAGGGTGGGGTTGCTATTCAAAGAAGGTCTGGTGGACTGAAGTGCATTTGTTTCAATGCGAGAAGTGTAACAGGTAAGGCAGATGAACTTAGAGCTTGGATTAGTACTAGGAACTATGATGTTGTTACCATTACAGAGACTTGGTTAAGGGAAGGACAGGATTGGCAGCTCAACATTCCAGGATACAGATGTTTCAGGCGGGATAGAGGGGGATGTAAAATGGGTGGGGGAGTTGCACTACTGGTTAGGGAGAATCTCACAGCTGTACTCTGGGAGGACACCTCGGAGGGCTCATACAGCAAGGCAATATGGGTAGAGCTCAGGAATAGGAAGGGTGTAGTCACAATGTTGGGGGTTTACTATAGGCCACCCAACTGCCAGCGGGAGATAGAGGAACAAATATGTAGGCAGATTCTGGCAAGGTGTAAAAGTAACAGGGTTGTTGTAGTGGGAGATTTTAACTTCCCCTATATGGACTGGGACTCACTTAGTGCTAGGGGCATGGATGGGGCAGAGTTTGTAAGGAGCATCCAGGAGGGCTTCTTGAAACAGTATGTAGATAGTCCAACTAGGGAAGGGGCCATACTGGACCTGGTATTGGGGAATGAGCCCGGCCAGGTGGTTGATGTTTCAGTGGGGGAGTAGTTCGGGAACAATGACCACAATTCAGTAAGCTTTAAGGTACTGATGGATAAAGATAAGTGTAGTCCTCAAGTTAAGGTGCTAAACTGGGGGAAGACTAATTACAGCAATATTAGACAGGAACTGAAGAGTGTAGATTGGGGGCAGATGTTTGAGGGCAAACCAACTTCTAGCATGTGGGAGGCTTTCAAGTGGAAGTTGATGGGGATTCAGGATCGGCAAGTTTTGGGAACCTTGGATAACGAGAGATATTGTGAGCCTAGTCAAAGAGAAAAAAGAAGCATTTGTCAAAGCTAGGAGGCTGGGAACACACGAAGCAAGTGTGGAATACAAGGAAAGTAGAAAGAAACTTAAGCAAGAAGTAAGGACGGCTAAAAAGGTCATGAAAAAGCATTGGCCAGCAAGATTAAGGAAAATCCCAAAGCTTTTTATACATATATAAAGAGCAAGAGGGTAGCCAGGGAGAAGGTTGGCCCACTCAAGGACAAGGGAGGGAATCTATGCGTGGAGCCAGAGGAAATGGGTGAGGTATTAAATGAGTACTTTGCGTCAGTATTCACCAAAGAGAAGGACTTGGTGGATGTTGAGTCTGGGAAAGGATGTGTAGATAGTTTGAGTCATGTTGAGATCAAAAAGGAAGAGGTATTGGGGTTTTGAGAAACATTAAGGTAGACAAGTCCCCAGGGCCTGATGGGATATACCCCAGAATACTGAGAGAGGCAAGGGAGGAAATTGCTGGGGCCTTGAGAGAAATCTTTATATCCTCACTGGCTACAGGAGAGGTCCCAGAGGATTGGAGAATAGCCAATGTTGTTCCTTTATTTAAGAAGGGTAGCAAGAATAATCCAGGTAATTACAGGCCGGTGAGCCTTACATCAGTGGTAGGGAAATTATTGGAGAGGATTCTTCGAGACAGGATTTATTCCCACTTGGAAATAAGTGGACGTATTCGGGGAGGTCATGTCTCACGAACTTGATCGGGTTTTACGAGGAAGTGACGAAGATGATTGATGAGGGTAGGGCAGTGGATGTTGTCTACATGGACTTCAGTAAGGCCTTTGACAAGGTCCCTCATGGCAGACTGGTGCAGAAGGTGAAGTCGCATGGGATCAGAGGTGAGCTGGCAAGGTGGATACAAAATTGGCTCGGTCAAAGAAGACAGAGGGTAGCAGTGGAAGGGTGCGTTTCTGAATGGAGGGCTGTGACAAGTGGCGTTCCTCAGGGATCAGTGCTGGGACCTTTGCTGTTTGTAATATTTATAAATGATTTGGAGGAAAATGTAACTGGTTTGATTAGTAAGTTTGCGGACGACACAAAGGTTGGTGCATTTGCGGATAGCGATGAGGACCATCAAACGATACAGCAGATATAGATCAGTTGGAGACTTGGGCGGAGAGATGGCAGATGGAGTTTAATCCGGACAAATGTGAGGTAATGCATTTTGCAAGGTCTAATACAGATAGGAAATATGCAGTAAATGGCAGAACCCTTCAGAGTATTGATAGGCAAAAGGATCTGGGTGTACAGGTACACAGGTCACTGAAAGTGGCAATGCAGGTGGAGAAGGTAGTCAAGAAGGCCTATGGCATGCTTGCCTTCATCAGCCGGGGCATTGAGTTTAAAAATTGGCAAGTCTTGTTGCAGCTTTATAGAACCTTAGTTAGGCCGCACTTGGAATACAGTGTTCAATTCTGGTCGCTACACTACCAGAAGGATGTGGAGGCTTTAGAGAGGGTACAGAAAATATTTACCATGATGTTTCTTGGTATGAAGGGCATTGGCTATGAGGAGAGGTTGGAGAAACTTGGTTTGTTCTCACTGGAACGACAGAGGTTGAGGGGCGACCATAGAAGTCTACAAGATTATGAGAGGCATGGACAGAGTGGGCAGTCAGAAGCTTTTTCCCAGGGTGGAAGAGTCAACTACTAGGGGGCACAGCTGTAAGGTGCGAGGGGCAAGGTTAAAGGAGATGTACGAGGCAGATTTTTTACACAGAGGGTGGTGGGTGCCTGGAACTCGTTGCCAGGGGAGGTAGTGGTAGCAGATACGGTAGTGACTTTTAAGGGGCGTCTTGACAAATACATGAATATGTTGGGAATAGAGGGAAATGGTCCCCGGAAGGGTTGGAGGTTTTAGTTAAGTTGGGCAGCATGGTGGGTGCAGGCTTGGAGGGCTGAAGGGCCTGTTCCTGGGCTGTAATTTTCTTTGTTCTTTATTCTACAACAGTGACTGCACTTGAAAAGTACTAAATTGACTATGAATGCTTTGTGACGTCCTGAGGTCATGAATAATGTCATGGGATCTTTTATGTCCACATGAGAGGGCAGATGGGGCCTTAGTTTATTGTCTCATCCGAAAGATGGCACCTCCAACAGTGCAGCACTCCCAGAGTGCTGCACTAGCCTTGGGTTTTGTGCACAGTTCCTGGAGTGGGACCTGAACCCAATACCATATGACTTGGAAATCGGAGTGCTAAGCACTGAGCCATGGCTGATACATATGATGGGAAGAATGGCAGTGAGAATGCAGTGCTGCTTTTAGATTTATAGAACAAGTGTATTTTGCAGATCTGCACCTGTGTACCACAGCATCATGCTCCATGTGTAGATTGTGCCCAGGAATTGCTGAAGCGCATATCTTGCTTGTAGCAGTCCTTGCCAACATACTTCCTACAGCCTGTCAGCTTTTGATCATGTCAGCAGGGTGTCTCTCTAAAGAACATATGGTGAGAATAAGAAGGAAAACAAAAACAAAAGTAACAGTAAAAAACCAGGAAAGATCTTAAATATAGGCAGATAGTTTCAAATACTCTTAAGAAACATGCTGCAGTGGGAGCCATGGAAATGTCACGATTCCAAATAACAAGGTGGATAAATATTTTACAGTTTTAATAAATGACCACGAAGAAATCATAAGAAAAGATCCCACAGGGTAGGGCAAACTGTGTGTGTGTGGTAGGTGAAAAGAATGGGTTTCATAAAGTACTTTCTAAAATTATTTCCTAAGATATGGGCATCACCGGCAAAGCTGACATTTGTTGCCCAACCTTAATTGCCCTTGAACTGAGTGACATGCTAGGCTATTTCGGAGGGCAGTTGAGAGTCTCAACCTCAGTGGATCTGGAGTCAGTAGGCCAGGCCAGGTAAGGGTGGCAGATTTCCTTCCCGAAAGAGCATAAGTGAACTATAGAACCATAGAAAATTACAGCTCAGAAACAGGCCTTTTGGCCCTTCTTGTCTGTGCCGAACCATTTTTTGCCTAGTCCCACTGACCTGCACTTGGACCATATCCCTCCACACCCCTCTCATCCATGAACCCGTCCAAGTTTTTCTTCAATGTTAAAAGTGACCCCGCATTTACCACTTTATCCGGCAGCTCATTCCACACTCCCACCACTCTCTGCATGAAGAAGCCCCCCCTAATAGAACATAGAACATAGAAAGCCACAGCACAAACAGGCCCTTCGGCCCACAAGTTGCGCCGATCACATCCCCACCTCTAGGCCTATCTATAGCCCTCAATCCCATTAAATCCCATGTACTCATCCAGAAGTCTCTTAAAAGACCCCAACGAGTTTGCCTCCACCACCACCGACGTCAGCCGATTCCACTCACCCACCACCCTCTGAGTGAAAAACTTACCCCTGACATCTCCTCTGTACCTACCCCCCAGCACCTTAAACCTGTGTCCTCTCGTAGCAACCATTTCAGCCCTTGGAAATAGCCTCTGAGAGTCTACCCTATCCAGACCTCTCAACATCTTGTAAACCTCTATCAGGTCACCTCTCATCCTTCGTCTCTCCAGGGAGAAGAGACCAAGCTCCCTCAACCTATCCTCATAAGGCATGCCCCCCAATCCAGGCAACATCCTTGTAAATCTCCTCTGTACCCTTTCAATGGCTTCAACATCTTTCCTGTAATGAGGTGACCAGAACTGCGCGCAGTACTCCAAGTGGGGTCTAACCAGGGTCCTATAAAGCTGCAGCATTATCTCCCGACTCCTAAACTCAATCCCTCGATTAATGAAGGCCAGTACGCTGTACGCCTTCTTGACCGCATCCTCCACCTAATATTCCCTTTAAACTTTTCTCCTTTCACCCTTAACCCATGCCCTCTGGTTTTTTTCTCCCCGAGCCTCAGCGGAAAAAGCCTGCTTGCATTCACTCTATCTATACCCATCAAAATCTTATACACCTCTATCAAATCTCCCCTCAATCTTCTACGCTCCAGGGAATAAAGTCCCAACCTATTCAATCTCTGTCTGTAACTCAGCTTCTCAAATCCCGGCAACATCCTTGTGAACCTTCTCTGCACTCTTTCAACCTTATTTACATCCTTCCTGTAACTAGGTGACCAAAACTGTACACACTCTAAATTCGGCCTCACCAATGCCTTATATAACCTTACCATAACACTCCAACTTTTATACTCGATACTCCGATTTATAAAGGCCAATGTACCAAAGGCACTCTTTACGACCCTATCCACCTGTGACGTCACTTTTAGGGAATTCTGTACCTGTATCCCCAGATCCCTCTGTTCAACTGCACTCTTCAGAGTCCTACCATTTACCCTGTACGTTCTACTTTGGTTTGTCCTTCCAATGTGCAATATCTCACACTTGTCTGCGTTAAATTCCATTTGCCATTTTTCAGCCCATTTTTCTAGTTGGTCCAAATCCCTCTGCAAGCTTTGAAAACCTTCCTCACTGTCCACTACACCTCCAATCTTTGTATCATCAGCAAACTTGCTGATCCAATTTACTACATTATCATCCAGATCATTGATATAGATCCAGATCATTGATATAGATGGATTTTTATGACAATTAATAGTTTCATGGTCACCATTACTGAGACTAGCATTCAATTCAATTTATTAATTGAATTTAAATTTCACTAGCTGCCGTTCTGGTATTTGAACCCATGTTTCCAGAGTATTAACCTGGGCCTCTGGATTACTAGTCCCGTGATGTTACCAGTGTACCACCATGTCCCCAAGAAACCTTGATAGTTCCATTCTTGTTTAATAAAACAACAGAGGGTTAGACACAAATGGATTAGAAATACTGAGTCATTTTAATGCTGGGAAGATTTATTGTGGTTTTGTTTTTTTGTGATTCAGTTTGGCTCACAGTACGGTTTGCTCGCAGGACATGTGTTTGAAATAAGTTCAAAGAAAGTGGAGCAGGCCATTTAACCCCTCCAGCCAAACAGTGAGATCATTGCTAATCTGTGACCTAACTCCATATATAAACTAGCTCAATATACAAAAGTGTAGAAATTAATCAAAGTGATGGCAATTTTTTAAAAACTACCCTTTTGCAAGCCTGTTGCCCTTTCTCAATAACCAATGACTTTCAGTTATTTTATCAATATCATTGCATTAGTCTGGCTTTCCGGTAACAATGAAACCAACTTCTCAAAGCAATCTATCAATCTGTGTTCAACTTGTAACTAAGCATCTTGATTTGTTTGATTGTTTACTGATTGTGAATTTGTTTCTTCGCCCTGAAGAAAACTTGGCTCACTGACAAACCTTGTTTTAGAAAGCAACTCCTGCAGCCCCTTAGTGAGGATTTCATGAATATTTGTTGAACATAGCATCAGTCAAAAGGTGTCTTCTGATCATATTTTGTGCGTCTTGCAAAGCAATGCAGCATTAAAACAGTTTGCTCGTACATAGGTCTGCTCATTCACAAAATAGTCACACTGTTGAGGACGTTTTCATAACCATATCACTAAGGAGGAGTGTGTAAGTTGCTATGTAACCCTGGGGTTGTGGCCCATTCTGACTTGAGTGGGAATATTTACATTTAACATCAGGTTTACTCTAGTTTTTGGATGAAGTCAAACCAGCCTCAAAATACAGCTTATGGTGGAGATCTGAAATAAAAATCAAAGTGCTGGAAAAGTTCAGCAGGTCTGGCAACATCTGTGGAGAGAAAAACAGAGTTAAAGTTTTTAGTCCAGTAGGACACTTCTCTGGAACCAAGGTAGAAATGTGATGGATTTTATGCTGGTGAAAATGTGAGGGGGTTGGTGAAAATGTGAGGGGGTTGTGGTGGTCAGGTGGAAAAAAGGAAATTGTATGGGATGAGTCAGAGGATAGGGGAGATTAAATACCAAAGATGTTATGGAGCAAAGGGTGGGAATGGTTAGAGCCACAGTAGGTGTTAATAGCAGAATTTGTCTGAAACCAAAAACAACACACACAATAGAAGCAACAAAATTCAAAATGGAGGACACAGCTCGTGGTCTGAAGTTGTAACTCAGTATTGAGTCCAGAAGGCTGTTGTAAACTGCCAAATTGGAAGATGTGCTGTTCCTCCACAAGTGATGTTCCGCTCTGAAGAAGTCATGTTGGACTAGAAACATTAACTCTGTTTCTCTTTCCAGGGATGCTGCCAGACCTGCTGAGATTTTCCAGCACTAACTGTTTTTATTTCAGCTTTACAAAGTGCCTGGAAATTACTTGACCACTGGTAACATGCCTGAAGTTGATTTAAACGTTTAGAAAGTATAGGTGAAAAGATGAAGCTCCATCTTTTAGCATTGTTGTGATCTGGCAGTGTAAATGAGGAACTACCTGGCCAGAACTAATTCTAAAACCACTGGTCACCATATAAATATATGTTTTAAATATGTACGGTTGGTAAATGTTTAAGGTTCGCTAACCCACACAGTAAATGCTTGTTGAAATGTTTTCTGTAAACCTCGTTAGATGGATCCTGTCAATAGAGTTGTCATGGTTCCATAAGAAAGCAGTTCAAACGTGGTTGTAGGCTTTCTGTTATAGATATGCCACAGCAATTCTGTTGAAATGCTGAAAATGTATTTTATCCTAATGCTGAGAGAACGAAAGGTTTTCCATTTCTGATCATTAAAATATATGAAACATCCTTCTCAGCCTCTGCGTTACTTTCGTATTCCACCTGATCTCTTCTGGATTTGTCACAATTCATTTGTTGTGTTTTTGTCTCATTGGCTGCTCATGCTTGGGTTCAGGGTGTTTGGCTTGCTTGTTATCTTGAGCTGCCTGTGCTGCTTCTCTTTTCTTAGCAGTGCCATCATCAAAACATCATGACCTGTGTCAGCTGAGGGTGGCTCTGTGGTCACACTCCTGCCTCTAAATCAGAAGGTCGGGAAGATCAGGGGGGCGTTAGGGGGCCAATCCAAAGACTGGAGCACATAATTAGGCTGACATTTCCATTGCATTATTAAGGCAGCACTGTACTGTCGAAGGTGCCACCTTTTTGGATGAGATGTTAAAATGATGCCCCATCCGCCCTCTGTAATGGATTCAGAAGTTTCCACGATACTATTGGAAGAAGAGCTGGGGGTTTCTCCTGGTGCCTTTGCCAACATCCCTCAAATAGTTTCCCTGAAGCAGTACCTGGTTAGCATCACATTGCTGTTTGTGGGACAATGCACTGTGCAATCTAACTGTTGTGTTTCCGATATTAAAACACTTTATTTGAGAAGTACTTCATTGGCTCCAATGCACTTTGAAAGAATCATAGAATCCCTACAGTGCAGAAGGAGGCCCTTCAGCCCATCGAGCCTGCACTGACAACCATCACACCCCGTAACCCGATGTATTTACACCACTAATCCCTCTGACACGAGGGTCAATTTAGCTTGGCCAATCCACCCAACCCGCAGATCTTTGGACGGTGGGAGTAAACTGGAGCACCTGGAGGAAACCCACACAGCCACGGGGAGAACGTGCAGACTCCACACACAGTCATCCAAGGCCAGAATTGAACCCTGGTCCCTGGCACTGTGAGGCAACAGTGCTGGCCACTGTGCCACCCAAAGGTGCTATAGAAATGAAGGCCTTTGCTTTGTTTCTTTTTAACCTATGTTCCATATATCTTTCTAATAGCCAGTTTCAAACCATGCTGAGCCAAGTTGAAGCTGACCTTGTATTGGCCGCAGTGCTCTGCAATCGGCCCCATTTACATTGCAGTGAGAGTTTCAGAGCGTTGGTGATGATATAAAAATGTGGCTTTGCAGTTTTAATCTTCAGTGGTCAAGGCAGGAGCGGTCTACATGTGTCTTTTGGACAATACTTTTAGCGGTGTTTCTGCCAGCTAGTGACACAAGTGTCATCTTATTTGTAACACAGCTGTGTGATTTCAGAATTGTGCTCACTCAGCATTGCCCAATCTTGCTGTTAAGTCTAAAATAACTTCCTTCAGTATTTGTAAATTAGTAATCAGATATGTCTCATTTCAAATTATAAAAAACCCAACCACAATGAAAACTTTGTAATGACAACAAGAATATTATATAGGATGTTAGCAAAACTAGTTGGCAATTACATTGTAGAGAAATTAATTTAGAGAAATGTTCTAAAGTACTGCAGGGAGATATTGGGCCCTATTTTACCATTTTAATTTAAGTCCTGGGCGGACTTGAAACTCGGAATGTTTCAGATCCGACTTTTAGACCCATTCTCCGGCGCCCCCATACGCACTCTGCCTGAAAGAAATAACAGTGATTCTGAATCGCGCTGCAGAAGCCTGTGGGTGGGGCTTATTGCGCCCGAAATGCTGCTGCTCCGATCAGAGCCTTCAACTGCGCATGCACAGTAAAAAAATTTTTTAAATGCTCCCCTGCCACATCGCTCCTGGGCTGGATAATGCCTCCTGCTGGCCCCCACAACATAACTGATCTCCTTATTCTCCGCCCCCCCCCACTACCCAGACCGATTGCAGCTCCCTGTCGCCCCCCCCCCCCCACCGATCGCAGCTCCCTGCCCCCCCCCCCCCAACCGATCGCACGCAGAGTGGCAGTGGATCCCCATGCCTCCCCCCCCCCCCCCCCCCCCAACCGATTGCGCACAGAGTGGCAGCGGACCTCCCCGCCCCCCCCCCCCCTAAAGAGCCATCTGACCTGCCTCTTCCCCCCCCTCCCGAGAGACACTTGACCCGTCTCTCCTTCCCCCTACACCCCTCCCCCTCCCCCAACCGATCTGAGTCAGAGGGCCGCCGGAGCTGCCTCCTCAGAAGCTGAAGTGTCCGAATCGGACCTTTGCGGGCCATGTCTGTTTCGTACCGAATCTGGATGGGCAGACGCAGTGGTAAAGGGAGAAGTGCTGGTAAATTTGGGCATCCAGCCCATTAATTCAATTTAAATGCATTTAAATTGCTGTTGCGCCTGTTTTGAGCGCGGAGATGGTCTTGGATTGCGCTACTCATTTCACGCTCGACTTTACCAAGTTACAGGCGTGACTTGATGGTAAAATCAGGTCCATTGTTTCAGCATGCATTTCTCGCTGGCTAAGGGGATGTTAAGCGAATGACAGAAAGCTTTGGTTTCAAGGAAGGAATTAAGAGGTGAGGCGGAGGGACTGTGAAGGGATTCTGAAGCATGGGTTCACATGGATTTAAGGATGGCTACAAATGATGGGGCAAAAGGGAGATGGGTGCAGAGAGGTCAGAGGAACAGAGTTTGAGTGGGGTCTAGTTATAGAGCTGGAGGTGTCTGCTGAGATAATGGCGAAGGATGGATGAGCTAGGTCAAGAAGGGATTTAAAGGTGAGAATGCAAATTTTAGTTTTGAGATGTTGGGGACTAAGCACGGTGGGCAGCAAGGACGGTGAGTAGCACATGGACTAGGAACTAATTAAATCTCTGAGCAAGTTGTGATGCTTTGGCAGTCCTATTTTCACAATATTAGTGCAGTAAACCCATGGTTTTAAGGATGTGTGAAGTTAACAATCTAGCTTAATGTAATTGCTTTATGTTTTGTCCTGTACACAATAACCTTTTGTTTTACAAATAAAGACAAGACCGGAACTCTACCATCGTGCCCCCTACGGAACTGAAATCTCCGTTGACCTCGGGTGGGAATTTCCAGTCCCGCCCGAGCGAGGCCATAAAATCCCGCCCATATGGTTTCAGGAATTTCTCATGAAGATGGGATTGCAATAAGTAGAGTTGATTCACAAGCTAACAGGCTTGTGAATATTCAGAGATCACCAAACCTGCCACATATATATTTTGTTTTTAAAATTAAATATTTAACTTCATGTTCTGGGGACAATAGTTTGTTGCATTTCAGCTCTGCTTGATGTAAGCTTTTTCAGCATAGACCTGGAGTATTTGTTTTATAAATATTTTGTCCTTTTGTTTTCTGTTTGTAAAAATATTTGCTTTTTCCTTTAGTATCTTCAGTCTTGCTCTTTTTTAATTGTTTTACTTTGCTCAGTGAAATATTTCCTTTATAATCTTGTAACAAGGAGATCTGGTTGGAATCTTAGTATCACTAAACTGAATAAAAAGAAGGTTTTGTCATTTCAGGAAAGTAACTGCTGTAAGAGTGATGAAAATAAAGGTGTAGATTTTTGTTTTGTTTACTCAGACTCTAATTATTTCTTGTTCCCATTCTGGTTATTGCTGGAAGTTCGAATATTTTAAGGCCTATTTTAAAATCGAATATATTTCTCACTTGAACCAGCATGCAGGACGTTTGCAAAAGGACAGCAGTTGACTTGGTTGCTAATTTATATTTTTCCCTATTCCCTATAGCTTGATATTTCCCTTTAAGGCCATCTCTTAAGATTTGTAATTCATCATGTGTGTAATTTAGAAGTGTCTTAAACAGCTCTTCCCTACAGAATCTTTTTGTCACTCACTGACATGTCGCTGGAGGGTTGACCCTTCCGATTGCCAGGATTGCCTGCCTGGCCCCAGCAACGTGAAAAAATAATCTTACCCGACATTCAAGAGCACCTT